>NC_046657.1:160104401-160127212 GCF_010883055.1 Belonocnema kinseyi
GCGAGGGCGCATACTTTGAATAAAATATTTGTTATCATTCTCTTCAAATAAATGTGTTTTTTTCTTGAAAAAATACCGGTTTCATATGTATACACCTGGTATATGCTGAACTATATTCTGAAATATATGCTTCAAATTTTGGCGCATACGTAGACGACCCCCTTAAGAGGACGCATCCTTGTCGATCGAGGCACTTTGATAGAGCAAAAGGCAAGCGCAAAGTACCTTTAAAAGAGCTTTAAAAACTAATCACTCTGGAAGCTTCTAGGACTTCCTTTTGTGAGATTTCGTAAGTCTAATTACAATCTGTTATTTATTTTTTAATATTCTTAAACAAAATGCCATAATACATTTAAATCGTATTTTTTTGGTCTAGAAAGAAAGTTTACGGGGTTTCCCTAAAAAATCTTGACAGTAGAGGATAACATTAAATCTTTTATTATGTACGTATATCCCGTTTAAAAAATTACTTTAATGTTGGAAATCATTGAAAAATCATTCAAGATTATTACAAAATGTAACATTTCTTATACAAAGATTGTCTGTTCTATTCAACATGTTTTTAAATTGTAATTATTTGAGTTTTACAAAAATCAAATTGGAAAAACAAACCTTTTAAATCCTAAATTCCACACTTTACCATAACTCAGATGTTTTATTGATTAAAAGAGTCATCAAAATCAATTTTTCAAATTCTCGTAGGCTGTAAATAATTTCAATTTAAGAATATAATTATACAATTTTAAAAACCCGGTGCACAATTAATTTTTGTATGCTAAAATAAAAATATAAAAATATTTTCTAATATTACACTCTAATTTGTTCACATTAAATTGTATAAAACGAATTTATGATTCAAAATAACTTCTTAAAATCTAGACTCTTTAAATTATAGTTCTAGAACAAACATAAGTCTCATACAATTTTCAGTTTTCAAGCAAACAGACGAATCAGGTGGAATTTCATGGCGAAATGATAAACTTAACTCGGAGCAGAGATCAGTTCGATGGTCCCAAGCATAAAATCAAGGAAACAAAGGAGAGGCATTACACGGACAATCTGTTACATATAAAGTCATCATAGTTCCTTCTATATCCTCCGAGGAATTGCTTCGATTCCAATCTTCGAATTAAACCAATTCATTTGAGTCTAAATTATGTCCCTGAAGTTTTTCTTTCACTTGACCACACTTATATCATAGGATAGAGCTCTAAAAGAGAATCACCGATTCCTGATAAAATGCAAATAAAACAAAAAATGTGAATCCACTGCCAAATAGAGCTCGAAACATATATTTTACAAATTTTTTAGCATCTTTACGTCCACACTTTAAAATTTTAATACGCTACAAATATATATTTGATCCCTGAAATTGAGATGTTTGTTGTCTTTTAGGTGTTAAATATTGTGAAAAATGCATTACTTGTTTTTTAAAACTCCTAATTGAAAACAAAGTCACAGTACAAATTTCACAACTTTTTGGCAACGACACATAAATACTAATTTTTAGAAATTCTTATTTTAACGGTCTCCAATCAGAACATTATTTATCGATAAACATTAGGTAAACTTAATTGCATTAATATTATTTTGCTGTACAGACGCGTCTCGAAAATTTTGCTATTTCAAAGAATAAATTGCCCACTATCTAACAGCAGCCCACAAAAAGTCCTTACTACATCTTCAGATTTTTTTATACAATACATATAGTATATATAGTTATAGTTTTATAATTTTCAAAACTATGCAAGAACGATTTTTTCTCCTCAACCAAAGGAGCTTCTTTGTGATAAATATATGCCAAACCTAGTTAAAGTTTGAAAATCTGCAACCAGGAGGGTAAGAAACAACGAACGTGGCAACTGTCTGCTAATGTTTGGTACTCCTGTACGTGCACCTATGAATTAATTTCTTCTCTCGAGGTGAATCTGCATATTTTACTTACACCGATTCGCTTCTAGTGATGTTTTTCTTGCCGCTTAACCTATTCTGGGTACCTGGAAATGTGGTATAAGTGAGGAGCGCACTTGGAATCTACGGAAATATTTGCTTATTTGCCCTCTTCAAGGTTAATCAAGCACGGCGTACTTACTCTGACACATCTAGAGATCAGCAAAAAAAATACCCTTGTTTACATCAGCAATCTCTAGCCTCCTGTTTTCCTTTTTATCATCCCGCTTTCACTTTTCCATCCTTCTATCCTGCTACTCTGCTTACTTGCTTTGGTTCGTGCATGGAAGGTGTAAATTTATTCCACTCGGACATTTTTTTGTTCGTAGATCTTAGCTACATTTTTTGTTTGCTTATGCATGTAGCCACCTGCTTTAACATCACACTGAACTAACGCTCTATTGCTATACATTTTAGGATTAAAAACATGCAAGCCTAGACCTATCACGATCCCCAAAAGGTTTTGATGTTTCCAATGCGCTAAGCCTAGCTTTAAAAGTGGCTAATCTAATCTCCTCGTTTCCACTGATCGTGGAAGATGGGCGGGTATGAATAGAGGTAGAACTGGTCTTGGACATGGCTCGGCCCGTGGAGCCGCGTCGCAACTCTCTTCTCGATACGATGAATTAAATTCAGCTACGAGGAGCAATTTAACTTCCCCCACGAACTCCTCGGAAGAGTTGGTTGATGAAAGGGATACAATTTTTCCACTCCACCGACATCAGTCGTCGCTACCGTATATCCGGAAAACGCCACTCCCCCTTTCCTGGTTTTCTTAGAATGTAGCGCAAGGGGAAAGAATGTCAGCAAGTATGACCCACTCGCTCAGGCTTATAAAATTCGGGAGGTCATTGCGGGCCCGCACCAAATTTTCAAAAAGGGCAAAATCGGGTGAAACTTTTTTGCGAGAGGAGGGAGGACGCGAATACTCTTGTCGCCTCTCAAGAACTAAAGGGCTTGATTACTTCGTATATATCTTCCTTTCCCTAATTTTTAAAAAGGCATTTATTAACGGGATCCTGTTAAGATAACCAGCAGTTGATATTCTCAAGAGAATCACAAATAAGGTCAGATCTACCATTTTTTCATCCGACGACGAACCAAGCAGGATGGCTCACTCGACGAAAGGGTACAATTTGTCTTTGCCTGCTCTAAAGCACCGAAAGTCATACTTCTTCCCAGCTTCGGGTACACCATAACCCCAGTTATCCGTCCCCTTAGAAGTTCGACACCTGTCAAAGGTTCCGGCATAGCTCAGACCAGTTTAGATCAACTAGACCAACGTGGCAATTTAGTGCAGAGTACCATATATGAGTTCAAAGTCATGAAATTCCGTTTCTGGAATGACTGCGGGATTCTAGAGGCGAAGACAGCCCTTAACGAATTAGGATTCCGATATCCTGGTGGCAGTGGTTCTTTGGCCCCTCAACCTCTGCAACCTCCTTCTCGCAGGCCTCCGGAGACTCTTTCCACAGAGGTCCTCCCCTCCCCCCTCCCTCCTGTTACGGAACAGTGGAAGGTTCTAGAGAACCCGCTCAGGGAAGCCGTTACCTCCTCTCTGGATTTGAGTCGCATCTCCGAACACACAACTCAACATCCCAGGAATCATCCTTCCAAGCGTTTGACTCTGCTAACTTTAAACAAGAGGGGCCCTGCCACTTAACCGGTTTGCACGTACTGACAGGCATTGCATTTAATTGTTTTTAAAAAATTTATTTTAAGCGGATTCATACTGCTTCTAGGTTGTTGTCTGCTTTGTTCCAGGCGTTAAATTGAGACTTTAGCCTGGGTGAAAAAACCAGACCGGAACTTGGGGACTTTACAGTTACATAAAGCGGGGGCAGAGATAAAGACCCAGTGGGAGAACGGGAATGGCTAAAAACAATCCGACATCGCGATCGAAGGAAAAAGCTAAAAAAACCAAAGGGTACGCGCGAAGGGATACAAAAACCGAAAAGTATCGCAGACCGTTCCTAAATAAAGAAAAACGCGATAAACTCGTTCGAAAGTCACAACCACTGGGTTGTAAATACCGAATCGAGCCCATTCTTAGGTCGTTCGGTCGACACTCCGGCGACTGTCAACCACCGATCCTACGCGAACGAACGGGGAAGAAAATTGCGATCGCGCCACGCACTACTGAAGAACGAGATGTGGATCGTCCTCTAATAATTTTTCAATCATTGATGAAGAACCTCCGACACCCTTGAAGCTGGAAGATCCGGGAACCTGGATGACTCCTAAGAATGTCTGAATACTACGAAACTTGACTATAAATATGATATTAAAAGAAATAAAAAGGTGTAAAAACGGATTGTAATAAAAAGCCGGAATCTAAAAGGAACAAGAATGAATTTAATGAAAAAAAGTAGATCGTCCTCTATGATACGATGCGCTCATCGGCCGAAAAGCTATTGTCTTAAGCTCCTGCCGATTTTTGGCAGTTCCCAACTAGCGAACGACTTTGCGTGCGTTCCAACGCTGGGAGCCGGATCTTCTAAGATGGTTGAAGCTTACGCGGAATATCGAACACTTGAAAAATCCTATTTCTAAAACTCGTTGTAGAATTCCAAATCGCAAACTTTAAAGGAATCATTACTCTATTCTTAATTCTGACGAGCAACCGAAGTCGACAATCGCCTATTATTTAATATAAAATGTTAAAAATAAAATCCCCTGCAAGTATGGGCTTGAGATTGTAACATTCCAATTTCCCAGTATAATAAAATTCATTACTTTTTTAGCGATTTTATCGAATAATTTTATGCGTTGCATAATTGCGTTTCCAATTACTCACGTTATGCTTAGCTAGGTATCGTATAGAAAACACAACCCGTCCGTATTGAAAATAGAAGTACATAAGTTACATATGTGACCGTTCGCGAAGAAATGGACCTAACGCGAAATAAATCGATTTTTATTTTCTTATGCCAATCGATAGTTTTGAAACTACTCTTTCATTTCCAATAATCAGCATTTTTAAAAGTTGATTACTCTTTTTGTTTTTAAGCTACAAACAAAGCAGACTAGACATGAGTGAATTAAATAAAGCTTTGAAAAGCATCGACAAACTCTCCGAAACACTCAAAATTCACGTCATTCTGACACATGTTAAAGAAAGTTTACGCTTTATAGAGAATAAGAATGGTTTAGGATATTGGTCAGAGCAAAGCGGAGAATCTATACATTGCGATTTTTTGGATCCATTTTAATCAAACTTAGCCGGCCTTCAAGCACACCGTGTATTGAGACGTTCATTTTCGCCGTGTTTTGAATTAAATTTCAATAAAAGTTCACAATTTGGACAAAATCGAGTGCAAAGCACGAAATACGTGATGTGAAGGTGTTCGTTAAAGATGCAGGAGCTTTAACAAAAGAGAATTCACAATCACCAAATTACAGTTGTCGATTCTTTGACAAATAATTTCGAAATATCTGTGCACAAATGTTGGGAGGGGGGGGGGGATACAAAGCCCGAGATCGCTCAAATAGGTGACCCGCACGTGCAGCGCGCAATGAGTATGTGACCGTGCCGGGGGCAGATTTTCGGCTTTATTTTATGAAGTGCTAGAACTTCATTTATATTGCCATTTATTTCATTGAATTTTCATTGTAGCTAAATAAAAATTGCAGGGAACAATCAGTTGCAAAGTATATAAGTCAGTAATATTAAGGCTGTATATGAAAAAATCAATCTCTGGTTGAATTTTTTGAAAAAAGATCTACGCTGTACAAAAAATTTCTGGTAATTTTAACACTTTCAGAGTTGGTCCGATTATTATCTACTCCCAAAGTAACGTATTCACTGGCTATAACGAATATCCACTTTCAGTATGGAATTTAGCTTTTAGGTTGTGTAAGTTTCCAAACAGATTCTGTAAAATTTCAAATGCATTATGAATATTAGGTGAAATATTCGTGTTTTTATTCAACATGGTAACTTTAGCATCTAAACAGAAAAACGCTGGTGTTAAATTTGTTGCAGCTCAAATTTCATTGGGCTCCCAATGATCATTTGAGAGAGTTTTCAAGTCTCAAATGTATTCCTCTGAACGTAGATGCCCATGTGGGCATCTAGGGGAAAGTATCATTTGGGGACTGAATTTTGGCTCATGCAGAGTTGTGGAGTTCGGAATCGCGCTGTCAGCCACCTGAATACCTGTCAAAGCCACTATTCGCTTTGCGATATTAGCCTAAATAATTGTTAATAAAGAAACCAATTGAAACAATATTTACCTAATTTCCAAATTTCTTTCATTTAATAGGGCGTACCAGTCACTTAGAATAAAATTATAACTTCCTAATGCAACTTCCAAAAGTTAGGTTAGTCATGTCCGTCGACATTTAAACTAAAGCCGGGATGTATAGAAAAAGTCGTGACCGTCTACATATATAATAAGGTATTTTCATTCCAATCACTAGCTCACATCACTTCGTTGAATACTAAGGGGATAACAATTGACCAAATGCATGGGAATCGGTTCATTTTTGCTCTATTTTTCTAATAACTTCGTAGAAAGTAATTTTTTTGTATAAGTGCAATTGAAAAATAGTTTTTCTTTTTTACGGACTATTTAATGCAATAATAAAATGATAATAATTTTCATTCATGCGTGCGTTAGGGCTGAGCGCTGGTTGTCTACCCTTTGAAGTGCGATTCAAAATTACATTGAAAAACAATTCTTGTAATTTAAATAAATAATTATTAAAATATACATAAGAGTGTATACAAATTGCGTAACTTTTGATTTCAGACAAGAAACAAATTTATAACACATATATTTGATGAATAACAGTTTATTTTCATTGAATTTGAAAGACTGACTAATATTTCTCAAAATATTTGTTAATATATACATTTTTTTAAATACCATATGATATTTCAGCAGCTTGATATATAGAAGCTAATTGCAGAATATAATAGTGATGATATTTGAATAATTCTAAAACAAAATTTCAGATCGTTTTTTTCGATTGAGACGTGACAAAACGACGCTTGAAGTAAAAAAAAAAAGAAAGCATAACTACAATGCAGTCGTGATAATTTATGTATTTATAGGTTATATAATTATATGAATTCCCAGAAAAATACATACAAAATAAAAAAAAACTTATAAATAATTATTTTCAATCGCTTTTCCAAGAAATTTCTTTTTAAATTGAATATTTTGTAAAATATAATTTGGTCTTTGGAATTCACTGAAAATAAACTGTTATTAATATATGTGTTGTATTTTTTTTCCTGAAATCAAAGTTACAGAATTTGTATATATCCTTGTGGATATTTTAATAATTATTTACTTTAGTTAAAAGAATTGTTTTTTAATTTAATTTTGAATCGCGCGCCAAGTGCGGCCAATGAGCGGTCAACCCTAACGCAAGCGCAGTAGCTCAGGGTGCCAACATTGGCATCATTGGTCCACAGTACAAAACGGAAAAATAAATCAAATCAGCCGGCAGGAAAAAGTTGGGATATGAAAGCCTCAATAAGGTATTTTCACTTCAACCATCAGCTAACTTCACTTTGTTAAAAGCTGAGGGGGAAAAATGGATCAAAACTTTATTTCTGTAATATATTTGTAATTAATAATCATTATTATTACTTTATTATTTCATTAAATAGTAATTCAAAAATAAAAACTATTTTTTAACTACACTTATATAGAAAAATTACCTTTTACAAAGATTTTAGCAAAATAGGGCAAAAATGAACTGAATCCCATATATTTGGTCCCTTATTTTCCCCACAGCAATCTACGAAGTGAAGTTAGCTGTTTATTGAAGTAAAAATACCTAATAGGCTTTTATCTTATCAGTTTGAATGTTCCCGCCGCTGTATTTGAAACATTGCAATGTTTCACGAAACTCCCAATGTTTCATGAAACTTTTCATCAGGCTAAAGTTTCATGCAAATTTACATCCCTACTCATCGCGAAAAACAAATTTCTGTTTTTATTATACAATTGTGTTTACGTTATCTTTCATGTATGGCACTAGCCACTGCAAGATTAGATGTCTAAGATACTTTTAAACTTCCGCTTATTAACATTTGTTTCACTCAAATAACGACCGACCAAATGATCTGGACAGGTGACTTACAGTTTGTAGACGACACTTCACTTTGCACTGGATAAGGAAACACAGTGTCTAAATGATGATTTTCCCCTAGATTCTCCGAATGAACCTGTGTCGTTCAAATTTGTTGCAACTCTATTGAATACCGATTTCGGTGTACATTGGAGGGTCGGCAATTTTCTGTGTACATAAGAATATGAATAATAGTAATTTGACTAGAAATGGTAAATTTCTCGTTCAAACAAGGAATACAGTAGAAATCAGGTTTTTAATTAAACAAATTCTTGATTAATATTTTTATCAATTTTGCGAATAAATTTTTCCATAATTTATACCATTCTAAAACACGCTCTTTTACATATAATTTTAATTTTACCATTTTTTCATTATTTCCCGCAACTTTCAAACTTTACAATTACCACTTGTACTTATATTACGTTCAAAGCTATGAAAGTACGCCGCGTTATCCATTGTCTTTAAAGGCGTGAGATTATGTTGGAAAAACGAATTTTTAACAGTTTTTGTACTTTTTTATCAGCGTCAACAAATTCAACACTCTAAAAGTAGGTCGATTTATTACTTACTTTGAAAGTCACAGATTCACCAGCGGAAACTGTAATTCTACAACGCCTTGCTATATTGTAATTATAGTATCAGAAGATTTATGGTTCGATTCCCAATGGAGTGAAGATGGAGTAGGATCTTTTCTTCAAGAAATAATTTTAATTTTAATTTAAAAATATTATTTTCCATCTAGTCTTATTAAGACGTTAAGCATTTTCTGTTATTGAAGATTTTTAACTTGATCGATATTGTGTAGATCCTTCTGCCTTCATGGTTTAGAGGGTTGATCTACTGTCCGTTAGGTACAATCTCTGATGATATAACAGATAAATTAAAAAATTTGAAAATAATTACTTGTACCATTAACACCTAGCTAAAAATTAGCGTGATGTTCTTGAATTGAGAGTTCTTATTCTGATCTTTCTAATAGCTTAATTGGAAAAGCACCTGACCGGAAATCAGAAGTTTTGTGGTTCGATTCCCAATGGTGTGAAGATGGAGTACGATCTTTTTTTCAAGAAATAATTTTAATTTTGAATTAAAAATATTATTTTCCATCTAGTCTTATTAAGACGTTAAGCATTTTCTGTTATTGAAGATTCTTAACTTGATCGATATTGTGTAGATTCTTCTACCTTCATGGTTTAGAGGGTTGATCTACTGTCGGTAAGGTACAATCTCTGATGATAAAGGAGATAAATTTAAAAATTTTTAAATAATTTTATCTTGAAATTGTAAAAGTGGTAAAGTTATAAGATTGGTTCGAACTTCTACACGGAGAAAAAGATATCGCAAAACCTCTGTATTGAAATAAAGCGCAATATAACAACGTACAAGCAGGTTCTGGAGCTTCTTATAAAAAGCTATAGCATATTATAATGCACTAACATCGCTTGGACACTACTAGAACCCTCGTATATATAATATAATAAAATAATAATATAATTAAAATCTTGCAATGTACAATGTACAATCATAATGTGACAATTGCGATACATAGCGCAGGAATTACGGTATATATTGCAATTCTTGCGATATCGTTTTCTCCGTGTAGCATAAAAGTGGCATTCACCCTATAATCAAATTAATAAAATTTCAACTATTTTTTCTTGGTAATTTTACCATTCTAAGTGGTAGAATTTTTTATTATTTACAGTGTATATTTAAATAGAATAATTACACAGGCACACAAAAAAAGTGGTCTGTCCGGTAGACTACACTACCATATCTATATGTTTTTGGGGTCGCTGATTTCGAATCCGAGGTCCAAATAACTCAATCAGGTCATAGCTTCCCAAAAAAATGCAAAAAGAGACGTAAGAACGACAAAAACAGCGTTTTTTTCGTGTATATTTTGTATAAAAACAAAAGATTTTCATATCCGGTCGACTCCACAACCATATCTATATGTCTTTTGGGTCAGTGAATCTGAATCCGGGGTTCAAATGACCCTATCAGGTCATAGTTTTCCAAAAAAAAGCAAACACATACGTAAAAATGAGAAAAACAGCGTTTTTTTTGTATATTTTGAATAAAAATTAAATGCTTTTATGTTCTGACAACTTTCCAACCATATCTTCATGCCTTTTGGGTCGCTGAATCTGAATCCGGGGTTCAAATGACCCAATCAGGTCATAGTTTCCCAAAAAATGCAAAAAGAGACGTAAAAATGACGAAAACAGCGTTTTTTCTTGTATATTTTCTATAGAATTAAAAGAGTTTCATGTCCGGCCGACTTTACAACCATATCTTTATATCTTTTGGGTCGCTCAATCTGAATCTAGGGTTCCAATAGTCCCATCTGGGTGTTCGATGAGCATGATTCCCCTTGCCTGAAATTGTAGGATCTAAGAAAAATAAAACCCTTTTTTTGGAACAAGTTTTATTTACTTTCAGCATTACTCAGGAACAACGGCGTGGACGTAGTAAATTCTGTTCCCTTTGGGGTGCTGGATTAGCATGAGTCCCCTCGCCTCTCACGATTTTATTCGACAATATCGGACTCTTTTTTTTCAAAAGATCTACGGAGTGGGTGTCGCTTCCGTTTAGTTCCCTTTGAAACTTGATCTCGTTTTGATGACCAACAGTAGTCAGCCATCATATTAACATCCCAATGTCCCTGATGTCTACGCTTTATCTCTTTGATGTCTTGGTGAAAACGTTCGCCTTGTTCTCCACTAAAATCTCCCAGATTCTTTGGAAACTCGTCAATGTAGAATGAAGAAAATGGAGCTTCAAGTTCATTAGACAACCCAATTCACCAAAATTTGAAACCATATCAGAAACAATTTTCTTGTAATCTGGACTTTTGTGATTGCCTAAAAAATTTTCAACAACCATCTTAAAACTGAGCCAGGCAGCCTTCTCAGTGTCTGTCATTTTTTAATGAATTCCGGATCCCGCAACATTTTTTGTATTTGTGGTCCATTAAATACACCCGCTTTCAACTTCGCTTCGGAAAGTTGTGGAAATTGATTGCTCAAGTATAGAAAGCAGTCACCGTCAATATGAAGAACTTTGACAAATTGCTTCATAAGACCAAGCTTGATATGAAGGGGTGGAATTAAAATATCTTTTGGATTGACTGAAAGTTTTTCAATTATGTTCAATTTTCCTACGTCAAATGATGTTCTTTTTGGCCATTTCTTTTTTTTTATAATGCTTGATGCGATTTCTACTGTCCCATAAACACAAGTAACAGGGTGTTTTTGTAAACCCTGATTGCTGTCCTAATAAAATCCCAAGAACTTTCAGATCTCCACACAACTTCCATTCATGCGTTGAGAAGTTAATTTTTTCCAGAAGAAGTTTAAGAGTACTATAGTCTTCTTTCAATTCCGTAGAATGTGCAACTGGAATTGGAGCATAAACATTAGTATTATGCAGTAATACTGCTTTCAGGCTGCGCATGGAAGCGTCAATAAATAGTTTCCAATCTTCTGGTTTATAAATACCGGGTTTAATCTTTTCCATCAACCCATCAATATTATCACAGTACACTAATTTTCCCTTTTCATTAACCTCAGATTTAAAGTATTGTCTAAAACCTTTTTCTCTATTCCTACAAGAACTTATTTTTATTTTTTCAGCAAACAAATTTTTTTCTTGAAAATGGAAGCTAAATATTCCATACCATCTTTAGCAAGTCCTAGATCTCATGCACAGTCATTAAATTCTGCCCACGTAAATAACTCTGGAGCACCACGGTTTTCGCTATGTGGAAGGTACTGTTCATCATCTTCATCGTTGTATTCATCGTAATAATATTCAATACCATCTTCGTCATAATCATCACATTTATCATTTTTCAGAATACTTTCGTCACTGTTACGATCAATTTCGTCATTTGACACTACCTTTATTTTTTCTATTATTCTACGAAGATTGGTCATACAGAAGTAGCAGCCTTCCTCTCGCAAAGGTTGCCTCCATATCAATGGTTTTCTAATTTTGAGTGTTTTCTTATTGCCTTCATTACTTTTGTGACGAGTAACTGACTGAAAACATGCACCACAAACGTTATGAGGAACCCAGTTTTCAGTTTGGTTTTTGACTTTTATACCAAAATAGTCTTCATACATTGATATAAGGTCATCGTTAAATGATCTACGATTTACTGGCACATCAAATTTGCCACATATATAGCAAAATGCATCTGAATTTTTTTGACATTGATGTGCTTCAAAAGTAGTTGACTGGTTGGAATTAGTGAGCTGTTTGCGTGCCATAACTGTTTGGATCGTTGGATCACTGTTATAGTTACCGGATACCGATTTCTCTCAGTGTGGTTTGGAATTCATGGGTATTGATGAGTACATTAAGGATTTATGAGACGGATTGCCGTGAGTTCCTAGGTCTTTGGAATTTAAGGGAAAAGAAGGATGTTTACAGCCTCTTAAATATGAAGTGCTTGACATTTTCAACAGATAGAATTGCTGTCATTTTTGACAATTTGCGCTTCATTACGCTGTATGAATTCAGGATACGTGTTTTAAAAATTTCTGAGTTTGGGCTTGACAGATTTAGGGTTATGAATTCTGGCTTCTTTCACTTGGGCTTTGTATGTTTGAGATTGAGGTTTGCGTGAGTTTAAAATACAAATATTAACGTAGAAATTCGAAATGGCCAATTTTCGACTATAGTTATGCTTTTTACGGTGAAATCTGAACTGGCATAGTCCTTCGGACACCGGATTCAGATTCAGCGACCCAAAAAGACATATAGATATGGTTGTAAAGTCGACGGGATAAACAAATCTTTTGTTTTTATACAAAATATACACGAAAAAACGCTGTTTTCGTCGTTTTTACGTCTCTTTTTGCATTTTTTGGGAAACTATGACCTGATAGGGTTATTTGAACCCCGGATTCAGATTCAGTGACCCAAAAGACATATAGATATGGTTGTAAAGTTGACCGGACATGAAAATCTTTTGTTTTTATACAAAATATACACGAAAAAACGCTGTTTTCGTCGTTTTTACGTCTCTTTTGGCATTTTTTGGGAAACTATGACCTGATTGGGTTATTTGGACCCCGGGTTCGAAATGAACGACCCCAAAAACATATAGATATGGTAGATTAGTCTATCGGACAGACCACTTTTTTTGTGTGTCTGTGTTATTTATATGCTAAATGAATTTCAAATTTGTTAACCATACCGATAGGGAGATAATTAATGTTAAAGTTGATTACTATAACGTGTAGTTAGTGCTTGTGTATTAGTGCTGCTTGAACATATAAATTTATTTAAAAAATCAAGTTTTTCCACCACGTAGTCTCATAGATACTTCAATGAAAAACATTGAAATTTTAGTCACTTTCATACTTGTAAACGTAACAGTATCGCATAGAGGCAAGCCTGTTCCCTCTTTCCAGCGTATCTGCTGTACGTACTCGACATGACAGTTGATCAGCGATGGTTAGGTTTAAATTGCGATGTTGTACGATCTACGAGTCTGCCGCTGACATAGCAGTGGTAACTATACGTATACACATATACTACGAAATCTAAGTCAGTAGCGCACTAAAATTTTCACCATGCGGGTCCGTGAAATTTTCAATATAGTATGGCTTGACGGCGCCCCACGGAACTCTACTATTTGTACAGGGATGGGATTTGCATACAACCTTAATAGCACCTTAAGAGTAATATTAAAACCTAACCTATAAAGAAATATGTTGTACAAAAAGTAAGTTCATACAAGTAAAATACATATAAGCCGTGCAGAAATTTTGGAAGGGCTCTAGTCAGGCTTTGGCTAGTTTTGATATTTATAATCTGGCTTCAGTGAGGAAAACTAGTCGGGGTCAATCCAGAAGCGCAAAAATCAAAGACTCTACTGACACTGGTAAATTCTCAAAATGATTATTTTGGACAAGTCTCTGATTTTTGGCCTTCGCAAAAATATTTACTCTGATTTTCGGGCTCCAACCCTTAACGGCTAAAATTAACCTCTCTCTACCACGTATATATGACTTTGTCAAACAATAATCATTTTGACAATTTTCCAGTAACAGTAGAGTATCTAATTTTTGGGATTCTTGAAAATACCTACTCCAATTTTTGACTGTCAAAAAAGAATATTTTTAGGAATTTTCTAGTGTCACTGGAGTTTCTGATTTTTGGGCTCCTCGAAAATACAAACTCCGATTTTTGGTTTATAACCTTTAACGTCTAAAATCAACCCCTCTCTACCACGCAGATATAAAATTTTTTAAAAATAATCCTTTTGAAAATTTTCAAGTGTCAATGGAGTCTCTGATTTTTGGGCTCCATGAAAATAACCTCTCGAATTCTTTAGCTTCAACCCTTAACGTCTAAAATGAACCCCTCTCTACCACGTAGATATGGAATTTAAAAAAAAAATCCTTTTGAAAATTTTTCAGTGTCAACGGAGTCTCTGATTTTTGGGCTCCATGAAAATATCCTCTCGAATTTTTTAGCTCCAACCCTTAACGTCTAAAATGAACCCCTCTCTACCACGTAGATATGGAATTTTAAAAAAATAATCCTTTTGAAAATTTTCCAGTGTCAATGGAGTTTCTGATTTTTGGGCTCCATGAAAATATCCTCTCGAATTTTTTAGCTCCAACCTTTAACGTCTAAAATGAACCCCTCTCTACCACGTAGATATGAAATTTTAAAAAAATAATCCTTCTGAAAATTTTCCAGTGTCAATGGAGTCTCTGATTTTTGGGCTCCATGGAAATATCCTCTCGAATTTTTTAGCGCCAACCCTTAACGTCTAAAATGAACCCCTCTCTACCACGTAGATATAACTTTGTCAAAAAATAATCTGTTTTATAATTTTCTAATGTCAATGGAGTATCTGATTTTTGGGCTACTAGAAAATATCAAACCCAATTCTTTGGCTCCAACCCTTAACGACTAAAATCAACCCCTCTCTATCACGTATATATGACTTTATCAAAAAATAATCTTTTTGAGAATTTTTTAGTGTCACGGGATTCTCTTGATTTTTGGCCTCTTCGAAAACACCTACTTCGATTTTTGGGCTCCAACCTTGAACGTATAGAATCAACCCTTCACTTCCACGTATATATGATTTCGTAAAAAAATAATATTCTTGAGAATCTACCAGTGCCTCTGATATTTTTAGAATTTTATGGTGCAAATAGAGTCTCTGATTTTTAAGCACTTCAAAAATGCCTTACTGCAAGGTTTAAGTTTATGCTAATGGGTTGGTGTTTTTGTTCGAAGGGGTGGTTTTTCTGAAATTTGGTGTGGTTCATTCGATAGCCCAAAATCTGATACATTTTCCGAATTTGAATTTTTACATAGGGTGTAGTTTTATTTTTAGTAGGGCTGGTTTTTGGAAATTGGTTGTTGTTGCATTTAAGAGCCCAAAAAATCCCAAAATTCTGGCGTGTTTGATTTTTTTCTTTCAATTTGTATATAGTGGAGTTGCTGGCTTGATTGAATCCAGCACCTCCAACCGAAATTATAATTTTCATAAAAAGTAGTGTAGCCCAAAAATCGGCAAGACAGCATAAAAAAGCCCAAAGAAAGCCTAAAGTTCTGATGCAAATTTCGTTTGCGAAATTATTTATTAGTGCCCTAAATTTATTTTTCGAGAATTAAGAGTTTATATATTCATAAAAACATTATTTCTGCATAATGAAACCTTCAAAAATCTCAAAATTAATATTTTAGGCAATAATATTTTAAAAATATTTCAGCAATTCTCTGGTCAGGGCACCACTAGATGCAAACAGATTTTCTATACCTGTATAACGCGTGGAATTCTTCACTAGAATCTGAAAGGGCACCCATAAGTTTTTTCTAGACTAGATATTCTAATAGGGGCACCATCAAAACACAACTTCAAATAAGGAAAGATGGTGAAATTTCTGCACGGAAATGAGCTTAATTGCGTACGTTCAATAAGTTGAGTTTTTGGGATTCGCTTTTTCAAAAAGTTATTCTAGAAATATTTTTCTTCACTTTTCCTCCACTTTTTGTGACTGCAATTGACTTGCAGCCGCAGCAAATTTGCAGACACCCTATTCTTTAGGTATTGGCCACATTTGCATCACAATGATTTACATAGATTTATAATCGGATATGATTGGAAAAGCAAATGAATGATAGAAGCAAAATTTTCGTTGCTAGAAATACGCTTAGGGGAAGTTGGAAAGCAGGAAAAAATAAATTCCCATAAATTTTCGTCAAGAACAAACGTCAGGTCAGTTACTCAATAACTTACCAATATTGCCTTACCTCAGTGTGTATTTACCCGACTAGAAAATCTAGTCAAACTATGTCATTAGAGTTTCGACGAACAACTTTCAACAAAATAGTTGTTCAAATATGACATATTTTCACGGATAGTTAAAATTTCATAAGTGAAACTGTTTAATTTGATTGTTTTTTCGTTTCAAGAAGAATTTTATTTTTGAAAAGTTTTTGCACTAATTAGAATGATTGCCGGATAAATATTTTTTTTTGTGTTAAATATAAAAAGTCTAAACCGGTCGTAAATTTGAAACGAAAAGTTTTCAAAGAACCTACTTACTCCGTAAGTAGGTCAAGTTTCTTTCCGTGTTTGTTAAAATACATAATTCGAAGCTTAAAGAACTAGAAGATAATTTATTGAGATGTGTACTCACCCGGAAGCTATTACGTATTACGGTACAATGGTACCCACTTAAGAACACGTGACAACCGTGATGAATTCGGCGCGCCCCCTTTGATCCGCGCATGGAAACACCTGTTTAGTTTTGTTTCAGACTTTTCAAAACTAATTTTACAACATTTTTTTCATTAATACTGCATTTGTTTTTAGAAATCGTTTAAACAATCAAATCCATGTGGTTCTGAGGGTTCTGTGAATAATAAGTCCGGCAGATAGAAAAATTCTGATATCTGAAATAGACAATCTTTGTCCCTGAACTCATTTCTGAATATCTGTAAAACTAGCTACCTTTAAAGAATTTGTTCTTAAACTATTTTTCAGTTCTCTATCGTTATATTTACTCGTATCTAGAAGCAATGAAGATAATCATCATGTTCTTAGCCTGTATGGGTTGTCCTAGATTTGCAAGTAAGTGTGTATAATATAACATTCTATTAACATCAATGATAAATATTACATATTGTCCAAATCTGAATAATATACTGTGGACCTATAACCAAAGGAGTTAGAGCACGTTTGTCTAAACTTTTACGTTCACAGTTGAGAGTAACCCATATAGCACGTGCAAAGATGATTCCCTCCCAATTGTGCACGTTGAAATTTAGATGTGCAAAGATCGTACTCTGCCAAGGGTGCACGCACACAGATGGGAGACTCTCCACAATGCACGTCTCAATTGATACAATCAGATTTTTAACTTTTAAGACTACGATCAGATTTTGAACTAACAATTTCAAATGAACAGATGGTATACTCCAAATTGTGCGCGTGTAGGTAAAGAAGCATTAGATTTCATAGCCCAGCCAATACAGCAAGATTATTCGAACATTGCTATTTGTTAACGGCAGCGGCGTAGCCAGGAATTTTTTTCCAGGGGATTCAACTTATGGAAGAAGGGGGAAAGGGGTGTTTGACTAAATAAAATGACTAAATATTGAAGTTAACAGTCATAATATTCAGTTAAACAAATTATTATTATTTATAACTACCTTTTCATAGAGTAATGCTAGATAGTTGCGATCTTTTTCTGAAATTTTCTCTTTTTGTTAATTTTTCAGTTAGAGCTAGTAAATAATTAACGCAATTTAACCGAAATACCTGTTTAATTAAATTTTTATTGTTTCTAATTGTCTTCTCTAATAGTAATGATAAAAAGTTGCTGTCTTTTCCTAACAGTTTAACTTCTTGTCTACTTTTTACTCAGGGAGATAATAGTTAATAAAAGTTACCAATCTTAATTGTTTGAACGCTTATTATGGTTCATGACTATTTTCTCATAATTTTTAGCTTGGAACAAATTTGGGCGTTCGCATGAAAAGGACCCTTATCACCGGTGTCAAATTACATACAGAATCATATAGCCGAATAAGTTCCCGGAATTTTAAGTCCAAGACGAACCCTTTAGGCTAAAAAACTAAAAACGGATCATTTTTGAAATTGGAAATCTAAAAAACCGCCTTTTAAAAAAAATGTAGCCAAAAGCGCATATGTTACACATGTTACTCCAAATATGTCCCAAACCAAAAAAAACTACATTTTTACTTCTCATTGTAACTTTTTAGCAATTTTCTTCGTCCTTTCATGCAAGTAATGATTAATGGACAATCTGAACATTATCCATTATTTTTTCACAATATTTAATTGTTTAAATGTATGAAACTTATTTAAACATTTTTTTATTAGCAAGAAATGTAAAAATAATCGTATTTTCTGATTAAAATTTCATGGTTTGTCATTGTTTGGCGTAGTAATTTTTTCTAAAAACTTTATGTAATTACTTAAAAAATTATTTATTTTCTATTTTCAAAATCTATGATACGTTAATTTAAAATATTACATAGTTTTAATACACTTCTTGCAATGTTTAGTAAATTTCAATTTGTTTAAACAATCTTCATAAGCTCAAGCAGTTTTTTTAGATAACAGAAAAAATGAAATAAAATAGACCACATTCAATTACGCTTCTGTCTATATAGCGTATAGCAAGAATACATTAACCACTTTTTAATTGTTTATTTTGTATACTATTAATTATTGTTTTTTCTTTCACATTTCATTCAACAAAATTCTAAAAAAAAGTAGCATGGGATACCAATTTGAAACAAGTGGACATCTCCGGTTCAGTTTTTAGAAGTTCATTCTTTTGGAATAAATAATTGTGTAAATAATTTACATTTGCTTAAACAATTGAAAATGGTTTAAAAAGTCATGAGAAATATTTAAATTATTCATTAGTAACTATTTGTATGAAATAGATGACGGAAATTGATAAAACGTGACAATGATAAGTAAAAATGTAGTGTTTTGATTTTTGGGTCATATTTGGGGCTTTGCAGGAAGGTTGGGGGTGGCTTAGAAATAAAAGTTGTTAGTATGGTTTTATTTCATAGACTTCATACTGAAATGGAATTTTTTAGGGGGTTGTCTTGCCCTCTAGAGTGACAAAAAATATTGCAATGCATTTTTGGACCACCCTAATGAACATAGTGTCAAAAGATTCGGTATCCCCACTTAAGGCAGTTCTCGTGCCAAAAGTCAGATATCTGAAAAAATAGCTTTTATATGATTTTAACAATCAAAATACTATAACTGACGTTATTCTTCTTACCATTTTTTGAAAAATGATTGCATTTTAATAAATGATGGCTTATATTTTTCCGGGAAAAACATTTTCTACAACTCTACTGTATCCAATTTGAAAGCAAATTTTTCTGTGGCTGAAATCGTTAGATCAATTTTTTTTAATTAAACATTTTTGAAACAAATAATTATATTTTAAGATTATTTATTTACAGTTAAAATTGGAAACAGTAGAGTTGTAGAGAATGTATTTCCAAAAAATCTTTTTATTTGAAATTGCACCATTTATAATATTTTGATTTTCAAAATCATAGAGAACCAATTTTTTTCAGACATCTGACTTTTGGCGCGACACCTGCCTTAAATTCGAAAATGACGATTTTGACCCTGCCTTAGAAAACCGCGAATATCTCCTAAACTGGAACCCCGTATAAGGGCCCTTGTAAGCGGATTGCATATGATTGCATAGGATGATCCGATTGGACTTTTATAATTGTGTTTTGGAAAGCTATTTTCATATACTTTGAGACCATTATAACGATATATTAAAAGAAATGTAAATATTTATTTTTTGGAAATTAAAATTGAAATTTAGTTGAGATTAAAAAAACCATATTCAAATTTTTTTCTATTTTAAAAAATAGATTTTTTTATACCCTTTGAAATCATATAAATTAAAAAGTGGGCCGCAAATTTTTTCTTGATCAAATGTAGATTTTTACGCTCGAGAGTAGAACGCTATACTTCCGCAGCTCTCGGACACGAATATTGTTGAAACAGAAAAAAAATTGAACATGGTTTTTTTAATTTAAACTAGATTTCAATTTCGTTAAAAAAATATATTTCCATTTTTTAAAATATGTTGTTACAAAGTTCTCAAAGTTTATGAAAAGATATTTCCAAAACACTATTATAAAAGTCCAATCGGATCATCCTAAAAGAAGCTGCACGAACGCGAAGATGAAGAAACGCGTGAAACAGTGGAAACTTCAGGCCTTCAATAATGAACTGTTCAAACAATTATATTTGAATTGCATCAGTTATTACCTCACAAAGTGAAAAGTTAGCAAAAAGTGGAAAAGTTCAGAAAAAACCGCAACTATCTAGCATGCCTGTAAGAAAAGATAGTTATGAACAATATTAATTTGTTTAAACAAATCATATTTCTTAAATTTCGCTAATTATTATGTCACGTTAATCGAAAAGTGAACAAAAATTCGAATTTTTCATAAAAGAAATGCAAATTTCTGGTATCATTGAAAAGGAAAATTTTTTAAAATAATAATATATTAATTAAATTAATTTTTTTCTGTTAACTTCAATTAATTATTACCTCTCTCTATTTGAAAATTTCAAACAAAATTTGAGAATTTAAATTAGTTTGAAAACTAATTTAAGCTTCTTGTTATCAGTATGACGGCCAGTATAGTGCCACTTATATATTGAAAGACTGCAAAAAAATTATAAATAGCGCCAGAATCTAGCGAAACCTAAATTTTTTCTCACGAGTTTCTTTTTTTTAGGATCTTTTAAAACCGACATATGGAGGTGATATTTAAAAAATAAGTTTTTATTCGTATTCTATTGCTAATTTTGAGAACAAATGTTGAGTTGCAACTCGATGCACCTAATATGAACGATTTCGAATAAAATTTACAAAGAGCTTTTTTTCTTATGGGCCAAATACGTGTTAAAATCTATGGGGTCTGCGAAACCTCTAATTATAATTGTCAAAAAACGAGTTTTTTTGAGGGGGGGGGGGGAGACCAATTTACTCTATACAATGAGGGCCTTCCTAATTTATTTTACGCATACGAATTCTTACCTTTCAGGTAGATTAGGAAAATGCTATTTATAATTGAATCTTTGGTGTGCTTAAATCTTACCTTATGACATTGGCCTTTAAGTTTACTTAATGTTGAATGTGGAAATATACAGGTTCGGCCTTAATTTTCGCAGGTAACATGGGGGCGGGGGGATCAAGTCCCCTTAGCTCCCCCTGGCTACGCCTATGGTTAACGGGGAGTCTTGTAAGGATTTCTTAGTAATTTACAGCGAAAATCCCCGACAATAGAATTCTGAAAGAATATTTGCACTAATTTTTTCGACTATTTTTGGGCTCCGATTCCGATTTTTAGGCTCTTTTATTTTTCCCCAAAAAATCGAATTTTGGATGAAGATGTTGGCAGGCAGGTATTAGATATGCTACAGCAGATATGAGAACTTAAAACAATCATTCACGATAGCAATGTAGACTTTTGTTGGGTTCTACAAAAATTTGTAAATTAATTCTAAAAACACTACCCGTATCAAATGAAAACTACCCTTAACATACATAAAATCATTTTGCCTAAATATAAGATTATAAGAATTATTAGCTACTTTTGTTCTCTCAAAAGTAACTAAAAATTAATCTCATAGGTCTGGGCTATTCTTTTTCTCACTGAAAATAGCAAAGTTAATTATCCGAAAAGAGCAAATAACACTAACATCTACCCTTAATTAAAAATATATGAATTTATAAAAAAGTAAGTTAGAAGTTAATGATTTTTGCTAGCTTTACTATATTTGCGAGAGCGGCTTGCTTCGTTCGCAATTTTGAGGCCAGCTTTTGGTTCTCGCGCTTCGCGCTTCATAATGTATTTATCTTGTGTAAATTATCTTTCAATAGTGTACTTACGCAAAGACCTTTAAAATTAAAGGTTAAAGCATCAACAACTGTAATGTGGTGATTGTGAATTCTCTTCTGTTAAAGCTCGTTCGGTCTTAACACACTCATTCTAATAATGTATTTTTCGCTTCGCACTAGATTTCATCCAAAATTTCAAAATAAATATTCAGAATCACTAAGTTTGGATATTGAATAATACAAACTTAAGTTTAAAGTAAAAAATTGTAGTGCTTTCGCAAAGTAAGTACGGGTGGTACACACTATAAAGAAAGTATAAAGTGAATAGTTTTTGAGCGACTATTATACACTTTTATTAGCAGTTTTTGCAATCGTACAGGTTTAAATATAATATGAATAAAAACTTCACAGTTGACAGTTTGTATATTAAATGCTAAATACTGTTTCTACATTCAAGTTTCGCTATATAAACCAGGCAATCACTAAGCTTGTTTGCATATGAGACATTTGCATTCTTTTTATCGGCTTTTTTTTAATATCCCAATGAAAACATACAGTGCTGTGCACTTTATAAGCTCTGACGTTTGTATTTCAGTAAACATCAGTCATTTGTTTCGAAACTATGATAAAATTATCTTTTTTGATCAAATTGATTAAAGGTGTTCGCAAAAGAAAGTACGTGTGCAGTATGCTGGAAACGGCTTTCGCACGAGCCGTCCGTGCACACACACAGAGCACCAACCAATCCCGTGCAATCTGTCGCGCAGCTACGTTGCGAGCTGCATACGTACCCGTTCACCTATCGGACCTCCGCTCGTGAAGCAGAGGTTTTCGACGTTGCCAATTTAGTTTAAT
>NC_046657.1:160127312-160131767 GCF_010883055.1 Belonocnema kinseyi
TATTACAAATATATTACTTCCTAAAATAGGTTTGAATACCTTTTTTCCTAATAATAAACACTACACTCTGTCCGTAAACACACCAATATTGGCAACGTCGCAAACCTCTGCTTCTCGAGTGGCGGTCCGATAAGTGAAGGGTACATAGTCACCTCGCACCCCAGCAGCACGACAGATCGCATGCGATTGGTTGGCGCTGTGTGTGTGTGTGCACGGACGGCTCGTGCGTGAGCTGTTTCCAGCATTCTGCACACGTATTTTCTTGTGCGAACACCTTAAGTGGGCTAAATAGAAGTCAGGCCCGAACTCTGAAAAAGTGACTACCACACTCTTTTTTTATAGTTTTCCCCATATGCTGAATCCAATCTGTGAAGGAAATTTTCCTGTTTTATGAATAATCTAGCAGTAACTCAAGAAATATTGAAATATTTGGCAATGTGTGTCAAGGCTTCATTACGTTTGGAAATTTTTTATTCAAGACCATTTAATATTTAGTCACTTTTTGTTCAAGAATATCAGGAGTATCTATTGTGATTTTTTTACTACAAATAATTTGTGAAATCGCTTAAAAATCTAATAACAAATTCCAACACTTATCATTTTCGTCTACTGATAATGCAATCATCAAGTTCAAATTTTTCATAAGATTCAACATTTCTAACGTTGATAGCAAAATGCATTTTTTCTTAAAGTGATGTTCTAAAATTTCGGGGGACTTATTAGTAGATACTGCTTTTTGTTCCATAATGAAAAGCACGAATTTTCAAATTCAGATGTTGCAGTGTAAAATATTTACGGACGGAAATAAAATAATGCAAGAAAAGAGCAATATCATATCGACAGGTTCTGTTTTCTTAAAAATCTCATTGATGTTGTTATAGTCAATCGAAAAAAACCGGCAAAATTTATTGGCCCGAAAGCTCTCTTTAAATCCAAAAATAGAATGCGTTTTAAGATTATCGCCTATAACTATTTTAACTCTTGGATTAATTTTCCAAAAATTACTAAGTTTTTTAAAGCTGTGGGATCCAGTGTGTTCAAAAGAATAAATAAAATATTTGCAATTTTTGCTTGAAGCTGCGGTGGCAAGCACGGTACACACAAATATACCAATCCATATTTTAAAACACCTTTATGACTTCATAATTGGTTATTATTCTCATAATCATTAAAGCACATTTAAAGTGAAAGCACTATTTTTTACCGAAAAGAGAAATGTTTATTTTCCTCAATGAAGTTTGAATTACATTTAAAATGAATTGGTTGCAAGAATTTAGAGAGTTATCATATTCCATTGTTTCATTATAAGCTTCAGGTAGTGCAAGAAACTTAAAAAAAATATCCCACTGATATGAACTGTGCTGCAACCGGATATCGCTTAAAGATATCTAAACCAAAAAGGATTAAAGTAATGTGACGTATACACTGAGTGTTAAATCCGAAGCATCGAGACTCGAGAAAACTTTATATATTTGGTTTCTTTCCTTTTAAGCATCCTCGCTCTCAAATTATTGACTTCGGCATCTATGTCCTCAATTTGTGAAAAATCAATTATGATAAAAAATATCTCTATTAAATCATATTAGATCGCAGGACAGTCAAATGAACTCACTTGAACTTGACACAGAAAACTCTGTCTGATCCCTGATGGTTGATACTTCATAGGTGCTACTTCTTATTAACAGTACCTAAAGTTCTCGATGTTTTTTTTCATAGCCCAGTCGTCCACAATATCTGCTATATTTATCTTCTTCGCAGTGGCAATTTTTTTTGCAATTGCTTCAAGTTGTTCAATTAATACACTTTTGTTCATTGGCCATCTTTCACGCAACAAAAAACTTTTTCCTTGTTGTTGTAACTCAAAGTGCAGTTAAAGCTATTACAAAAACAGCTGAAAGAGAATTTGATAAATAAACAATTATCTTTTTTTAATTAGGAACATTATCGTTTTAAAACTATTATTTTTCAACGTGCCTCGTTGTGCATGATATTTCATCCTGTTTTTAAAGACAAGAAAACTTAGTAATGTATTCGTTTACTGATAACTGATGATCATTTCAAAAGGTATTTCTTTTGTTGTGTATAGCTTCCCAATCCTCGAAAAGAGAAGCAGCATTGAAAGAATGATATAAGTTATACAGAGCTGTGACAACCGTTTGATCGAAAACCGCAGGTGGAGGAAAATTCTCTGCATTACGTCTTTTAGATTTTGGAATATCAAGGGTACCCTTCTTTCTTACGTCTTTTATATAATTGAAGTGATGCCAAAAAGTTCCAGTTTTATGAATAATATCTGCATTTTACTATGTGAATGGAGAGAAACACGTGGTAGCTATCTCTCCGGGAAATATTTCCTTTATAGCTTTGGAAGACGCAATTAAAACTTTATTGATACTATTAAATTGCCGTAACTTTTATTCAGCAGTCAACGTTGTTAAAGCTGTATCTTTGAATTTGCGGATAATAGTCCGCGTTCGAATTCCTCGAATTTTCTTATTTAAACACTGATGAACTTCGAAATGGGAAAATGCTATTTTTCTGCCTGAGTCATCCTTCAAGAATTCAAAGAAACTGCTGCGACATGAATTCTTGCTTCCTTCAATTTTTTCGTGGACGTTTTCCTTATCATGTTGTGATAAAGATTTTTTTTTCAAAATCAAGTGACGCAGTAGAGAATTGCGGGTCCTGAAACATATATTTGTGTAATAAGCATACTACCAAACCAAACCAAATTTGTGAGTTAATATAATGCTCCTGAATGAAAGAGAAGGGAGACTGTTCGTAGTGGTGAGCAAGTTTCAGGATTTCAGTTTTCTGCAACCATCTCGCAAAGGCCTTGGGATATTTTTGGTTCGCTGGTATGGCTTTTTGGTTAAGAACCAGTGATATTTTCGTACCTCCAAAAACGATGGTCACAAGAAAATTACTTTAAACAAATTTTTTTAGGTCAAAAGAGAAGGGAAGAAAGAAGAAGTTAGGGAAAACAGGGTGTTCACCAATGTTATTAAGCCTGAAGGGGTAAAGCCGAATTTTGAGTTAGAATGCATTAACAAGATTGTTTTGAGTATTGCTTATGTTATTAATATTTAATCTAATTGCTTGGAGATTGGGTCTTGGGACCAAGAGACAATGTGAAAAGGAAGGAAAAAGTTTTATATTCTAGACATAAAAGGGTAAGGGACAGGGAGAGAAAGAGAAGGACAAGGACGAGGGCTAAGGAAAGCTGGGTCAATTGTTAAAAAGACTGCTTGGGAGATGGGGAGCTTGATTGTTCTGAAGTGCCAGCAACAACATGGGCTTTTCGAACGTCTTCGTAGTCGGCAGTTACCGGACGATGCGGGTGTTTTTTTAGTGTGTGCTCGTATGGCGTGGGCTCTAACGAGCTCGTTGGCTTTTTGAACGTATTTGTGATCGGTGAGTGCCGGACGCTGCGTTTGTTTTTTTAAAGTGCCTCGTACCGAGCTGACGCGTCAAGGGGAATATAATTGTAATTCTTTGATTTTCTTGGCTCCTCCCATGGGTTTTGTACCAAGAGGTTTTCCGGCCGGGTTGCGCCTGGACACCTGATGTTTAGACATAGTTAAATGCGGGAGTTTGTATTAATTCATATAAGAAACATAATTGATGTTTCAATATTGGTTATTTTTGCTTTCACCCTTCCTTGATCGGCGACATTCTCGGCCTGGCGGATCCGGACTCTATAATTGGATTGTTCGCGAATACAGGGGTTCGTATAAAAATGGATTTATAAGAAGTAGGTGCAAAAGCAGTCAGAAAAAAAGAGTGGGGATCAGAGCAAGAAGGTGTAGAGATATCATAAGTCAGTATAAATTCAAATTAAAAAATTTCGGTAACTGTGCCCGTAACAAAATAATACAATAATAACTCCACCTGTTGATCTAATTTCCGCCAGTCGTTTTTCAAATGCGCAAAAACTTTATAAATCTCTTTTTTTTACAGGATCCAGTAAGTTGCTCACACCACGCAGAGCAAACTTTGATGTTCCTGAAGGAAGTGCAATTTTTATACCAGTATCAGATAGAATTATTTTGAGTGGGCATCTCGTAGAAGCTACAAATCCTCCTCCACACAATTATCAAGAAGCGTACGCTCGTGTAATAATACCCATTACTGGTAGAAGATTCACCGTATTTTTCCAGGCTCATGATCCTAATATCTTCAATAAAGAAGCACATTACCATTCTTATATAAACAGACCAGGTATGAATGGTTTAGAAGCAACACTTAAATTTCCTTCAGAGAACTTGAGTGGTCTTTCACGCATTGTTCTCGCAGTGCCGCGGCATGGCATTTTGTTTCGAGGAGAGATAAACGTGGCAAATATTATTCCTTCTTGGTATAATTGAAAAAACTATATACTGGCTCGTAGAAATTCACTTTATCAATGTCATCGCATAAAATACATAAATATATTATCACTTATAATCTCCAGTT
>NC_046657.1:160131867-160135999 GCF_010883055.1 Belonocnema kinseyi
TGTTACTAAAAAAGATGTTAATAAAGTCCTTCTAATACGAGATTTTACAATTTAAAAACATACGTGATAAATATCTACAGCGTATGCTGGTTATGTGGATATTAAAAATATCTACACTGAAAGAAATTGTATGATAATACTTAATATTTCAATATTCATAATTGATATAGTCGATTACGGGGTTACATGGCACGGCTGCATGCTCTGTGGTGCGAAAAACACCCGGAGCTATCGCACTTTTCGTAGTAACGTTTGCGAAATCATGCCGAATTACTCCGAAAAAGGGGCTATGTAAGAGGAACGCCTACTCTACCATAGATAGAACAAGCCGGTAACAGAGAAAGAGAGGCTGAAATAGATGACGAGCTTCGTGGATATTTTCCCGAAGAATCTGACCTCTGGGCTATCAATTATTTTGTGTATATTGCAGCGAGAGCTTTAGTTGATGCTAACCGTAAAACAAAACCAACGGTTGATCATAAGAAGAAAATAGGAATGCATCAATTTGCCATAAAGATAGGCTGGGCAAGACAGTACGCTTCCCGAATTCAGTGTGTGATTGACTACATTACATTTGGCAGGAATTTCACCGCCAAGGTTCGAAAGTTCGCGCGCTAACTCCGGACCCGTTATTACACACTTAACAAGTCAAAGCTGCTGAACATCAGGCAGCATATTGTTGAGAGAATACGGTTACTATCTAACGCTAAGAGAAGTTTAGAGCGGAAGGAGAGGTGGGTCAGAAAAAATCAACAGTTTATCTCTGACCCATCTCGACTCTTCCAAGACCCTCCAGTTACTGTCGACCACCCGCCCGAACCGGAGAAGTTCGAAGTATTTTTGAGAGAAGTTTACGAAGTGTAGCATAGACTGGACGAAGACTCAGAAAATATAAATAGCTTCAAGGAGCTGTGTGATGCCCTCATAACACCTGATAAAGAATGAATGGTGGAAGGGCGCACAATACTCCTGCCGACAAGATGCAACTTAGCTGACCCGAAGAATTACAGGCCAATCACTTGTCTGAACACACTGTATAAGATATTCACAGCTATCCTAAATGATAGGATTGTTCGGGCAATTGAACCTGTGTGGCAAGAAATGTATGAACAACGAGGCTCAAAGGAAGGCGTAGCAGGATGCCGGGAGAACCTGCTCATCGATAGATGTGTCTACAAAGATGCAGCATTTTACGAGCGTGACCTATCGATGGCCTGGATTGATTATCGGAAAGCTTTCGATTCCACCTGCCATAGACTTATAATCTGTCTTTTGGAAAGTTTAAAGGTTCATCCGCAAATAGTTGGGTGCATAGAGAGATTGGTGCCGCTTTGGAAAACCAGATTTACTATCTTATCTGGAAAAAATCGTGTGACAACTAACAAGGTCACCTTTCAGAGAGGTGTCTTTCAAGGTGACACCATGAGCCCACTCCTCTTTTGCCTTACATTATTGCCATTATCTCTAATACTTCGCCATTCCGACGGGTACTTTTGCGGCAAACCTGCAGATCAAAAGTACAAGGTCACTCATGTATTTTGCATGGACGATCTTAAGATCTACGCTAAAAACAAAGAGCAACTACATCTAGCTTTGGGGATTGTCGAACGATATATTAAGGAAATTGGAATGGAATTTGGGTTAGACACATGCGCCAATGTTTATTTGAAGCGAGGAAAACTTAATAGCATCCCTGAAGACCCTGAGCTCGTCGTTAGAAGCACTATACGACATCTTTGCGCTGGAGAGACTTATCCATACCTGGACGTGCCACAAAGCCGCATTCAGAATGTGACATCTATAAAGGATACTCTCCGAAGCAGATACAAACGTCTCATCCGGCAGATTTGGTCTTCCGAACTGTAATCGAGGAACAAAGTATTTACAACGATCATATTTGCGGTCCCGGTAGTACTCTATTCATTTGGAGTGGTTCCATAAACGAAGAACGAGCTCAGATCCCTTGATATCGGATAAGAAAGGTTATGGACATGAACAAAAGCATGCATTTTAAGTCTTCCGTTCAGCGACTGTACAGCTCACGCCGTCAAGGTGGTCGCGGAATATTGAGTCTTGAATGTCTTCACAACAGGATTATTCTGTGTACAGTACATAGAGTCGCAAATGGAAGAGACCCTCTTCTTAAAATGGTCAGGAATCACGAAGAAGTGGGCAAAGGAGCGTTTCTGTACAAAGCAGTGAAGAAGGCTGCTGAAACACTCGGACTTAACTTCAGTATTAGGGGTGAGCAAAATTCATCAAACCTTATCTATCTCGAGTACTTACTCCTGAAAGCCCGAATTAAAAAATCACAAGAGAAAAACTTTCGCGAACAGCTCCTCGATAAGAAGATGCACGGTATCTTCTACACAAATGTGGAGGATCAGTCAATGTTGTGTGAGCTAACTTTTGCTTTCCTTAAATCGCCCGGATTGAAGTCTGGTACGGAGAGTTTCATTTTGGTATGCCAAGACGGTGTCATTTCCACCTTAAGATAACGTTGCCACATTTTGAGCCAAGACATTCCCGATGATAGCTGCAGGGCGTGCCATGCATACCCCGAGCATTTAGCTCACATACTATCTAGTTGTCCAACTCATGCGGGAAGGACCTACATGCAAAGGCACAATGCCGCACTAAGAGTGTTTTATTACCATCTCTGTCACTCTTACAGCATTAACCTTAATATCGCTCCTCTAAATGCTCCTAGGGAATTCGAGTCAATTGTCAAGAATGGGAAGTGCCGCATATACTGGAACTTTATATTCTCGACAATTGTTTCTGTTGCACACTCGAGGCCAGACAAGGTTCATCTTGACTTCGAGAAGCGAACCATTTTCGTTATCTAATTTTCGGCACCAGCTGACAAAAACATCATCGGCGCTCTTGGAGGTACCAAGCTTTCACTCGTTAATAGCCTGAAAAGCATCTCTGCATGTGAACCATATGCTAAAACATTTGCGGGAAAAATGCAGAAGGCGACAGTTCTTGGATTACTAGTGTTCTCAGGGTTTACGAAACTTTTGCCGGATCATCGTATTGATTACGTTACAGACTGTAATCACCCATCTCACGGTCGTGAGACGTGGTTGTGGCTGAAATATGACTGCGATTTCGCTGGGAGCGAGTGAAATTTTTCAGGTTAGCGTGCTTTCCAGTGTTTTGTTTTTAAGACAAGAGTGTTAATAATTGGCTAACGTATACATCTTTTTTGTGATACTCAACTTATAAAAAAATAATTATTATTAGTTGAAAATTTCAAGGATTTTACCACTCAGGTTTTGAGCATCAGAATACAAAGCATCGCTAATGATTCCAGAAGGTTTCAATATATTTTAAAGATTTGAAAATATTTAAAAGGATTTTTGAACGTTTTGTAAAGATTTGATGGATTTGAACATTTTAAAAATGCGTGTACATCACTAGTTTAAAAATATTTCATAACAATTTCACAAGGCTTTTAAATATTTTATAAAATTTAAATTATTGCGAACATTTTAAAAAGGCTACAGTAAACCAGATTTCAAATATTGTAAAACATTTGGAAGATTTAAAAACATTTCACTAAGATTTCAAAGAATTCGATGATTTCAACGAATAAAAAAATTGAAAATGCGGTTTACACCTGATTTCAAAATTTTAAAGGTTTCAATGATTTGAAACTAACACAAAAGATTTCACAAACAAATTTTAAACTAAGCATTCAAAAATACATCATAAAAATTTCACAAAGATTGCAGGTATTTTAAAGATTTTAAGGATTCCAAATATTTTACAAAAATTAAGAATGATTCCAAAAGAATTCACAGAATTTTCAAGATTTCACAAAGATTTTAACTACTTCAAGAGATTTCCATGAATTTACACAGATTTTAAAAAGCTTCTAAGATTTCATAAAGATTTCAAGGATTTCAAAGAAGACTTGTGTTCGCACAAAATTATGAATTATTTTATTTATAGCTCTTTTTTCTTCAAAAATGGTTGGCCTTGTAATTTTATAAAAATATACTTCATTTATACAAAATTTGTATTAAGTTCGGGGCACCTATAATTTTTGACCCAGCATTGTTACTTGTATTACCAAGCCGAATGTGATTTGCATGCGATGCGTGTGTTATATGTATATGTTTGC
>NC_046657.1:160136099-160140112 GCF_010883055.1 Belonocnema kinseyi
TCAGCGAATGTATATTCTACATTGTTGCGTGCACAAATACTAATAATGTTAATGAGAATGTGCGTATTTATGTGCTATAATTGGGCAGTGTGAGTGGGTGGACTTTCACGACGGGTTACGAACTTGTCGTTTTCGTATTATCGATCGTCACATTTTTTTCGAATGACTCATAATTTTTAGTATAGTCTTCGGTAAATTTCAGAATCCTCTCTTTCAAAATGTGAAAATATTATTCCAATCCTTCTAATATTTGACATTATTCACCTGTTGTTGTATGTCAGGCATAGATGAGAACCTCGGAAATCAAGAAATTAGTCGACGTGAAATTTCACTCAAGTTTTGAAACAGGAAACTTGAGTAAAATGTCCTACGTGACAAATAACTGATTTTCGAGATTCGAAACGACGAGTTTGCCTACCCTTCCTATTGTCAGGCCTTCAGTAACGGGATCTAAATTGCCGGAAAATTCTCCCCGGCTGAGTGGCGACAGCCTGCTAAACACGTGCAAGGGCTGTGATTACTAACGGTGTCAACTTAGCGACGGGCCGAGTCACGTACGCCTCTTTCGGTTTTTCTCTCTCACACTAACGCGCGCGCTTTACTTTTCTTCCTACACTCTTTTCTTTCTCTCTCCTTCTCTCTATCCTTCCTCTTTCACCGCATGGGCAAGTAGAACCGGGGAGCTCAACCACCTCAAGGAAAAACGCGATCCGACGGCAACCTTCTTGTAAAATTAATTAACAGAAATTAATTATTAAAGACGCGTACTGAAGGCCATGACCAAATCCAAAGATGTAAATTAATGAATCCTTTTAAGACATGGAATAAAGCCAAGATAAAGAACTCCCTTTGGATTGAAACTATCAATAGCTCGAATGATAAAGTTAGCAATTAAATTCATAAATTAGTGGACGTGCACACATAAAATAAATGTCTACACGTTCATCAGTTAAGATAAACTAGAATTAAGCAAGAATAAGTAAGCAAGTTAGTTTAAGTTAGGGTTATTATGGGATACATTAGTAAACTATTTCTAATACTACAAATAGGATAACAATTTAGGTAAATTGTCTGTGAAATAGGACGTTTGTTCGGGGGAGTTTGTGACTATCTAGAACATATGGAATATCCGCTGCAAATAGTAAATATTAATTATTATTATTAACCATAACGACCTAACTCTCGTCCTATTTGACCTAGCTCCATGATTCCTTCGGAATCATGAGGCTAGGATAGAATTAAAACATAGATGAAAAATTTCAGCATCCTTCAGTTACTTAAAGTATCTTTAAAATTTAATTAAGGTTTCTGACACTGTTAGGAATAGTGTAGAGTTGACACACGGTGACACGAGGCAAGCTCGGTTGAAAATTACATTTTGCGCTCTCCCCAGCCAATCAGCGAAGTCGACATCCCCACGCACAATCTCGCAATCGGTACACTGATCGATTCTGGTGTACCACGCGCGAGGAAGTGATCTTAACGCACTGCCCTCAGAGTTCTCCTAAAGCACCTGCCCTTTTCAGGACAAACTGAACTAAACATGTCCGACCTTCATTCGGATGGAGGTTCTCCCGCCCCCTTGCCTAAACTCAATCTACCGAACCCAGCTAATCTTTCCGAAACCGAGATGGCTTCTTTCATCTCCGAATTGCGTCTAGCATTAAAAACTTTCGAGTCATTCTCTCTTGCTCGGGTCGCCTCAAACTCTTCTTTGCCTTCTCCAGACGATGGTCTTGAAGCCATGGACACCCTCCAACCTCAAATCGCTCCCGAATCTTTGACCGATGACCTCGATGATTTCCGTCCCGTGATGTCAAAGCGCAGAAAGCGCAAGCTTCTTCCAAGCCCCGCAAAACCAGCGGCTCCCTCTTCCTCCGACGATGAGTCGATTCTTTCTTCCTCTTCTGACGACGGCGAGCCAATCGTAAGAGAGAAGAGCCCTCCCCCTATCCGTATACTGCGGAAGGATCTCTGGCCGAAAATCCATTCGGCACTTTTAAACGCAGACATCCCCATTCGGCCTGCAAAAAACTCATCAGACGCTATAATCGTCTACCCCTCCTCCGTTGATAGCTTCCGCGCTATCACACTTAAACTTGAAAAAAACAAAATTGATTACACCACTAATCAACTGCAGCAGGACAGAGATCTTGTTGTCGTGATTAGAGGTGTAATTGAATCCCTCACTGAAGAATCCATTCTCGAGGAACTTCAGAGGAAAATCCCCTCCGTCAAGCGAGTTCATCGCATGAAGAAGGGGGACAACATCTAGCCTCTGGTCGCCGTCCACCTGGACAATTCTTCTCCCTCAGCAAAATCGATTTTCGACATTAAGCATGTCGCCGGCCTCAGCATTCGAGTTGAATCAAAGAGGCAGTCGAACCTTATTCCTCAGTGCCGTCGCTGCCTGAAATATTTCCACATGGCAAATTACTGCCATGCTCCTTTCTCTTGCGCTTTCTGCGCACGTAACCGTGCCACCGCGGCTTGCACTACCCGTACTCAAAAAGGTGCAACGCCTACCTGCTTTAATTGCAAAGGCCCTCATTGGGCCACCTTCCGAGGCTGCCCTAAAGTTCCGCAACGTTCGTCAGCCCAACGAAATTCAACTCATCAACCTCCAAAGCCTAAACCTACTGCAAACCCCGCCCCTCTTCCAAAACCTCGCGCCGCGACAAATCCTGTTTCCTTCCAACGCTCGTTCGCCGACGCAACCTCAGCTCGTCCCCAAACCAAGGCTCATCAGCGACCTCAACCCTCTCCTCCTGCTGACCCTCTGCACAATCCGCAGCTACAGCAGCTTTTTCGTGACTTCCTCTTCGTCTTCGCCGCTGCCTTCCAGCGGCCAACCCCACAGAACTCTTAAAGACAAAATTTCAATCATGACCTGGAATGCCAACGGCATCTCGGCCCCAAAGCGATTAGAACTGTCTCTACTTCTTAGTGACAAGTCAATCGACGTTGCCTGTATTACCGAGACTCACCTCAATCCCAATAAAAAACTGCATATCCCAGAATTTTCTGTCTACAGGAAAAATCGTCTTTCTTCTAGAGGCGGTGGTGTGGCAGTCCTGGTTCGTAATACTCTCCGCCACTCAGCCATCAGCACAAACCAATCTCAATGCGAAGTAGTTGGTGTCGAAATCCACCTTGCCTCAGGCCCTCATCGTATTCAATCAATTTACTCTCCCCCGAATATTAACGACATTTCTAAAATACCTGATCTTTTCAACACTAACACCCCTACCGTAGTTGCTGGCGATCTCAATGCCAAACACAAGGCCTGGGGCTGTCTCAAAAATAACACAAAAGGTAATGCTCTCTTTAAAACCGCAACTCGTCATAACCTTACTATTGAGGCTCCCTCTGAACCTACCCACTTCCCCAATTCTCCCAATCATCAACCCGATATCCTCGACATTTTCATCACAAAGAATATAGTCTTTGACATGGACCCCCGTTTCCTTTCAGAACTTAGCTCCGATCACAACCCAGTATTTCTGTAGTTGTCGGGTTCTCCTGATCTTTCACCGACAACTGAATCAAAAATCGATTTTCTCCACCTCAAATACCTTCTCGAAACTTCCACTCTCAAATGCTGCCAAATCCAATCGACTTTCGATCTGGATGCAGCTGTTGAAGCCCTGACAAAGGACATTCAGAACTCTGTTCAGCTCGCCACTACAACAATCAGCACTTCTGCTCGTAAACCGAAAATTTTACCCGCCACTCGTCTCCTTATTCGAAAGAAAAACCAAGTGCGCAAACACTGGCAATCCTATCGGAACCCTAAACAACGCCAGCGTCTCAATTCCATCCAAAGAAAAATAAAAAGTACTCTTCAGAATGTTGAAACATCCTCATTCGACTCCTACATAGCCGAAGCGGAATTGTACCCCAAAAGATGTTGGAGAGTCATCAAATCTCTCCGAAATAGGAAATCCCACCTTCCTCCTTTAGCCAAAGATGGTCAATCTTTCTCTCTTGATGAGGATAAAGCCAAAATTTTC
>NC_046657.1:160140212-160149208 GCF_010883055.1 Belonocnema kinseyi
CCTTCGACAGAGTCTGGCATGACGGTCTTATCTTTAAACTCATCAAGTTAAATTTTCCCCACTATCTCATCGCTTTAATCAAATCCTTCCTCTCGAACAGAAACTTCAGAGCACGCGTTGGAAAATCCTTATCAGATCCCCAACCTATCACCTCCGGTATCCCTCAGGGTTGCAAACTCTCTCCTTCCCTCTTCAACGTGTTCTTCTACGACATTCCTGTTGACGATAAAATTCTCACGGCTTAATACGCTGATGACGTCGGCTTCCTTGATACATCCCTTATGAGGAGGTTCAACCACACGCGCCACTCCCAGCGCACTGCCCACCGCCGGGGTCTAAGAGGCAGGACTACCTCTCACTCGTACGTTTTGAGATCCCCTGAAGTCGATAATCAAGTTTTAGCGATGGTGTATGTCTGTTCGTCTGTCCGTAAACATAACTCTCTAAAAAGGGAACGGATAAAATCGAGATTTGACACACTTTTTTTTAGGTCCTAAAATATCCTGATGACTTTTTTCGATAAAAAAATCCTCAGAGTTATAGCGTATATAAAATGTAAAAAATCCAAAGAAAATGAAAATTTCGATCAAAAAAACGCACGATATGAAAAAAGTCAAAAGGAGAAAAACGTTGGTTTTTAAAATTGCTACAAGATTATCTTAACAACTTCGTAAATTTTCCTGAACAATCAAAAATTAAAATTTCGATCCCGCAAAAAATAATAAAAAAATTCAATTTTGTGGCAAAATATGGGAAAAAGTCTCAAGATGTAATTATAGTTTTAAAAAGTGCGTACAGAATTTTTGCGAAACTAATTTTTTAGTCATTTTAATAGGTCATGTCGGTTTTATTTATCGAAAATATTATTAAAAAATAGAAAATTAAAATTTTGTGCCAAAAGACTATGAAAAAATTGAAAATTAAAATTTTTAACCAATCAACGCGAAATACGAGAAAAAGTCTTAAAGAGCAATTATAGCTTCTAAAATGTCCTTTAAAATATTTTCAAATTATTTTTAATAGGATTCGTAATTTCAGTCTTATTTATCGAAAGTATTATGCAGAAAATCTAAAATTCTAATTTCGAACCAAACGGCATAAGATAATGAAAAAAAATTTAAGCAAGGAATTTCAGTTTTCAAAGAGTCTTACCAAATTTATTTGTACTATTTTTTGATAGGACTTTATTTTTTTATTTTATTTGTCCAAAATAATATAGAAAGTCGAACATTCGATTTTCAAGCCAAGCGATTAAAAAAGTGAAGAACAGTTTTTGCAGGAATTTCAGCTTTTCAAAATCCCTACAAAATTTCTTTGAACCATTTTTAATAGTACTCCTGGTTTTTAATTTATAATTATCTAAATTAATATGCAAAAATGGAAGATTTCAATATTACGCCAGAAGACGCGATATACGTGAAAAAATCTAAAAGAAGATTTGAAGAATGTTTTGTTTTATCCATAAAAATTAATATGAAAACAAAAACACTATTTTTAGCATAAAAACGCGAGATAGGGGAGGAATGTTTGAAGAAATAATTGTCGTTCTTTATTAATTATACAAATTAATTAATTAATTAATGTACAAAGATATGCTGGTTAATATAATCAGATATTCTGGTAAGTCTAAATATTTTTTCTAGAGCACCTAATCAATTACCAATTTGAAAAATATTACATATCCTGAGTGAAAATACAGTACCTTAGAGAAAAAAATTGAAAACTAATACGGAATGAATTTATTAACAATAAGTTTCGACAACGTCTCATGTAATAAATGAAGTTTCTCTTATTATAAAATCTTTGATTATTTCTTTTATCAAAAAATTATTTTATACTAACATAATAAGTTCTTTTCCACAAAAATCCGATTATTTTCAAAGATTCAATATTAAAAACTGCATGAAACTTTGACTGAGTCATTTAAATTAATTTTAATTTATTGATTTTAATTTTATATGACATAAATAAGAAATACAGGCAAACCTGGATTTAATCTCAATTCTGGGACTGAGTGTGACATTAAATCCAAAGTCTCTGAACTATTTTTTCTCTCTCCTGTTTTTCTCTGTTTTGTGAAGCTTGAGTGAGCACTGCACATCCTCTCGCAGCTCCTCTCACCATTCTTCACCGCGAGGCTATAATTCTCGGAAATATTGAATGGAGGATCACGGAATCCAGGTTTGACTGGAAACAATAAATAAATAATGTAAAAATAATAAATTGAAACTCAATGAAAACGAAAATTATATTTCTGTTATTTATTTAGAGCCTACTCTTGTTTTCAATCAAGTCTGTATTCAGAGTAGCAAATTGGTTAATTTTCATGCTTTTTGTGTGAAACAATTTTTTTGTATTCTAACCTATGGATTCGAAAAAAAATTCCACACAAAAAGTAATGAATTGAACCAGTTTTCAACTCCATACACACACTGGATTCAAAACAGGAGTCGGCTATAAGTATACAACGAAGATGTAATTTTAGTATTTATAGAGTAAAATAAGGCAATTTAATTTAGAGTTTAGGGCTTGGCTCTTATGCCTTTAATTTCCAAAATTGATTAATATTATGTCTAAATTCCATGCATTGTACAAAATGTAAGTTGTTTTTATCTGTTTTATAGAGCATACTTTAAAGTTATAAATGCGTCGCCGTTTGGTGTTTCAGCAAATACAACTGGAAAAGGATCTGTCCTTAATTCCATTTCAAGGCAACACCACGTAGGGAAAGGGAAGGGGGCAGCGCTATCCAGTGGGGCAAAGGTGACTTTTCTTATTTCATGGCTATTATTTAACAATTTTAGTTCTACTTTTAATTAAATAAATTTGTTTGATTATAGAGGTAGTGTTACTTACTAAAATCTTAAAAATTGACGTTGTAAAAGAAAAATTATACAGAAAACAGTTTTTACAAAGAAAGAATGGAAGTTTCACTGACAGACATATAAAGTTTTCGACTTGAATGACAATACTTACAGTATAAAAATTTGATACTTTAATAGGCAAACCATCATATTTTCCTATCTTTACATGTTTTCATTTTCATAAAAAGTTGCGGTTGGCTTTGCCCTCAAGTGGAGGAAAAGCCGACGAAATACAGTTTGCTAGAAATAAATAAATTCCCAAATCATTGTTTTATTTATGTGATTAATGCTTATAGAAATATGATATATCGTACTATGATGTAGAACTCGAAATCAGAACAAAATGGATCAATTCAACATCTTCTTAACTTTAAAAAAATCATTTACTGTTAACTGGTTGAAGCTGCTCCCCTCACTTTATTTGTAACTTGTCTAGTATATGCATGTACTTCTATATTCAAATTCACAGTCTCAAGTAACTTGCATACAAAGGAAATTTTGTTTAATGAATTAAACAGAGCACAGGAAGTGATTCCAAAAATTGCAGGTTTATTAGAATTGTCAATTATAACACACGGCTTTGGTTCGTACTTTCTGCTTTAAAAATCAACCGACGAGATAATGGAGCTCGTTTTAAAATAAGGTGGCACATCATTAGAAAATGATTGATACTCACAGCAATCAGATATTTCACCAGTAAATATGACTTGATCCTGCTATCATCCTTGTACCAAACCTTCATCTCTGATAAGCTAGGAGCAAATTTGAAGATGCTGCTTCTAAACTAACGTGTGACCTATGTTACACCATGATTTGGTAGCCGGTGAGCTTTTTTCGTTTCGCCATGTTTGGATGCATATTTGCTGGCACTAAAATAAGAAAAAGGCATTGATTCGAGAAGAATAAAACTATAGTGATATCAAAACTAATGCTGCGGCTTCAGGGTATCTTGAAACAATTTTAAGTATACAGAGTTGTGTTCGCGAACAAGAGGAGCGCGTAGTTCTGCCGCTGACTTTTGAATTATTTTTCATATAAAAAATCATATTTTCTGCGTAGAATAAGATAGAATTGCAACACTTTGTCATTTGGAGGAATACAATCACCTACAAGCATGCTGAAAGTTAATACGAAATTACCTATTTCACTTCCTGAAAGCGTAACTGTTTCTTTCCAACGTTATCACTAGACAAAGATGGAGGTCAATCAGTTGAGCCATTCTTTAAATAGTCAAAGCCGTATATTTTACTATTTAGAAGATCTATAATAAAATCATACAAGATACATGTATGTCCCATGTCGCAGTACTTGAAACTCTCTCATCAAGATCATGCAAGATAGCTTAAAAATAAGGTTCGTATACGTGAAAATATTTCACCTTATTCCAAACTAAGGTTTTAACTACTCCTGTGTCGATTGAATCTTGTTCCATGTACGTGACATGATCCTCCTTTTTTCTGTTGAGAACTTTTCTTGTGATTTTTGCAGCAAAGACAGTAATAATTCGCATTGAAACCTTTAATGAATCTTAGAACGATATAAAAGCCTAAATTGTCATTTAAAATTCCAGCAAGTACAAAATAAACACGTGTAACTTCACCAAATTTTGTTTTGCAGAAAAGTCTACTTTCAGCAAGATAATTTAATTCGTCAACAAGACATTGAAAAATTTTCGCTTTAGTAAATTCTTTACCATCACTTTACTGAACCATTAAAATAAAAAAAATATTTTCTGAACAAGAAGCATACTCCGGAGGTCGACAGGAAAAACTAACGTGTACGCAGTACAATTGTTTGATACCTGCGTGTGACCCTACAAGATGATTTACTTCTAATTCGTCACAATTAATATACAGAGGGTGCACAATTTCATTCTCCACATAATTGCTTTGCTTTTTTCTCCACATTGTACTTTGCATATAGTGTTCTAGAACCCCATCTTCAGGTTCTAACTAATTTATATATTGCATTACATCATAAAATACGTTTGAAAGTTCTAGAATGGCTTTTAGAATTTTTCGAATATATACACAGAGAAAAATGAAAGTTCAATAAGTCGACCTGGGCACCTTAGGAGGTTGATTTTATTATCCTCAATGTTCTATATTGGCTGTCCTTTTCATACTTATTCCTGTCTCTTTTAACAGTGTCTGGAAATTATAAAATTAAGTGGAACTTATAAAACCTTAAAATTTATATGAACTACATGAATTATGTAAGCATTTTTGTTCTTTGTGAACATCGACGTGTATGGTACATAATTTGATATGCAAAAACAGTGAAAATTAACAATATATTGTTTGGAGCATGAGAAGCTAAAGGTAAGATGCGGCCTCCTTCTACTCCACTGAATTGTAAGATTTCAAATATTGGAGCGAATTCAGAATTCAATATCTCACACCTCGTTAATTTCTGCATCATCAACGAATTCTGAGACTTTCGACACGTTTTCAGTTTATACGGACACGGTGACAACCGTTATTTATTGTGAATATTTGCTTAAATATTCAATTATTTAAATAAACACGCCAACGGTAGCTAATTAGGTTGGCACTTCGCGAAGAGTTATTTCCTTATCCGTAAAAAGTCGAAGTGAGTGAAAATAAGATGATCATATTGATCATCCTGAAAATAAACCTTTATTATCGCTCAGAGTGCGTCTAGCCTCCTTATAACAGTCAGGCTGGTCATAAATTGCTAGTCTAACTATAGGAAAAAATGGTAGGTGGCTCTTTAGATCATCTAGAAGAACGAACTGACTCTCTGAATCTTGACTCTCTGACTTTGATCATCCATTTTTCTGCGTGTACGAATTTCGACTTTACTTTGATAGGAACATCTTCTAATACTTCACTGATTCTTTCATCCTTAGATCGTCGTCCAATTACTTTATCTATAGCATCAATAAAAAACCCTTTTCAGAAAGAAATTGTATTTTGCGATAGTCCGTGGATAAATTCGAGAAAGGTGAAAATAGCTTAGCATATAATGACTAAGAAATAATTGGATTAAAAGTAGAATTGAAATTCTGAAAAAGTCAGTTGAAATCATTAATCACTGTTTGTGTATGGTTTCTCCATAAACAAGGATTGCCATAAGCTTTGGAAACAAGTAAGGAGACCTGATGTTCAATTATTTTATAAGGATCTTGTAGATTATTAATTATAATTTTTCTTTAAGATGCGACAATGTTAGCAGATAATTTTAATGCAAACCGATGATATGAACGGAGATGTTTCCGTAATAACAACCAAGTACTAATTTTTCGTTTACACTCGATGTCGGCACATTTACAATAAGCAATTGCTTCTTTCACATGACCTATTTCGAAATAAAACCTTAGAGCATTTATTGTCAACAATAATTTTTCGCAGAAAAAGCAAATCGGCATTCTTCTTTCAGAGACGCTAATAATAACTAATAAGCACTGAAAAAACGTAAACTTAGAAACTAAGAGCAATTACTCTTTGAGAGGACATTACTGTTTTAGAGCAGAATACGACGAAATAATACACCTCAAAAAGGATTTTAATATTGGAGATCAAAAGAAGACTACGTCTCTTCAGAATTTTTCATATTTAATTTACCTCCTACGATGTTTTCATTTCGTGAAAACATTTTTGGAGAAGTTACCACATAACCCTTTCCGTTTATTGGATGCCAAGCGTACACAACTTGAATTACTTTGAGAGCCACCTCTATAGCCCTCGGAGCTAATTTCACTTTGTAGTCAATTCGTAGGGTCCTGGGATATTATATAAACCCTCTAGAATAATAATTGACGATATTATTGGAAATAAATGAAATAGTGAAAAGAAGTATTATCAGATAACATAAGATTGCTTTGTTCGTCAGGGAAACTTCGGCCAAAATCAGATTCAAGCTCAAAAATGAGAAACTGTATTGAAATTAAGAGAGCAAATGATTTATAATACATGGGTGAACATGTTGGTAATTTCAGCATCAAATTACCAAGGTATAGCCGAGTGGTTTTTTCAGAACGGAGAACTCATGCATATATTCGTGTGAAGCTTGACCATTTTCTTGTCGAAGAATATCATTGCCCTACAAGAGTTTTGACCAGGTATAATAAAATGTGTAGTGCTTTTAAAGGTTTTTAGGGCCACTAATTACGAATATGCAGTAAGGTTTTAGAAATTCAAAATGGGGGATCCAATATGGCAGACGATTTTTTTTTAATTCAAACGCATTTGCTTGCATATTGGCAGTTGGTTTACTACAAGTTAAATTAAAAAATTGATAAAGAAGTAAATTAGATATCCCAACTTAACAAGAATTTTTTAAGATCATTCAGCTGCATAATTTTTAACACTTTGTTTCTCAGAGTGCAGCACCTGGAGGTAATCTAACCTACACTACTTTCTGTTTAATTTCCACACATTTTTATAGTTTTAAGTATTTATATATATTTTTTATTTTTTAAATATTTTTGTATTTTATTTATGAAAAGTTGTTGAAACGGGAAAATTAATTTATAAAAGTAAATTAAATGAAATGAAAATGAGTCAATTAACAAGTCATTGAACTTCAAGGAAACTGCGAGTTTTAGATTTTTTTTTAAATTTTCTAGCGGAAGATCACGTTTCAAGGACCAGCAGTAATCTTCTAGCATGTTCGTATTTCACCTTCTTTCCATTTCTGGAATGATTTAATGCAGCGTAGAAATTTTCACAAATACTATGTGGAACACATGATTTATCTTGGTGTGAAATTTCAAAAGAAAAATATTCTTTATTAATATCTGTAACGAATTTAGATATTGCATATTTTTGTTTACTTGTACAATACTTACCACAAACATAATAGAAGCGACTGGGATCATAAATACAGAAAAAACTTCGAGACATAATTCACAACAAGATATTGGTAAAACCAAAGTTGATATAGTAGCAAATGGATAAAATAAAAGTCGTAAACGTAAGAAACGATGAATTAGCTGCAGAGTAACAAATGACTCTCGAAGAGAAAACCGAGAAAACAAAAGACGATCTAGCTGAAGAAGAACAAACGACTAACTATGTCGATGGAACTAATTATCCACAACAGCGATTAGCATTAATGCATACTGAAAAAAATTTGGGCAAGCAGCTGTCTTCTTAGTGGCAACGCAGCGCCACCACGACGGTTGGTGTAGCGGCCAGACCACTTTTAAGCAAGCTACAGTACCAAACGTGCGAGCAGGTCCTATCCCATGTGTTGGGAACGCAGCAGTCCCACAAAAGAGATTTAAATTGCCCCACGAGTATAAACTATAACTGTATAACTCCGCGCGAAACTCGGCGTGGGGATTCCGTGCTCCCGCCTAAAGGGAGCGTTACTGTACCAATACTGTTGAGATGACAGCTGTTCCAATGTGAGAACAGAGCGTATCTAATATGAGAGAGGATGTGTACCAAGTTTCAGGTGAGCAGCGCGCGACGCATTTGGTGTTCCAGCTCTACTACGTGGGCGAGCAGATCGTCCAAAAAATTTTCAGTGCAGATAAAACTTCCGAGACCTAATTCACAAACAGATGGTGACTAAATTAAGGATTCTTAGTAGCAAACCTACGACGAAGAGAAAACAAAAAAGGATGTAGCCGAAGAAGAAGAACGAACGAATAACCGCAGGACTTCGCCGGGAGCGGGTGCTTATCTGAAAAATTGCACCCGCTTCCAGCGAAATCGCGGTAAAATTTCAGCCATAACCACGTCTCACAACCGTGAGATAGGTGGTTACAGTCTATGAAGGAATCAATACGACGATCCAGCAAAAGCCTCGTGGACCCTAAGAACAATCGTTGCAACTCCCTTATAAGATCTCGATACCTCTCTTTCTTTTCATTATCCTTGGCTATGATGTTTTTGTCAGCTGGTGCCGAAAATTCGATAACGAACATGGTTCGCTTCTCGAAGTCAAGAAGAACCATGTCAGGCCTCGAGTGAGCAACAGAAACAATTGTAGAGAATATAAAGTTGCAGTATATACGGCACTTCCCATTCTCGACAATTGACTCAATTTCCCTAGGATCATTTAGAGGAGCGATATTAAGGTGAATCCCGTAGGAGTGACAGAGATGGTAATAAAGTACTCTTAGTGCCGCATTGTGCCTTTGAATGTAGGTCGTTCCCG
>NC_046657.1:160149308-160160178 GCF_010883055.1 Belonocnema kinseyi
TGTTGTTTTGAACCGCACTTACTACAACTATGTTTGGTGTTGTCATTGTTGTTCCCACGAGAAACTAGGGAAAGGGGTTCGTCCATCCTTGTAGAGCCCCGCGTGCAAGGATAAGGCTGCTTACTCTGAGAGGTCGCCTGTTATCCCAGAGTCACCGTTCTAGACACCACACCCAGGTGCCATTCAGCTTTCGGCACGGTTTTCACACCTCCGCTTGGGGGTTAATTCCTTCGGGACCACCCCTGAACAATTGTCCGCGACTGCCTATTTATTTTTGTAACCATATTCAGCAGAAACCCTTGATATAGGGACCCTCTATCCGCAACCCGAGGACGCGTTCGGTGGCTTTGTCATAGGCCCTTCGGTTTGATTCTAGAGGAATCAAAACCGAACCGAATATATATATATATATATACATACATATATGATTAAAAAAAGAGTTACATAACCACCGCATGTTCCTATTGGGAGCAGCTTTCATCTAAAAATGACACCGGCTCCAATGACCAGAAGCAGATAGTATCAAGACCTTCTAGTGGAAAAAGTTTCCTACCGAAATTGGGCAACTTAGCTGACCCGAAGATTGATAGGCCAATAACTTATTTGATCACACTGTATAACATAATCACAGCTATCCTAAATGATAGGATTGTTTGGACAATTGAACCCGTGTGTCAAGAAATGTATGAACAACGCGGCTCAACAAGAAAGGCGTAGCAGGATATCGGGAGAACCTGCTCATCAATAGATGTGTCTGCAAAGATGCAGCATCCTACCAGCGTGATATATCGATGGCCTGGATTTATTACCGGAAAGATTTCGATTAGACCTCCTATAGATTATCATCTGTCTTTTAGAAAGCTTAAAGGTTCAATCCCAAATCGTGAGGTGCATAGGGAGATGGATGCCGCTTTAGAAAACAAGATTTACTATCTCATCTGGAAAAAGTCGTGTGACATCTAACAAGGTCATTTTTAGAAAAGTGTCTTTCAGAGCGACACCATGAGCCTACTCGTCTTTCGCCTTACATTATTGCCACTATCTCTAGCACTTCACCCTTCCGACAGGTACTTTTGCGGCAAACCAGCAAATCGAAAGTACAAAGTCACTTATGTATCTTGCATGGATGATCTTAAGATCTATTCTAAAAACAAAGAATAACTAAATCTAGCTCTAGAGATTGTCGAACAATATACTGACAATATTCTGACCCTGAGCTCATCGACAGAAGCACTTTACGACACCTTAGCGCTGAAGAGACTTATACACACCTAGGCGTGCCACAGAGCCGCATTCAGGATATGACATCTATAAAGGTTCCTCTTCGAAGCAGATACAAACGTCTCATCCGGCAGATTTGGCCTTCCCAACTGTCGCCAGAAACAAGGTATCCGCAACGAACATGATTCCTGTCCCGGTCGTACTCTATTCATTTGTAGTGGTTCCATGAACGAAAAACGAGGTCAGATGCCTTGATATCGGGACAGGAAAGGTTATGCACACGTACTAAAGCATGCATCTTAAGTCTTCTGTTTCCTGACTCTACATCTCATTCCGTCAAGGTGGTCGCGGAATATTGAATCTTGAATGTTTTCACAACAGGATTATTCTGGGTGCAGCACATCGAGTCGCAAATAAAAGAGATCCTCTTCTTAAAATGGTCAGGAAGCACGAAGAAGTGGGCAAAGGAGCGTTTCTGTACAAATCAGCAGACGAGGGTGCTGAAACACCCTGACTTAACTTCGGTATTAGGGGTGAGAAAAATTCATTAAATCTTAAAAATTTCGAGTACTCACTCCAGAAAGCCCCGCGTAAGAAAACACAGGAGAAAAGCTTTCGTGAACAGCTCTCCGAGTAGACGATGCACGGCATCTTCCACAGAAATGTGGAGGATAAGTTAATGTCGTGTAAGCTAACTTTTTCTATCCTTAAATCACCCGGATTGATGTCTGGCCCGAAACCTTTCATTCCGGCATGTCAAGACAGCGTCATTTCCATCTTAACAGTTCGTCGTCACATTTTGAGCCAAGACATTCCCGCTGACAACTGCAGGGCGTTTCATGTACACCCTGAGCATTTAGCGCACATACTATCTAGTTCTCCAACTCATGCGGGAACTATCTACATCCAAAGACATAATGCAGCACTAAGCGTACTTTATTACCATCTCTGTCACTCTTACGGCATTAACCTTAATATCGCTCCTCTAAATGCTTCTAGGGAAATTAAATCAATTGTCGAGAATGAAAAGTGCCGCATATACTGGAAATTTATATTCTCAACAATTGTTTCTGTTGCACACTCGAGGCCTGACATAGTTCTTCTTGACTTTCAGAAGCGAACCATGTTCGTTATCGAATTTTCGGCACTAGGTGACCAAAACATCATAGCCAAGAAGAATGAAAAGAAAGAGAGGTATAGGGACCTTATAAGGGAGTTGCGACGATTGTACCAGGAATATTTCATTAAACTAATCGTCTTTGTCATCAGTACGGACGAGTACTAATTTCTAAAGAAATGTATAATTATTTCACATTAGGAAAGACTATGTTAAAAGAAACTGAGCATTGAATTTTTAAAAGTTTTTTATATAAGTACGCATTTCATATCAATTAAACTTTTTGTTCAGTCTTCCGACTGAACATTTTGGGTATCCGCCCTTATAATTGAAAATTTTATTAATATCTATGGCTCAAAAAATTTTATTTTGTGGTTCAAAACTTCCTCAATAATGCACAATAATTTTGGAAATATTTGATATATTCTTCATCCCCCCAAAGAATCCCAAAATATACCCTTATTTTCGGGTTTTTACATGGGTCGCCCCCCATATAAATACTATGATAAATCAAATTGGTAACATATCAGCGCGACAGACGCACGCGATTGGTTGGCGCTCTGCGTGCGTGCACGGACGGCTCGTGCGTGAGCCTTTTCCAGCATACTGCATACGTATTTTCTTGTGCAAACACCTTAAACAGCTTAAAAACCCACTGGCTTCTTACTCTTCCCCACTGTAATGAAGGAAATTACTAAACGTCTTCGCACGACGGCATAATTTTTCTCTACATAAAAAGTAATCTGATTCTTGCCTTCGTTCAATTTTAAGCTCCGTATTTTAATATAAACTTTAGTCTAGTTCATATTATGGTACTACAATCTGTCCCTTTCTAGTTCTGCGATGATCTCGAAAACTTTATATTCAAACCCTAGTTTTTATAAGTTTTTTTACGGATAGCTTTAAATGGATTAAGAGGGTTAGGTTTTAAAGCAGCTTTGAGTTGTACCTTGCCCTTTGGATTCTCATGTTATATGTGATCGCTATGTACATATTCTTTTTTTACAAACTCAATAAAGATTTATTATTATTACTTTTATTGTTAATAATTTAAAGAAAAAGAAAAAAACACACAAATTCATTTTATAAGCAATGACATGAAGCTTTTAGTGGAATTTACTACTCAAAATCAATCAATATTATGTTTAATTCATAAAATACGATTTTTTAAATATTTTTAAAAACAAATGTATTACAAAAAAAATCTAGTTCAAAAAAAATTCCGGATTTTCTTTCTTGGGAAATTGAAACTTGGGAGGGGGTGAGGTACTTGCCGATTCTAGAAGGTAAAGGTAAGATTCGAGCCCAGTTAAGAAGAAGGCGCCCTATTGAGAGGCGCCCTGCAGAGAGGCTCGACTGTAACACTAATTTAGATCAACGAATATATATGATTTTTTCGAAGCAAGTTATTTGACTTGAGGCGACCACAGCTTACTCACGAATTTTTAAATCTTAGTATAATTTAATGAGTTTTTCTGATTGTTCATTACACAAGTTGCTTCATTGAAGAATGTAACACTTTACATCAATGATGGAAAATGAAATTGACAAAAACTTTCGAGCTAGTTTTAATAACTCTAAAGTTTCCTGTTCGGCTCTACTCTAAAATTTAGTAGGTTTTTTTTCTGTTGAAAAAGTTTGAGAAAGATGCACTTTTTATTCTTGTAAGATGTTAACTTATCAACGCTATCTTAATCGGAATTATCGAGTAAGAATTCATTGACTCTTATTGGTTACCTTAATTGTCATTTCGATAACTCGGATGCAGAAAATTTGCTACAAGACACACAGACTGCATCTGTAATAAAAATTAATTCTTTTCAAACTTTGTAATTAGCTCGCCCAGTGGCGTGTAGGCTTTTTGAAGATTTTCGACTTCTTGTTTGAGAAATTTATCGAAAAAAGGGGACGTGAATTCTTGACTCAAATTTATTTATTCATCCCCTACTTTTTGCTTCAAAACTGTTATACTTTTCAAAAAAGCGAACATGTTGAACTTCTTCAGAAGCTGAAAGATTTACCCCATATTCAGCCACTAAAATTTCAAGTTCAATATTACACGGCACGATACTCACTTTTTCATTTAAATCATCTTAAAGTGAAAACTCATTTGATAAAACCGAAAATACGTCTACACAATATTGCATATTTTTCAACGTGATCGTTTCAACCGCAATTCTTGAAAATTCTTGTTCTAGTATTTCCTTGTGTAAAATCTGAAAGCTACGAAAAAATATGTGATACACTGGGCTTTATTTTCGCGCAGATGGCAGATGGCAGATGGCCAACATCCTAGTGAAATTTATCGCCGTGACGGGTTATCCTGAAACCTCTCTAGCTCTCGCAGATCTGGATGGGTTAAGGATGAAATTTCTAAAGAGATTAAGAAGCTACTATCGCAGGGCGCGCTCTCAGATTCAACGACATCTTCATCAGGTCAGGGGCCATGGTAGCCGAGGCAGCAGACATCTGGTAGAAAGACTGGATAGTGGAGAGGACTTTAACGTTTATGCTCAAACAGGGATCAAACGTGAAGGTTAAGGGGGCGGGATGTCTGCAAAGTAACGTAGAGCTATCTTACTGATTCCCAGCAACCCTGAGAGTCCGACGATCGTTCAGGGGAGCCTTAGCTTCTAGAATCCAACACTAAAAACTGATTCGTGAAAGGTGTATTCCGACAGGCACCTTCCGGGTGACCCAACTGGGATCCGTAGGGAGGTCAGAAGCGTCCGGTGGTGCCTCAATTTAGCCTTTCAATGGCTGAAACGGCAGTCTCCAAGATTCAGATTAATTTGTAATGTCGCAAAGGCACCTCTGCGGTTCTAGTCAAACGCATGCCAGCGATGCTGATAGGTTTCGCCACATAAAAAGAACCCTACTTAAACAGGGAAAGGATTAGAGGCTTGAAGGGTGTCATATGTACATATAAGGGGTCGCTAGAAAAAACGCAAAGGGCATGCATAGCCATCAAGGGCGTGGATGCGATTTTGACGTCTAAGCTGTGCTCCAGAGATGTCATTGTTATTAAGATGATACTTGAGGACAGAAGCGGAGAAAGACTACAGAAGCGGGGACTCTAACTCGGCACTGAGAGGAGAATAGGATTGCTCTGCTGCAAGGGTGTGATGTGAACTCCTGTCATACGGTGTAGGGGAACCCAAATATCAATGACAAAGAAAGAAATTTAATTTAATATCTAGCGAGCATCGAGATGGCGATTATCAATCGTAGTAACATTCCAACATTTTAGAATAAAAACAGGATTGAGGTTCTCGATATCACTCTGTGCTCGAGGTAGCTGATGAGTAAGCCTGGAAAGTCCCTGATGAGGAGTCTCTTCAGGGCCACAAATATATATCGTTTCAGCTAAACTTAGAAAACTTGCGGTTTCAAAAACCAGAAACCTACAATACCCAACTAAAGAAACTCCGCAAAAAGATATCTGAGAGGAATCGAAAGGTATTCTGAAAACAGCGAGGCTCCACAAGATCCTAGCGAAAACCCCGGAAATGCGTCTCGTACTAATAAAGCTCGAAAGTTGCGTGTTTGCCGAAGATGAAGCTACACTGATCCTCCGGATAGAAGTTCACTTCTTGGCTTTTCAGCCAATCCGAACCGATGAAGAGGAGGAAGACTGGGTCAAGATTCGTAGAGAGCCGATTGGAATTTCTCCGCCAAGGTCGTACAAAACAAAAAGGTCGAATGGGCCGTAGGGTCCTTTTGTCCCTTTAAATCAGTAGAAGTGGATAGCATCTATTTAGCGATTTTACAAAAACGCTTGAATTTTCTCACATGAAAGAATGGTAGATTGGCCTTTATTCCCATACCTGGGAAGGGGGGCTACGCTTCTGCAAAAGATTTTCAACCGATTAGCTTAACATATTTTACCTTGAACGCGTTGAAGACGCTGGTCGAAAGATATTTTAGGGATGATCAATGATGTATTTTGGCCTTCCGCTGCACATAAGGCAGCATACTTTCAGGCAGGCTGCTTGGCAGAAACAGCACTCCATGCTGTTGTAGCAAAATTAGAGCAGAAGTTGAAACAAATGATGTATACTGTGAACACGTTCTTGGGTATAGACGATTTCTTCAAAAATACTCCTCCAGAAGTCACCTGTCTAGAGGCTTTGAGGTGTGGTGTGCGAAACCAGCTAGTAAGCTGGTTAGGAAGCATGCTATCTCGAAAAAAACTTGAAACCAGATGGGTTGCAGGCTCAGTTAAAGGAATAGCGCTACGGGGTTCCCGAAAGTTTTGATTTCGTCCCTTCTGTGGTGTTTTTTGTGTATGGCCTCGTTCGTAGACTTAATAAAGAAGGTTACTATACCCAGAGTTATGTGGATGACTTGGTAATCCTAGTCAGGGGGGCTTATCTGTAAACGTTGATGGGTGTTACAAGGCCGGCGCTGCGCATCGTAGAGTTCTGGTACGATAGATCAAGGCTCTCGGTAAATCCGGAAAAGACCAGCATGGTCATGTTCACGAGAAACTACGAGGTGCCGAAAGTTGATCTTTCTGACGGGAGCAATGAGGATGGGAGCAATGTGGATTAAATCGACAGCGGCGATAAAGGTTCATGCTCTGTGAGGAACCCCATATGTTGCGAAAACTGCAAGAGCAGCACACGCTATGGATCGCCTGGTGCGAGTAAATAGATGGACTCTGTGGACTAGGCATATTAGGTTCTCGAGTGACATCAGCACACTGCTTATTTTAGAGATGAGGTAAGATAAAATAAAAAAACGCTTTAACATCTCCAAGACTTTCCACGTCTGCATTACAAGCAGGGATATGTGGACGGAAAATGGTAACTCGCTCCTCCAAGGAAAAACCTGGTATACGGATGTTTCCAGTGGAGGGGGATGGGCAGGAACAGGAATCTATGATAGAGCGCGAAGTAGGGGGTGGGGTTCCGCTTGGGAGACATGCTAATGTCTTTCAGGCCGAGCGGCAAAACATACGAAATACATCCTGGGCTATATGTACAGAACAGATAGAGCCAGCGAATCCTAAGTTTACCTCAAAAGAAGTAAGGACAGTGATTCAGATGCTCATCGGGCACAACTATTTGAACTGCCATATTCACAAAATAGGGTATAACTCCACGACAGAGTGCAGAAAATGCGGCAGGGATGATGAAACATACCTACATACCTACAGTGCCCGGGATTGGCTTGGCTCAGGCAGAAAATCCTTGGGAGCTCATTTTGTGGAACCGCCAGGGGAGCTTGATAGGGGCTTCCCGTCCGTTTTTAAAACTAAAAATAAACGTAAATATAATATTCATTGGCACTGAAACATACGTATTTGAATTATCTTCTCTTTATAATTTAAAAAAGTATGTAAAGAATTCTTAGACCCTTTTTGGAACAACAAATTTTGTCCATTTTTCGCGCCTTGCGTAGTTTTCTTAGAAATTAAATTTTTTTATTTTTAACGTTATTTTTGACGATTAAAACAAAAACTAAGCATCCTATCAAAAAAATATTTACGAACGATTTGTAGCTCTTTTTTGAAGAACAACTTTTGTATATTCATTTTTTTCAAAGCATGTGTCGCTAATCCAAAAAATTTTATTTTTTTTATTTTTAATGTTGTTTTTTTGCGAATAAAATAAAAACTACGCTTTGTATCAAAAAGTGGTTTATTAATTAATTTATCAATTAATTTTTTTATTAATTAATGATTAACAACAAAAATGCTTTTAGGGCAAAATTTTGATCGCATCATCATTTGTCATATCTTGCATATTTTGAACGCAAAAAAGAATTTCTTATTTTTCATTTTTTCAGGCTATCAACATTTGAATTTTCGATTTTTCAAAAAAATTTAGAAAGTTCTTAAGATAATCTTGTAGGGCATTCAAAAAGCAACATTCTTCTTCCTGTGACTTTTTTCATATCTTGCGTTATTTGGCTTGTAATTTTTTTTTTTTTTCATTTTTCTGAGTATCATTACTCTCGAAATTTTTGGTTCATCAAAAAAAGTCATGAGCAGAAAGTGTTTGTTTTTTTAAGTACTTCGAATAACCGTGCAGAGAATTTTTGAATCTTGAGAAAAGTGGTCTAAAAAATTTTCAAAATGTGCTGGTCTAACAATCTAAATCTCTACAGACAGACTAACCGGCGGACACATTTGTCAGAACCTTTTCATCGGATTCAGGGTGTTCGAAAACGTGAACATTTGATAAAAACGGAGGGAGGGATCAAGTTTTAGACAAATCTTATACATTCTTGTGATAATCTTATTTGTGTTATTGAATCAATGTAAAAATTGATACTTATAATAATAATAATAATGAGATTATTATAAAAAACTTAAAATAAATAAATTATGATTCAGAACTCGAATCGCAAGTATAGCATTATGGCACCTTATTTTCACATGTTCCTCATTTATTTTTCAGGAAGTTGCATAAAACAAATGAAAGATAGGCGACTTCTAAAAACGCAAGTACAGCGTTATTGCTATAGACAGTTTGCTACAGAAATTGTTAATAACAATTACGCAAATTATTATTTAATGTCCCGTATCCAATTTTGAAATCACTGTTAGTTTATTGTCGGATAATTTCAGTGGAAAACCGTCCTTTTTGCATGTAAAAAAGTCATAGTTTTGTTAAAAAAATTATTTACAACAATCATATAAATTATTCTTTATTTAATTTCGTTGGTTAGTCACCGCAATAAATGTCACTCTAATAATTAATAAAGAAAGAAGAATTTTTTTCCACGAGGAAACGGCCGATTAGGAGACTTATTTAACTAAATTGTTATAAACAATCTATATTGTTTATGTTTGATAATGATTAAAGTATATAAATTACTTTAAAGACAATTGTGAGTCACCTTTGTTCAGAAAAATCAATTCAGCCATGAGAAAAATTGGTTTATAAAGAATTTGTTTATAGAAATTGTTTATAATAATTAGGTTAAATATTATTAAAATTAATTATGTTCTATCAATACATGTGCAATAATTACGGCTAACAGTGAGTTTCTATCTGTATTTTTTCTTGAGATAAAAATTCACAAAGCTAAAATGGACAATTTTGTTACTATATTTGTTTATATATTGTTGCTCTATGGAAAAAATTTAAAAAAAGCAAACCAGAATTCTCTTAAGAATTAATTGCTGGGCATTTCTAATAAAAAACTTTTAAATCGGTTGGACCTCGGTGAAACTTTTGCCAAAATATCTTTAATTTTTTACCGTTTGCAAGTTTTACCTGCAACAAATTCTAACTTTTGTTTTTTCTGTTTTGTTTTAAATCTGGTGTTCCGATTTATAGCCCGAATTCACTCATATTTTACCTTGTTCCCATTGCTGATAAGATTGCCGCAGCAGACGACAGCTTTTATTCTATCGTAGGATAAAGTTTCGCCAAATAGCATGCAAACTTTATCAGCTGGAAATTTTAAACGCAACAAAATTTAACTTTTTCTTTTTCTGTGATCTGAATCCATTGATTTTTATTTGAGCATATGACTAAATTAATATATTCTCTTGTAAGAATAACTTCGTTATTGATACAACAGTCGCAGAAAATTCACAGTGTGGTGATACTCCATTTCGCTGAAGCTATGTGTGAAGTCAGGAAGTCATTAGAAAATTAAAATTTTAAAAATAGGCTTGTGACTCAGTTAATTTTCAAAGATCTTCAAATTGTGGTAGGAGCGCCGTCATATATTTTGATGTATCAATAATTGAACAAAAAATTAGGTATATATGTGAAATGAACGGACAAATCTCACATTCGTGTTATTATTCTACAAATAGTTACATGACCATGGAAAACATGTGACCAATTTTCATTATATATTCAATTTTGTACTATTTTGTTCTACGAATTTTACGCGTCAAATTTGGTTTATTTCTCATTTTTCAAGTTCGTTTGTCTTATGAAGAGGAATTAATTGCTACCACCCAGATTAACGTGCCCCTATTTCAGTCAGAACAGTTTAAGAATTTTGTTCAAAAACGTGATCGATATGACCAGTTCAATTTTACATGAAGCACATTCAAAATAAATATTTTATAATCGATATCGCAGCTGTAAACTAAACTATATAGAGTAACTTTCATGAAAAAATAAGGCATTATTCTGACGTTAAAACAAATTTATATTTGAAGCAAATAAATTCCTATTCTGCACGGAAAAAAGTACATTGTAAGATGTCTAATTTCACACTAATTTCACACAGTAAAGCTGAAGTTTAAAGCATATAATCCATGCCGTCTAGTAAAAATCAATCACGCATACAGTTTTTGATAGGTGTTGAGGGTGTGAATGTGTGTACCAAATATGAAAAACGTGCAGTAAAAAAAAATTTGTAATTGCAAATCTAAAAGTTCTGTAGAATTGCCCATATATTTCAAGTTATTTCAGATAAAAATATTGATCCAACTCATATTATCAATGCTCAAGCACTCATAATACTCATAAAATGTAAATGTGTACTGAACTTTGGCCGCGAATATACAGTGAATTTTATTTGAAGTAAATTAACATTAAATTAAATATTCGTAAT
>NC_046657.1:160160278-160161586 GCF_010883055.1 Belonocnema kinseyi
TGATTGTTATGAAGCTCAACAATTTGTATTTTAAAATAGCATAATAGTGTCTCCGAGTATAGAACTGCATTAAAAATACACCACGAAGAATTTGTAATGCCTGCGCCAATAACCCACGCTGGGTCTGGGAAACTTGACATTCGTCACGGTAATAAAGATCGAACGTATCTCGACGAGAAAACATAAACTTTAACGATAATAAATAATGGGTATTTTAAAGTAAAGCGATTTTGTTGTTTAATTTTTATAATCATATTCATCTTTATTACAACTTTCTACGATAATCAGAAGCTGAGAACGTGACACTGATTATGATTATTTATAGCAGAATAAGTTATTGTTTTAATTGAAAGTGGCTGACGTCAATTCATTGCACAATACTTACTTTATTCGTGTACTAATTTTGAGCACACCTTCTTTTAAATTGCTTAAGATACAGCAGGTGATTACAAAAATGGGAAAAAGAAGGAAAAATGCGAATAACTTGGTAAATATTAACATTTTGAACAAATACTTCTTATTCAACTTGGAGTACACCTGTAATAGAGTACCTTTTGTCTCTTAATAATTTTCGAAAAAATCACTTGTTGTCAATAAAAAGGGCTTTTTATTGTTATGGTATTTCTTTAATCGATGTTTTCTCCACATATATCAATTTTATCAAAAAATTATATACTAATGAAAATATGCATCTCCGGGAGTGGACCAACTTTTGTTTCAAACTTTTTCCTCTAAAATCAATTTCAAGAAATTTCACCTGAGTTTCCGCGACTTCGAAACCGCCTGGCAACACTTTTGCATCCAGGTAAGTGCCTGGCAATGCGCAGGTGCTATTTCCAATGCCAGCCCCTACATGTACACCAATTTTCAACCTTATACGAGTCACGTAAGTTAACTGCCAAAAATTCGCACCTTTGACAGGTCGCCACAGGTGAACGTATCCACTCACACCTGCCAGGCACCCATTTTTACGTTCCTCATCATCAGACGAACATCTCATGTGAAAATTGGCCTTATCTGTATCACGCTCCCATTTACGTTGTCAGCCCACGGTATATATCTAGTGTAGCTCAAGTTCCAAATAACACCAACTTTTATTTTATTATTTTATTATTTGAGCACGCAGGAAATATCGGTTGAAATGGTCCTTATATACTAAACAGTAAAACTTTTAACATGAGTGAACTCCTAGTTTTTTTTTGTTACATCCATCGCACACAAACCTTATTGTATAACCTAATTTAACACTACTAACGACAAGGCAATTCCCTAACACCTAATATCGCACGCAGGAAATATCGGTTGAAA
>NC_046657.1:160161686-160163051 GCF_010883055.1 Belonocnema kinseyi
TCATGTTCCAGGACTTCATGTGAACGTTTCAGGCTTTCTAGGGATTGGAGATGAGTATCTACGAAATAAAATCATATCAATAACTTTTATTTCCAAACCACCACCACCCTCCCCGCAGCGCCCCAAACATGACCAAAAAATAAATAAGTACATTTTTACGTATTATTGTTACTCTTTAGCAATTTTCTTCGTCTTTTTTAAACAAATAATTACTAATGGATAATTCGAATATTGAACATGACTTCTTAAACAATTTTAAGTTGTTTAAACAAATGTAAATTATTAAAACATTTATTTATGCCTACAAATGTTAAAAAATCGTATTTTGTGATTGAAATGCAGTATTTCTTCATTGTTTTAAGTAATACATTTTTCTAAAAAAATGATATACTAAAGAAAACAATTATGTTATGTCTATTTTCAACATTTCTAAAAATTGAGCCAGACATCAACTTTTCTTTTCAAATTAATATCCTATGCTACGTTTTGTTGCATAATGACACAATTTTGATACTTATCTTTTAAATTTTTATAAATTTCTATTTGTTTAAACAATCTTTATTTGCTCACGTTGTTTTTTCCGATAACTAAAAAAATTAAATAAAATAGAACACATACAATTATTTTTTTCGCTGTATAGTGTATGAAAAGAATAAACCAACAACGTTTTAATTGTTTAAACATATATAATTTGTTTAAATAATTACTTTCCCAAAAAGTTTTAAAATAGTATTTTTTTAATTAAACCTAATATTTAATGATTTTGAGGAGTAGCAAAGTAATTTCATATACTTCTGTAAAATCACACAGTGAAGTGTGTGATGTTTATAATGATACAATATGTAATTTTCCGAAACTTTGTAATTTTACAGAAATCTTTTTTTACAGTGTAATTAATCGAAAAAAGGTAGGCATAGGATACTATTTTGAAAAAAAAGTTGATATCAGGCTCCATTTGTAGAAATTTCAAAAACAGACAATAAATAATTGCTTACGGTCATGTGACGAGTGGGTATTCCAAACAGATTCCTCCTTATTGAATCCTGCCGCATTAGTAACAAAAAAATAAATGACTTTTTCGGGCAAACGGTACAACCTTTAAAAAGAAAAAATCAGACAGAAGATTTTCAACTAAAGAAAAGCTATAAATTGGTTACAAATTGGTTACAAATTGTTACAATGTTTAAAATATAATTTTTGGACACGCGACACGAAATATGAAAAATGTTGAAATAAAAAAGTGTTTCATCCAAAACAGAGCTAAAGAAACATATATTAAAATGATCAGATAAATAAAATTGTTGTTTGCAATATCTGAATAAGTGATTCCAGGCCGACTTCAAGAAATACATGTAATGTACATTT
>NC_046657.1:160163151-160174000 GCF_010883055.1 Belonocnema kinseyi
ATTACGAATATTTAATTTAATGTTAATTTACTTCAAATAAAATTCACTGTATATTCGCGGCCAAAGTTCAGTACACATTTACATTTTATGAGTATTATGAGTTCTTGAGCATTGATAATATGAGTTGGATCAATATTTTTATCTGAAATAACTTGAAATATATGGGAAATTCTACAGAACTTTTAGATTTGCAATTACAAATGTTTTTTACTGCATATTTTTCATATTTGGTACACACATTCACACCCTCAACACCTATCAAAAACTGTATGCGTGATTGATTTTTACTTGACGGCATGGATAATATGCTTTAAACTTCAGCTTCACTGTGTGAAATTAGTGTGAAATTAGACATCTTACAATGTACTTTTTTCCGTGCAGAATAGGAATTTATTTGCTTCAAATATCAATTTCTTTAACGTAAGAATAATGCCTTTTTTCATGAAAGTTACTCTATATAGTTTAGTTTACAGCTGCAGACCTAAATAGGTTCGTTTAGAGCGCCCTTGAAAAGAACAGCATCAACAGCACCAAGGCCCATTCGCGAACCAACCGATTGCAAAGTCGGGTTGGTAAGTTGGTGTATTTACAAAACATGTCGGTAAAACAAACACTAACGATATTAATATTTATTCATTTTATTTTCTACTTGTTAAGGTTCACTTATTTTATAATTTTTATTATAAAATTGTTTCAAGTCTACACCACCTTTAAATTACCATGATTTAAAATCATTGGTCAATTAATTGGAAATGTAATGCGATTTTATTGATTATAAGTGAAAATCCATTACTCAGCTAACCCATTTTTAACCTACTCTTAAAAGTGATGAAAAATGATACTGCATATGCAGTATCAAAATGCATATAGTTCGTTATACTTACTTTATAAAGTTGAAAATACACTTAGGGTATTTTCTTGAAATAAAAAAATTAATAAATTCAAAAGAGTTAATGCAAGATACCCTTTTTAATAATTGAATATTATTGATAATGACTTCTTTATAAATGTGAGCATATATAATAAGTTTATTGACCAATGACTTCAGACGAATATTTTTTTGCATATGAATCAGTACTCCCAATTTTGGGAAATTTTAGAACTGCGCATGCGTCGTTCCAGCGACATGTTTTGTTGCTTTTAGCGCGCGCATTTAAAATTATATAAATACTCAAATGTTATATTTATAATAAATCATGATTGGGAAATGCTTCAAAACTAATTTATTAATCCTAAAATAGAATTTTTGAGTGAGGGATGAAAAAATATTGTGATTTCATTTGAAAAAAACGTTTTTAATTTTAACTTCAGAAAAAAATTTCAAATTATTTTTAGTAACTTTATTGATTTTATTTTAGGTCAAATAGTTGCAAATAAAAAAAATAAAAATTAGAAACTTGACAGAGACAAGATTAATCATTGAGCTAAAAAAATGCTTTCTTTCTCTGAACTCGGAATTCACAACGTCTTTTTAATCAAAATCGAATTAAATTTTTATCTGTCACTTCAAAATCTCATTTTATGATTAAGAAATTACTTTTAATGCATTTCCTAGTCATTATTTATCATAAATATCACATTTGAATATCGATACTATTCAAATTCAGCCCGCCAACAGTAACCAATCATGTTACCGGCGCGACGCAAGCGCATTTCAAAAAGTTCCCAAGATTGGGAGCACTGATATGAATAAACCTTTATATTTACAAATTTGCTACATAACCTGCAAATGATAATTATCAATTCATTATGTCTATTTCAATTGCAGTAATAAATATTATAAGTTAATTATGTTCATTAGGCTATGTCTATCAGAGTTCGATGACATGTCTGCTTTAAGGTAAATATTCTGTTATTAATTAAAAATAATGTCCAAGTGGGCAAAGAGAAAAATAGGTTCTTTAGGAATAGGCTCGATTACATCTGAGATCCTTTCCAACCCCAAGTGTGGTATCATTTAGAGATCATTTATTGTTTTGGGTTCTTTTTCAGCAAGTGGGGTTCATTTTTGTTGCAGCTCCTTTGGAACCAAAAATGGGTTCCAATGGAAACTTCAGTTTTTTCTGTGAAGTGAAGAATAGTATTCTCCTGTGCTATGTGACTTTTTTATATTCTTTAGAATCATTCATATTTTCCCAGACTTTCTTGGAAATTATATAACCTGCCTCGTCACTTTTTCCCAAACTATCTCAGACATTTTAGAGTGTGTAAATTGTTTGTGCTTTACCAAAAATTTTCTGGACCGTTCAGGACTTTATGTGTACTTAGTATTGAAATGCCTTGTAAATATTAAAAGAAGATTTTTAATTTTTATAACGGTTTGGTACCCGTTCACGGTTCCTAGATTGATTTCTAAACTTTTCATAAGACACATTTTTTCCTATATTTTTTGTTGTTATATTTTTTGTTTGATGTCGAGAATAATTTTTTTTATCCTAGACATTTGTCCAATTGTGCTGGATATTGTTCTAAATATTTTGATTAAAAGAAAATGTTCACATGTAACAATTATATAGCAACATGCAAAAAGAGTAGCCGATTACAAAAACTCGAAAAAAATAAAGTAGTGCACTTGAAAAAAGGAATTATCAACGAGTTTCACTGGATAGAGAAAGTTATTAAAAGCGTTGTCAGAGGAACGAATTCGCACGCGGTATTCAACGATTTACGGCCGGTTAGCCGCCTAATTGAGAAAACCCAGAGAGTTTCCGGTTTTGTCGAGGGAAAACACGAACTTAACACCCTCGCTGTGCTGCATAGTCGTTCCTAACAACGGAAAATTAATTGCTTTAATTTCCGAGACGTGATTAATCACAATTAACAGCCTTACTACAAGTAACGCCCAATTTCGGAATGAGACAAACAAAAACCTGAAATGACACAAAAAAAAACAAGAAATAATAAGAAAGTGACCATTCCATCTGATTGAAAGACTCAATGCTTGAAAGTTCAGAGAAAATTAGAAAAAAACTTGTAAAATAATAATGCCCAGGCAGCTTTTGAAACCATGTTTTTCGAAAATGAAGCGATTGCAATAATGGCCTTAATGTTGCTCAGCTTCCGACACAAATGAAATGAAGCGGCCCTGAGGGCCAAATTACTTTGCCACTTTCAGTGGTTATTTATCGCCTCCTTATTACAGCCGGGCAAGTTTTCAACCCCAACCTACCTCACTCCAGCAACGTTCGTTTAACGATGTCGTGCTCTTCTGATTTCATCCTTTGCTAATTTGTATAACTTGGTTTCCCTTCGAAGTCCTTCAAATGATTTATTGTCTTTCACAGTCAACAATTTATGAAGGTGAAATTACTCATATGCTAAAATCTTCTGATACTAAACCGGCCCAGATAAGATCAGCTGTTTTCCAGTTTTGACGTTGCCCTGATGGTAGGGCCTTAAGATGCCACAAATGCAATGTTTTTTTTGCAAGCCCCAGGTCAAAACTTCTAGCAGGGCTCACTTCTTTCAGCAGGTTCTGACTGCCACGACAGGTGTAAGACTACCACCAAGTTTTTCTGTCATTCACATCATTTGCATCTGAATGTTTTTGCTGGAATTTACAGTACATTTGATTTCAAACTTTAATTGAATTTTTAATTTTTAAAACGAATACATTTTTTATCCACATGAAACTTCAAATTACGGTCTTAAAAAGAGGAAAAGTTTTAAAATTTTTGAATGAAAATTCATAAGGAATTCATTTTCTTCAATCTCTTTTATTTTATACAGATTTGAAATAAAGATTAAGAAGTGTTTACCAAAGTTTCTGAAAATTAATTGTTGTCGTTTTTATTAAGAAGTTTAATTACTTGTAAATGGAGAGCCAGTTGGAGGTACTGTTAAATTGATAAGATTTTTCAACAGAAGCTTTCAAATTCAAAACTTTTATACCAGAATTTTTAAATTTAGATTTTAAATAATTCCATTAGGGTGGAGTTGAAATTGCAAAAAAAATGAAAATATCTAAATGTAAAAGCTTCTAAAGTTAAAGAAATCTAAATTTTTATTAAATTAAAGAAATTATGATTTAACGTAAAAATTGTCTAAGTAAAAAAATTGACCTTTAATTTAACCGTTCAAAATGAAAAAATTTCAATTTTAAGTCTTTAAAATTTAATTATTATTTATTTATTTATTGTTATTATTATTATTATTATTATTATTATTATAATTATTAATTTCAAGCTTATAGTTGAAACAATGTCTATTGAATAATTAAATAATTTCTTTAATTTTAGAATTCTGAATTTTAATGGTAAACGCTAAATTCTCAAATTTTTCCTATCATACGTTTAAACTTTGCAATTATAATTCAAATGGTTGAATTTTGAAAAATATAACTAAAAATGATAAAATATTTAATTTCTAAACGATTTAAATTGCTCAAAAAAGTAATGTAAGTAGTTTAAATTTTGCGATTAAAATATGTATATCTGAATTTAGAAAAGTAACCACGATTGACAATATAAAATTGTAAATTTCTGATCATTTAAATTTACCTAAAGTAATTGAAAGTTTAAAGGGTTCAAGTAAAAAAAGTTTTTATACCTTAATACTTTGCGACTAAATTTGTTTTTAGTTAGAGATGAAGCTCGGATTTGTTTAAGTTTCAAGTTTCCAAACCTACATTTTTTAATGTTTTCCATTTAAAACTATTTTTTACTTCGAACGTTTTTTTAGAATGATTGAAATGCGAAGGTTTAGAGTTGATCATTTTTCCATTTTGGATGGTAAGGACAAAGGTCAATTTATTTTTTGATTTTACAAAAATGTCTTTAATGAACTTTTATGTTAGATCATAATTTCTTAATTCAATAAATATTTAGATTTCTACAATTTCAGAAGCTTTCACTTTCAAATATTCAATTTAGCTTTCAGTTTCAAATGATCAAATTTTAATTGCTTCGAATTTAAATTGATTGAAATTGAGAATCTTTTACTTTTAAAGCCATGTGACGAGTGGGTCACGTGACCAGATGACTACTTTACCGAAACTTTTTTTATTTCCTAACTTATGTTCTCTGAAAGCGGCACATCGAGCTGAAAATTTGGGATACTGAATAAGAAGCACTAAGAAAGGTGGGCCTCGTTCTAGGTTTTCATAGTTATAAAAAAAGTTTTCATGTAATTAATTTTGTTGTTGCTTTTTTAATAATTATGAAAACCTACAGCGAGAACCACCTTTCGTAGTGCTTTTGACTTATTATCCGAAATTTTAAATTCGATGTGATGCTTCGTGTGAAAATAAGTTAGGAAATAAAAAAAGTGACGGTAAGGTAGGAATCTGGTCAGATAAACCACTTGTCTTATGGCCTTTAATCATTCATTTTTAAATTCTTTTAATTAGAAATAATAAGGTTTTCATCCCTTTGAATTTTAAATGATCTATTTCTGAAAATTCTATTTGGACAATATTCCATTTTTAAGGCTTTGGAAAATAATATTATCTTTTAGAATACAAAAAATGGATTAAAATACACTGAGAAAAAGGGTTGGTTGTCCGAAAAAAAATTTGGTTGTCCAAACCAAATTTGTTTGTTGCTTTAGAAGCAACAAAACTGTTTTGTTGAGTCAACAAAATTTTTTTGTTGATCCGTTTTATTGATCCAACCAAACAATTTGATAGGCATAAAAAAATGTTTTGCAGGTTGAACAAATTGATTTGTTCAAAGGAACGAAATAGTTGTAAACAAAATAAAATTATTTTTTAGACTCAAGCAAAATTTGGTAGATTAAACAAAATAGTTATGTTGAACGAACCAAATATTTGTATGCTCAACAAAATTTATTTTTGTAGAACAAACCAAACTTCGGTAGACTCAACTAAATAATTTTGTTAAAGCAATTCAATTATTTTGTTGGGACCAGAGAGTTTTTTTGTAAATAAAATAAAAATTTTCTGTTTGTGAAACAAAATTTAAAAGAACAAAATTGCTTTGATTCAATTTAATGTATTTTTTTAAAGAAGTTTTTTAATTAGTTACAATTACATTTCCGGGGCTAAATGATTAATTAAAAGTCTTCTCCTTAAATATTATGCATTTAATTGAATCCATGTATTTTTTTCTTTCTTTTAGCTGTTCGCCCACATGTAAAATATTTTCTTTTATTTACAAATAAAAATAAAGCAGTTAACGCCTTAAATTAAGAACTTAAAATTATTGATAATAAGAACATAGATGCGAAAAACATAAATATTTATTTGAATGATTGATAAAAGATTTTATAACGCACACTTATTAATACCAAGTTACAAAAATATCTCCATTCACATCAACAAGAATTCATGAAGCTTAAACGCAACGCAAACTTTCGTAGGATAAACAACGACAATCGTGAATAAATTTTATTTTGAGCATTTACGTCTGAAGGAAACTCTTCTATGTCTAGAGATTTAACTATAAAAGACGTTTTATTTTTATCGAATATGAAAACTAATCCTGTTTTACAGAAAGTAGGTGCAGCAGCTTCTGGACCAGAAGAATCTATTACAACGGTTTCATTGTATTTCATGCCTTTAATTTCTATCCAGGTGACAGCCTTATAAGAGTTCGGTAATAACGCCTTAAATTCACGAAAATTCGAAGATTTTTTAATATTTAGTGTCACATCTCGACCGAATGTCATATCATCGGTAAAACCGCGATCATAAAAAATCTGTCACAAAGTCCAAATGGATGTCTTTTGGCCAACGTCAAAAGGCAAATGCACTCTGGAAGTTATGACGTGGGCTGCAATTTTTCCTTCTTTATGCTTTGCTTCAAATCACACATGCCAGGAAGTTACTGCCAGGAGAAAGAGCATTAAGTGCTTCAAAATCCATTCCCTCAACTGTAAATTAAAAATTCTATAGTTTATTCTCCTAAAGTCAATAGGTTGTCAATACTTAAGATAGGGTTTTTAAACGATGAAAAAAGTAGAACGAATATATACAAGAAATTAAATCATACTCATCTCATGATAATAGCAGGTTAATATTTTTCAAGTTTTACGATTATGTCTTATTCGATATTCATACGGCAAAGGACTAGGGACCAGCCGAACAAGATTTGGGCAACCGCTGACCATTTATTCTTTTAATGGCTTGGGAAAAAATTAGTTTATAATGAATATCTAGCTGATAAACGCCAAACCTGGATCAGATCAGTTCTTCTAAACCAAACTGCGATAGAATTCAACACATCTACAAAAATATTTTAGGCAAAAGGATAAAAAAAGTTAAAAACGATTCAATTTTCAATTTTAAAGCAATTGAGCCGCCGCGACGGATACAAGAACCAGTCCGACGCTGGAACATGCGTAAAAGGATTGTCCGCGCGTCTCAAAAATAGAAAATTTTAAAAATCAAAAATTCAAGTAAAAAAAAAAAATATTGTGGAGAATAAGGAACTCAAAACTTAAGGCCATGTGACGACTGGGCCACGTGATCGGATTCCTACCTTACAAAAAAAAATTATTTCCTTACATATTTTCACATGAAGCCCCACATCAAGTTGAAAATTTGGGATAATAAATAAGATGATCTAAGAAAGGTGGGTCTGTTCCTAAAGTTTAATAATTATAAAAAAAGTAAGAACAAAATCAGTTACAAAAATTTTTTTTTCCATAATTATAAAAATGTAGGATCAGACCTACCTTTCTTAGTGCTTCTTATTTATAATCCCAAATTTTCAACTCGATGTGGGACTTCGTGAGAAAATAATTTGGGAAATACAACATGTGTCGGTATGGTAGGTATTTCGTCTCGTGGCCCACTCGTCACATGAAAAAGTTAGAAATAGCTTATTATTTAATAATTTTTCAATGCAAGATAAGATGAGTCAATAATCAAGTTTTCTTGGCTTCGCCGGTAAAAACTATCTAGGTAACTTCAAGTTTCCAACAACTTGCAGTGATTGCTTTGTTCAAAAATGATGAATGAAATTTTTTGGAAAATCTCATATCGATTTGTTATGATATGAGATTTTCGACAAATTTTCTACTTATCTCATTTTGCAATTAAATATTATTAAACAATAAGCGATGTTTGAGTTTTCCATGAATTCTTTAACATCCCTATAGTGTTTTGCATAAGTCCTATAAATATGAACTCATATTATTAATAGTTAGCCGACCTAGAACGATTTAAGCATTAAAACTTAATTAATTCAGAGAGAAACTTTTATTCGATATTTCGCTTTTATTATTAAAAATGGAGGTGTGACAAAAAATTCTAATAGGGAAAAGTTTTATTCAATTATCCTCTACAATTCTACATTTTTTAAATTTATGTTTTTATTTCGAAAGTTTTCTATTTTTGAGACGCGCGCACAATACATTCACGCGTGTTCGAGCGCTGGCGTGATTCTTGCACCCTGCGGCTCAATTTAAGATAAACAAAAGTTACAAGTAAATTCTTAAAGCTCTTGAAACAACTCGGGTTTTCTTCCTATACATAATATATATATGTCTGCAGGTATGTATTTTTTAATGTAATATTTTAACTATATAATCGATCGTAATTATACCCGTCGGTATAGAGAGCTTTTTCGGAAAAAGCATGCGTATAATACAATCATATAACATAATAGAATAATAATAATATACAATGTTCATTTTTCAATAATATACTCGTATAATACAATATCATCCTTAGGTCTGGTAAAGAAGTAAACTTTTCTTTAACATTCTATGAAAGTTTTGTGTAGTGCTTGAAATAATAAAGTGGAAAAGTAGATATTTCAAAAATATTTCTAAAACCTTTCTCAAGAACTTGGGTACGTTTATTTTAAAAATGTGTTCTTTAATCAGGCTGTTTGGCAGAATCTCGCAACTCACAATTTAATTGCCTCACATTACTTTCTAAATGCTACAAAGGCCTATTCTTCACATTCTCTTCAGAGAAGGTATTAGATTTGTCTAAAATTTGGCCCGTGCCGTTTTGGTCAAATATCCATGTTTTGAGACCCTATAAATACGAAAACGAGGTTTTTACGACTGCGTCTGTTTGTATGTATGAATGTCTGTATGCCTGTCTTTGAGCACGATAACTTTTGAAAAATTTATTCTATTAGACTGGCCTATAGTACACTCTATTGGTGTTTGAAACTGAAGGTCAAGTTCGTTAGCTAGCCATATTGGATACAAATGACAAAAAGTTAGAGTATTTTCAAAATTGTTGATATCTTTTTTCAAGATTTGAAAATTATATGCTGGGGTATTTATAGTAGTAGAAAATTCAAACAATTTATCCTTATGACTTATGACTTTTTTCGATAAAGAGAAAACTGTCAGAGTTATACCAATTTAAAAATAAAAATACAAAAACGAAAATTACCATTTTAAGCCAAACAGAATTTTTGAATTTGTTGAAAAATTGTCAATTCAAATTTTGATCACAAATAACAAGGAAAATAAAAAAATTCTATTTTGCGGTCAGTCCATGCAAGATACAAAAAATGATGAATGCACTAAAGTTATGAACTTAATAAGATCTACAAATTTATTAAGTACTTCTTAATAGAATACGGAGTTCTCTTTTATTCGTAAAAAACAAAATTGAAAATAAAGGAACTAACTTTTTGGACAAACGATACAAGCTAATAAAAAAATGGAAAAAATTGCGTATCCAAACAAGATTTGCACCTTTTTCATGAATGATTTTTTAGTAGGATGCGTACTTTTTATTTGAATCGTAAAAAATAACATAAAAATACAAAAATAATTTTTTTTCTGAAAAAAACATAAGATACGAACATAAACTAATAAACAAAGAATTTTCACCCAAGAAGGATCTTTAAATTTGTTATTAATAATTTTTATATAGGACGTGTAGATTTGTTTTCATCGCAAAAAAATAAGATTACAAATGCAAAATAAAGTTTTTGGAATAATGACATAAGAGACGAAAAAAAATTAAAAAACAAAAGTTGTTCCACCAAAAAAGATTAGAAAGTTGTGTTATAAACTCTTGCTATGAAAATATATTGAAAATAAAAAAATTAAGTCTTTGGGAAAAAATACAAGCTACAATAAAATCCTATTTGAGTAAGTTTCTAGCCTGAATTAGATATACTTTGCTTCCAACGACTTTACGCTAGGATCCATATCTTTTATTTAAATTATAAAAATGAACATAAAAAGTATACTAATTAATTTTACGATAAAACGCCGCAGTTGCAATAGAATGTTTAATAACAGTTTTGGTATGGAAATTGTTTCTTCTTTGTGAAATAGTTAATTAAAACGTTTTGAATACATTTACAATCTGTTTATTAGAAAACATGAACAATACATTGGGCAATAAGAAAATTGAGGACATCTACTTTAGAAAATTAATACTGCGTGTTTTACAATTCAGAAAAGCTCTTGACACGAAAGATGTACAAGAAGAAGTGAAGTCGCTGACCGGAGAAGAGAGTCCTGGAGACGAAGGAAAGTGGGGAAATTTGGAAAATAGGTGGGACTGAAGTTTAGCATCATTGGTGGAAATTGAGAGGGTGGAGATAACAGTTTCTTCTTTAATATTTGGCAGGAAGGGATAGCGTGGGAAATTGCGAGAAAGGACAGACGGATGGAACAGACGGGACTGCAAGGTCAAAAGGGTGATAAAAATTAAGGGCCTAATATAGGACCTTCAGCTGTACCGAGGCCGATCGTTTCTTTAAGCGGTGGATTGAACGTGCTTGGCATAAAAGGAATAGGCTAACTCGTAAATCTATAAATCTAAAATTTCCAAAGCGAAGAAAATTTGAAACTCAAAGTATTGGAGATAACATCAATCCCTAAATAAATCCTAATTCTTAAAAGTAGAAAGTACAAATTTCCCGAGGCATCCTCTTAACAGCTGTGCTCACACTGCATAGTGGGA
>NC_046657.1:160174100-160175750 GCF_010883055.1 Belonocnema kinseyi
TATGAGCTCACAATGGTAATTTCCGCGATTATCTGTCGAACGAAGATACAAACAAGCACCGTACGCCTTCTCGCTCGCGTCGCAAAAACCATGCAATTGGCTATCAATCGAAGAATTGAGAACTATACATCGTTGGTATCTCACAGTATTAAGTAAAGGCAATTGCTTCTTATACTCTAACTACATTTCATGAACCTCAGGTGGAACTTGATCGTCCCATCCTAACTGATGTTTCCACAGCTGTTGAATTATAATTTTGCCTACAACAATGACGGGGCCTAGCAATCCTAGAGGGTCAAAGAGTTTCGAACACTGCGAGAGAATAGACCGCTTGGTAGCGCGATCATTTGAGTCAGACAAATTAACCGAATATAAAATTGAATCGGATGTATGATCCCAATGAATTCCTAATGCCTTGATCGTATCTGAAGGATCAAGCGACATATATTTATTTGAAGTTTCACTTGAAAGGTCTTGCGATAATTCTGGCTTATTCGAAGCCCATTTGCGTAGATTGAATCCACCTTTTTGCAAGAGCTTAATTAATTCATCTCGAAGTTGACGAGCTTCGTTGATTGTTTTCGCTCCAGTTTGAAGATCGTCAACGTAAAAGTCGCGTTTGAGAATTTTCGCGGCCTCTGGAAAGGCATATTCTTCATCGTCTGCTAATTGGTGCAATGTACGAATCGCTAAAAAAGGTGCACAAGCAGTACCGAATGTAACAGTATTCAAGGAATAAGTTTTAATCGGTTCATCCTGATTTTTTCGCCATAAGACCTTTTGATAGAACCGATCATTATCAGTAACGCGAATTTGTCGGTACATTTGTTGAATGTTCGCTGTAATTACAACAGGATGAGAACGAAACCGAGTGACGATTGAAAATAAATCATCTTGAATAGTCGGACCGATCATGAACGTGTCATTAAGCGACACCCCGGTCGATGTCTTCGCGGAACCGTCAAAAACGACTCGCGTTTTTGTCGTCAGGCTATCTTCCTTAATTACCGTGTGATGAAGAAGATAATACCCGGGCCTAGAAGCCTCTTGGTTGCTGAGAAGCGACATATGTACTTCACCCAAATAGCCTTCAACACAATCGATGTATTGAGTTTGGAGATTAGAATTCTTTGTGAATTTCCGTTCAAGCGCATAAAAGCGCTGGAACGTGATGTTCCGTGAATCTCCCAGCGAATGGAAATTATCATTAAACGGTCATTTTACTTCATATCGCCCGGAACCTAATCGCTTTGTCGACTGTAAAAAATGAGATTCAGCTGCCTGTTCTTCGTCTGACCGCAGTTTTGTGGAACTTTCTTCCCTTAATTCCCATAAAGTGGGCAAGTCGTGAAATTTGATAAGATTGCATGCCACTTTATTTTTTGCTTGAGCCTGCTGTTTTGGAAATTGAGGACTATTGTACCGACCCGAAAAAATCCATCCAAACACAGTTTCCTGTAATACTGCGGTTTGATTGGGTACCCTGCTTTTTCCCATGAGAAGCAAATCAAAGAAATATTCAGCCCCTATTAAGATATCTACATTGGCAGATTTATGGAACTCGGGATCGGCTAAAAAGATCTCGTTTGGAACTTTGACTGAGTGTCGGTTGATAGGCATGACAGGCATTGCATCGGAAATTTCCTTGAA
>NC_046657.1:160175850-160177405 GCF_010883055.1 Belonocnema kinseyi
CATCTTGTCCAGGGTGAATCTCGATGATGCGTGCGAGACTCCACTTCAAAGGGGGGAGATTGTCTTCCTTGACAACCACAAGAGTCCCGATAGCGATGTTGTGTTGGTGAGTCGTCGATTGCCACTTGCTGCGTGCGATCATCTCATTTAAATATTCCTTTAAAGCAGTCAAAGAACTCCCAATCAAGAAATGAGCTGGAGTGAGTGGGAGGATATCGTTAGGATCGGAAGACAATGGGGTGAGAAGATGCGAATTGAGGATTGCCTCAATCTCAACGACATATGTATGCAGTTGTTCATACGTGAGCAATGTGTTTCCAGCTATTCGAACAAAATGATGCTTGAAGGATTTTACCCCAGCCTCCCAAAGACCTCCAAAGTGAGGTGCTCTAGGCGGTATGAAACGCCATTTAATTTCTTTACTTGATAAAAATTCCTGAACTTTATTACTTTTAATCATTTCAGTTAACTGCTTCGACAGTTTGTTTAATTCATTGTTCGCTCCAACAAAGTTTTTAGCATTATCTGAATTCATAGATTGTGCAATTCCGCGACGGGCAAAGACGGGCAAATGAACAGCTTTTGTAGCAAAGCAAACGAACACCGATACGTACGTTTTTATTTTTGTCCTATTGCGATGACGATGCTTCTTTGTGTAAAATGGACCACAAAAGTCAACGCCCACATCAAAAAAGGGTCGTGTTAATGAAAGTCGAGTTTTCGGTAAATTTCCCATTAAATAGTTTACTTCACGTGGCTTCGCTCGGAAACACGTGACGCATTCTCGAATAATGAGTCGAGTTGCATTTCGTCCATCAATAGGCCAATAAGTCTCTCGAACTCCGTACAATGTTGCATTCGTTCCAGCATGTAATTTTTTAAGATGTTCATCCCGGATGATTAATTTTGTGACGTGATGATTTTTAGGGAGAATAATCGGATGTTTTTGGGACTCAAGGATCGGGGCCCGATCTAATCTTTCGCCGACCCTAATTAAACCATCGTCTAAAAATGGATTCAAACGGAAGAGACTGCTTTTCTAATCCACTTGTTTACCTTTAGATAAAGCCCGGATTTCTGAAGAAAAAACCTCATATTGTGTCCATTTTAATATTATACGTGATGCTGAATTGAGCTCGTTTGGTAAAAGTGGACCCATTTGTCTAGAAGTTTTGACTCTAATCTTTAAATTTCTGATGAATCTCACGCAATACGCGATGACACGTTGTAGTTTCTTAAAGTTGCTGTATTTTATGAGAATATTAATACCTGCTTGAGTAATCGTAAACGATACCACAGTTTTTGGTGAACGTTTTTCTGGGACCTCTGATAGCTTGAAATCAAATTGAGATCAATTGTTTTCGTGACAACTCAACCACTGCGGACCGTGTGTCCAAAGAGTGTTATTTAAAAAATCGTGAGGACCTTGACCGCGCGATATACAATCCGCGGAATTATCGAGAGTGGGAACGTGTCGCCAGTCTGTAGGCTTAGTCGTTGCTTGAATTTCGGAAACTCGATTAGCTACGAAAGTTAATAGCGTGTGAGGTGGAGA
>NC_046657.1:160177505-160188575 GCF_010883055.1 Belonocnema kinseyi
CACTGAGAACACGAATCTAAAAATGCGCGACAAGGGCGATAGTTGCCCTGGCTATCTAAAATGTCGATGATAGCCGTACCGAGAACGACTTGCGTTGGAGCTCGACTTTCATAACTAATTAAAGCAGTTTTGATCTTAGTATGAGGAGCCTCTGCATCGACTGGCTTCTCTTGAGAAAAATGCAATAATGTATTATGCCTTCTTTGACATTTACGACATGAGCCGTGTCGACACTGCACGGTTTTGTGATTCCCTAGCAAACAATTGTGACACAGCGGTGTCTTTTTTACAATTTTATAATGTTCTGGAGGAGACATATTCAAAAATTGTTTACACGAATAAAGTGGATGTTGCCCTGAGCATAAATGACATGAAAGCTGAGAATTTTCTGTCTTGGAATCGACTGCAGTGGCGATGCAGGATTGAGAAAATCGCGAATGAAAACGCGAGTGTGAGTTGCCTTTCGAAGGCTGAATTTTACTCGAATTTGACGTATGAATTTTACTAAATGATTGCGTATTTTCATTTAGCGAACGCCGCTCTAGAAATGAAGTCATATCATTGATATCACGAGTGAAATGGTTTAATTTCTCTCTTATAATGAAAATAAGTAGAGTGTCCCATTGTTCGACGGGTTGTTTGAGAGCCCTGAGTGCCCTAATTCTTTTTTGAACATTGTCTAATAATGCGCGGACAGTAAATTCCTTGGAAATACTCGGAATGTCAAATAAAGCCTTGACGTGACTCTCTACGATATATTTTCGGTTATCGTATCGCGCTTTCAAAAGATCCCATGCTACCTGATAGTTGCTGCCAGTTGTCTCGAGTGAAGCTATAACTTCGGCCGCTTCATCTCTGTCACATGCTTTTAAATAATGAAACCTTTGAATTTCTGTAATGTCTTGATTATCGTGACACATTGATTTGAACGAATCGTGAAAAGTCAACCATGTATCAAAGCTACCATAAAAGGTAGGTGTCTGAAGCTTTGGAAGCTCGAACCGTGTGCGAAATCTAAGTTGATCGTGATCTAAACGCGTTTGATTTTGACTTTCATCACTAATTAAACGATTTCCTTGAGCACCGTCTGACTCACTAAAAGGATGAGGAGGTGAATTAACGCTGGACGTTGACTGTTGACTAAAAATTGAGCCTCCCGTGTGCATAAGGGAACTTGGATGAGACAAAGGAGTTAATAAAGGGGCTGCAATATTTCCTGGTGTTTGAAAAAACTGAAGATTGGAATAAAACCTAAAATTGTTGGAGATTAACTAAATAATTCTGTCTCTTTCAGCAGCTCTTTGAATAAAATCATCATGAAAGAGAAACGACTGAAAGCAGCGAATACGTGGTCGATAGATTTAAATAGTGGCTTAGCTACACTGCTTCTGCAAACCACCCCCTCCACCCTCCACCACATGATCCCTCCACCGATAACTGCTACCAGCCCCATTCTCACTTCAATCGATTTTAATTAAATCGCTGACACCTAAAATACGTGGTAATTTAGAAAAAGGATAATCACTGAAATACGGATAACAAAAAATATTAAAGTAGAATTTTCTGTTTTCATAAAATTCACAGAAATATAATCACAGTTACACAGTGATATCCGTGTAGGAAGCCAATCAGGGTTCGGGATTATTCGTGACAGTTCGGGATATGCGGGACAGCTGAATGAAAAATATCATTATAAGTCATGTAAAATTTAGTTAATTCTTAATGTGTAAATGAAATAAAACTGGAAACTTAATAAAATTCGATAAAAAGTAATTACTAGAATGCCGATTATAATTACTGTGAAGTTGACTGTCGAGCGCACTGAGCTTTCACTCGCGGATAACCCCGTCGAGATCATAATTTGCTTTTTATAATTTCGAGTTGAAAGTGCTTGAAATTTAAGAAAAAGTTATTAAAGGATTTTGATTTTAAAACTTTTCAATTTAAAATATTTTAGATAGGTAAAATTTCGAAAAAATGAAAATATTTCGAATGGAATAAAAAGGAATTCACCTTGTATCGTTTCTGAATAAAAGCATTTGAAATTGGATTATTACAAAATTAAAAAATTAAAAAAAAAAGCTTTCAAAATTTCAAACCTTCAAATTAAAATTTCGACAATTTCTTTAGAAAGAAGTTGAAATTGTCTCATTTCTAACTCAAGACGTTTAAAGGTAAACAATTGTTTTTTCAGCGTTTAAAATGAAACATGTTTCAATTACGAATTTTTAAAACTGAATTCTCTATAAAAAAAACCTTTGAAGTAAAACGTAATTTTAAATGATAAATATTAAAAAAATTATTCTTTAGAAACTGGAATCTTAAGAAAAATTCAAACTTCATATAAAACTAAAAAACATGTAGTCGCAGAGTATTGTGACATTGAAGTAAATTTCAATTGTTAAGAAGTTAATTATTTTTAAATTCTCAATTATTCTTATCGATATCCAACCATTTCAATTTTACTATGAAAATTCAGAATTCTAAAATTGAAACTATTAAAAATTTAAGAAATGATACAATTGTTCAATCGAAATTTGTTTAACTGAATTTGAAACTTCGAACTTTTTGAAACGTTTTTCAAATAAAAAAACGTGAATATTTCATGCCTAGTCCTAAAATTAGCTCATTCTAAAGGTTTAAATTAGTGAAATTATTGTCTTAATTTTGCATTGTTTTGGATTTATTCAAATTGAATTTCGGAAAGTATAATTGATAATTTAAAAATCGTTGAATTCTAAATGATTAAATTTACTTGAAGAAAAATAAATATAAAAGTGTTAGAGTTCAAAAAACTTTCAATACAACAATTGTTCGCGAATACATTTTTTCAGTCTGAAATGAAATTCCGATTTGTGTAAGTTTCAAGTTTCTGGAATGTATATTTTATTTTTTACTATTTCCCCTTTGTAGTTACTTTAAATTTTCAACTTTTTTATAATAATTCAATTTTAAACATTGATAAATAATTTATTTTTTATTTTGAACGCTGAAAATACAGGAGAATTTATTTTTACATTTTAGAAAAGTTTGTCTAATCAATTTTTAAATTCAATCGTAATTTTTTTAACACAATACAAAGTTAGATTCCTATAATTTTAGAAGCTTCTTCTTCGAAATATTCATTTTAGTTTTTAATTTGCACTCCTTTCGAATGAAATTTTTTCATTTAATTTTAAGGTTTTAAATTTTGAAAGCTTACTTTTGAAATTTGTAATACTTTTGAGGTTCCAATACGTGACTCAAAATTCTAATGTATGTACACATTTTTAGGATATTAAAATTATTATATTGTTTACTTGTAAAAACTGCAAAGTTTTATTGAACTTTTCAGCAGAAAAAATTCTGAATCACGTGTACAGAAAATGTGTATTCCACCAATTTTAAATCTCATCGGCTTGCTTTTTCTGTACTGTTCGATTATTTATATCAATTTAATTATTTTTTGTAAAATTTTATTAACATTTCAGTTCTGATTTAATAAAACATTAACAATGAACTGAATTCAATATGACTTTTACTAATAATTTTGAGTTCTCCTCCATACTACTTTACCATACTTTTACGTGTGTTTATACTCAACGCACTTTCACTCAGTTTCTTCTATTTACAAACCATTGTACCACATTGCACAGTGGATAACATAAACCTCTTTGAACAGCAAAGTGAGCCTCACCTACTCTGCCCTCCGGCAGTCCTTCTGAGGTAATCGGTTGGAACGCTATTATCTTTATTGTGTATTAAATCCTCTTCCAAAAAATTTTTGATGTGAAAATCGCGGCAAAAATAGCCAATTAAATTGATTCACGAAATTTCGCATTTGCCCTAAACTGCATCTGATAATAAATAATGCGCGAAATTGCAATAAGTTTCGAGCAGCTAAATTTGAATTTCAAGACATTGTTTGTGTGGCGAGTGCGGTCTTGGGCAAATCTAATTTAAGTGACATGGCAATTCGTTGAATTGAGAATGATGACAAATGACACTTTGGATAAATATAAATTATGTTAAATCGGACTTATGCTAAATATAATTTATGCCAACAAAAATAACAAATATAAATTACTTTAAATGGAGTTTGAAGTAAATGTGACTTTCTGATAAATTCATTTTAGGTCAAGAGAAATTTGGGGGATATACATGTACCTTCCCTTTTTCCTCGAAATTTTTGCTTTCGAGGAAGTTTCAGAGATAATTAATTTTCGCTTTTAATGAGATAAGTCCAGATTGTAGACAACACTGGAGCTTTCGTATGGTTGCTGGTGTTAGTCGGACATCCGTGGCTGGACAGCTCGTTACGAGAGTTTCTCTCATTTGCAGAAGTTGTTGCTGTGTTTTCCACTCTGCAGATAGGGTCAAACCTCTTAATTAAATGGAGCATTTTATTCGATCCTCTCGATTATGACTTCAATCGCCACAAACACAGAGGATATTCGAATATTGTAATTAGGAGGAGTTTATATTTTACCCATTTACGTCTAGAAATAGCAAAAAATGGCCTAAAAATAATTACAGGAAGACCTTCATCTTTTTAGATTCCAGCATGTAAATCTTCATACCATATGGGCTGACCAAATACAGAGCCCTACTACTGAAACTCAGTAACTGAGCATGGTGTGTCAAAGACATTGTCTATGTTTTTTGGTTAAATTCTAATTCAGTCACCTAAGGAATGACTGAATTGAATAGAATTTAAATCAAATTATAAAAATTACATTCATCGAAACTTATTGAAATCCCAGCGCGGCACAGTGGGATGAAATAAAAAAACGAGATTTAAAATAACTTGTAGGGGTGTCGGTCTAAAACGGCCAGTGCGATAACATAACATACCTTCAGTAATACATTAGGAAAGTCAGATTGATTTCTTTTTTTAGTATAGATACATTAATTAGTTAAATTCACATTTTGGGAGGTTATTTATAGCATCAAATATTTCAAGTCAAATATAGAGCACGATAATACTTTTAGACCTTACTGTGTTAACATTTTTCATTGGACTTTAGGCATAACATTATGTAGATTACCTTGTATTATTTTTATTATTGATTATGTCAATTTATAGTTCACACAATAAGCTGTTAAGTCCGTATTTAATTAATGTCAAATAATTGATACGTTAATTAAAAATAGACGAAAAAAAGTACTGCCACTTGTTTTAAACGGCCAGTGGGCCGTGTGGTTAAAACGGCCGACTCATGAGCGCTAAGACACTGTGTGGTGCGGCGAAACGATAAGAGGATGGTGAAAAATGCAATCAGTCAATTGTCATGTGAAGTGTAAACTAACGCCAGGTGGTACATTTTTTTTAAACTCATTTTTGATATGAAGCAAATTTTTTGATTTAAATTTAATTCATATTTTTAATGTTTAAGCCAATTTTCATATAAATTGTATAATTGCTAATGTAATTTTAAAAGTGCGGATAAACGTACTAACCTTAAAATTCAATATTTTCATTCAAATAAAGAAGGTTTAGAACTAGATATAGTTTCCTTCAACACAGGTAGGATAAGTGTGATTATTACTGCGGATGCTCTATTTACTGTGGTTTCAAATATAAATAATGATTTAGAATGTTCTGAATATATATAATGCTTTGAAGTAATTCAAAAAATTATTATGTGATTTATTTATACTTATCACCAATGAAGCAACTCAAGTATCTATGTTTTTAACTAATTTATTCAATATATTTTTTACCAAAGCAGTAAATGCCACACTTCGAGGCATTGCTTTGATAAATGGATTACTGCGGTTTTCCAGACGTTATATCGTAACCCTCAAACTAACGTTTCTCAGCCGCCAGTGAACATGCCTCTCAAGGTCGCAGTGTGTCCCTAATGTTACAATATTTTAATTTAAAATAATTGTTAATAATTTATAAGAAAGCATAACTTATATTGCCCCAAATATTTGCAACTTGACTTAAAATGAAATCGCAGTTTATCAGCGCAGTAATTGGATCACCGCAGTAATTGGCGCGCAGTAAATCATGCAAACCCGCAGTAATATCCACATTGAAATTTTTTCTATTCGTATTTTTCACGTAAATATGAGTTCTTTTCAGCCTTTAACGACTGAATTATATTAATTAAATGTCCAATATTGATTTACGAATACATACGTAACGAATGTCTTATTCGTGGTCTTATTTTGTGGTCTCATTAAGACCACAAAATGAAAACAATTCTATTTTAATATTTCATGCGCCTTACATAAAAAAATTAATTTTAAGGTTAGACCTTGAATTCAAGAATATAATAAATGATCAAGAGCTCTGTAAATTTCGGTCCGCCAAGTTATGATTACGTATACTACCCGCGTGGAAAAATGGAGGGGGCCCCGATCAGGACCCACATGGATTGCCCTCATGCCTTGTGGAATTCATGAGGGCAATCCAGGCGATGTCCCTTATTTAAACGACATTCTAACCCATAGGGGCCCAACATGGGCTTCCCTCATGGAACACTCATGCTTGTCATCATGAAAGACCTTTTGCTTTTTTTTTGCTAGCGCTGGCACCTGTACTGGCATATCTCTGGGATGATAACACTACTTTGTACTGGGCTGTCAGTGTTGGGTCAGCACTGGATATCGCTACTGGCACAGTACTACCCCAATAGGAAATTCACCATGGGCGCAGTACTGCGTCAGTGCTAACTAGTACCGTACTGCTATACTCTAACGATAAGACAAAAAAAAGTATTAAAAAAATAAATATTAATTGATTCCGAGTATTTTGACTGCAAATATTATAGTCCTGTTAGAAGTGAATACATATATTACATTTTAAAACATTATGTAACAAATAAAATTTCTAACGCTACGGAGTATCGAACCTACATATCTATACATAAATCTATCGCCTAACACTCGGGAGTGCTAACCACTGCAATAACCGACAAGTTGAAACTCGGTGAAAAAGCCATCCTTATAAGATACAGTTAAAAAAGTTGAAGTACCAAATTTTAAGCTCTCTTTTTCTAATTATTTATTATTACACGACGCGTTAGACTGCTTTACAACTTTTTACAATGACGGGAAATGTCATTTTTTATGAGAATTTAAAATGTTTCATAAAGATGAAACTTAATGTTTTTCTTTTTAAAAAATCCGGAAGAACGTTGTTTTCGGGACAGATGTATTCATAGTTTTTTGAAATTCTAGAACGCATGAACCATATTTTTAAACGTATTTTGTTATGTCCATTTTTCAGGACATAAAATATTTACTCTTCCGACTTGGAAATTTTAATCGTTGATCCGTGAGGGCAACCGAGCTGGATATCCCGCGAGGACATCTATGGAACATCCATATTGTGAGAGTGCGAATTTCAGAAAAGTGTTATTCAATTTTTGACAGAAAGTCATTATTTGTAAGTCTGAACTCATGAAACCTTAAAATTAGTAGTGTCAAAAATATATACGTCCTTCCGACTTGGAAATTTTAATCGTTCATCCGTGTGGGCAACCGAACTGGATCCCCTGCGAGGGCCTCAATGGAACATCCATATTGTGGGAGTTCGAATTTCAGAAAAGTGTCATTCAATTTTTGACACAAAGTCATTATTTGTGAGTCTGAACTATGAAACCTTAAAATTAGTAGTGTCAAGCATATATACGTCCTTTGGACTGCAATTTTAATCCTTGATCCGTAAGGGCAACCGAGCTGGGCCCTGGCCGGGCATCCCTATGGAACCTCCATATTGTGAGAGTTTGAATTTCTGAAAAGTGCCATTCAATTTTTGACAGAAAATTATTATTTTTAAGTCTGAACTCATGAAATTCGAAAATTAGTAGTGTCCAAAAAATATTCAACCTTCGAACTTATAAATTTTAATAGTTGATCCGTGAAAGCAACCGAGCTGGGCCCTCGCCGGGCACCCTCATAGAACATTCATATTGTGAAAGTTCGAATTCCAGAGAAGAGTCATTCCATTTTTGACAGAAATTCCTTGTTTGTAAGTCTGAAATCATAAAACCTTAAAATTTCTGGTGTCAAAAGAATATGCGTCCTTTGAACTTTGGAATTTTAATCGTTGATCCATAAGGGCAACCGAGGTTGGCCCCCTGCGGGGGTCCTCATAGAATTTTCGTGTCTGGACCATCCATGCGGGCCCCTGCCGGGGGCCCTCATTCTAAAAGGTCTCACTGGGGCTTTTTCCACACGGGTAGTAGCAAATTCAGTATTCTTTTATTTTAAGTTTCAATGCAGCTTCAAAAAAGCAATATTCTTTTGTATTAAAACCTTCATAAATATCTAAATCTGTGACGCTATTCATATTGCGTACAAAGAATGAGGTTAAGCTTTTACATTATAAAATTTTGTTATTATATCATATTTATGATATTAAAAGTTATCCTTATACGCAAAATTCTATCAGAAATTATTTAACAATTTTCCAAACAAAGCTTATTTGATAATAAGGAAGTTTATAATTGCTTAATTTACATGGCCATTTTAGCTGCACGTGTAGCCAAGGCGGCCAAAAACTTGGCAATTTCTTCTCGACATTGTGTACTTATTTAAATGGTTTAATTGTGATTTTTGTCGTTTTCAATGTTTATAATACATGAAAGTATTACCCATGACATCATTTCTTGTTAACTAATATGTAATATTTAAAAGTAATCTTATTTTCAATTATAAACTGGCCGCTTTAGATCCACTTCACCTAGAGGGAGATTCTTGATCGATATTTTTCAAAAATTTCATAAACAAATTACATAATGATAACCAGTGTGGTCATTTAAAGAGAGAGAGAAATAGTATTTTCTTTTAATTTGGTTAAAATTATGTTGTCAGTGATTTTTACGATGAAGATTTGTGATTCAATATATTTTTTTAATAATTTTATAAATGAACTATATAACCAAATAGAAAATTAACAAAAAATACTGGATAGCAAAATGTCATGAACTAACATCTAAGGTGACATGAATTCAAAACTATAAAAATATAATCTCAACAACAATAAGAGAAAAGACTATTTTCCCCTACCTTTAAATGTCCATACTGGGCATTTTTTACTACAATTTTTTCATAAAATTAGTAAAAAATATGGGATAACCTATTTTCATCACTACATATCATTGGTCATTTGTTTATGTGTGTTGTTTTTTAAAGTTAATACAAAATATCAGATGACAAATTGTTTCTGATCTGTTATCATTTTGTCGAGAAATACCAATAATTTAACGGCAAAAATGTACTTTTAAAACGAAAAACACATAATATAAAATGTTTGTTATTTCAATTTAACTATAACAATTAACTTTACCACATAATTTTTTTCTCCTATTGAAGATCCTTGTTTCGGAAGTTCAGCGATACGTATTTATCTGAATAATGAAAAGAAAATTTCTATTAAAGCAGAAAATTGAATGAATTCTAAGAATTGACAATCTGGCGACAATTTTTTTCTTAATATAAAAGGTCGATTTTTAACATAAAATCCACACCTATATTTTTTCAATTTTTTATGAATTTGTCCTTCTGTATCGAAGACATTTTGTGTGTGGGCATAGCATATTTTCAGTCCAGGCTTTTTTTCATAAAATTGAATTTTCGCATTTTTCTGAGACATCGGAGGGTACAAATAATGTTAATTAAAAAATGTGCATTCTAAAAATTTATACGAAAAATTCCTCTTTTTCTTTTGTTATAACTTGTTTTGTTTACTAGAAAATTTAGAAAATTATATTTTGAGAACGAAAAAACTATTCCGGCCTCAAAACTGATTTGTCTGGTATAAATCTGACTTTTCTATATTGGTAACAACTTTTTAAATAAATTTGAAAAAAGTGAAAATTGTTAGGATTTCCATTACAAAATTCAAAGAAAAAAACGAATTTTTTTTTTTTGAAAACCGCACCTTTTTTCCCGATATTTTTTTTACAGTTTATGCTTATAGAAGGAAACTTCCTTTTAGATTTATGCGGGCTAAACCATTTTTGCGGCCGGAAGAATGTCGTCTTCTAACAATGTAGTATTATAATATTATAATTAAAAGCAGGGAATATTTTTTTAGAACTTTTTCAAGCAAAAAACTGACCAGAAAATTTTTTCTGCACCTTTCATAATTTTCGAGAAAAATCTGAAAATTCGCTTTTATAAAATAAATTCTCTTGTGCACAAGAATAATTTTAATCTATATGAAAGTGACAGAATTTCTTCTTTATAGAAGGCCAAATTTAACAAAAAATGTGTATAAAATAGTAGTGTGAGTTTTTTTATATCTACTTTTTATATTTTTAAACAACTTTGTGCCTTTTTGCCTATTTCTTACTTTTTTTTAAAATTTTCCGACGGATTTGAAAAAGGACGGCAAGACTCATCAAAATCCGTAAAAACATGTAAAATATCTAAGATAGATTAACAGCCATAAAGGTTATTATTTGTTAGAACGCGAGAAAATATTATTTTTGAGTCGGTCTTAAATACCATAAGAAATATTTTCGAATTTCAACGAAATCGATTCTTTGAAGTGATAAACACGTATTTGAGTTAAGTAGGTGTTTTATTTACGTGTGGATCAAGCAAAAAAGTTTAAAAAATGAAATTTTATTTTCTTCAGATGACTAATAGTCCACTCAAAGTAGCATTTGTGCTAAGATTCGAACGTCTATTATTTAGCGATTTCATGGAAAAATACGTTTATGCGAATAGTTTAAGAAAAAATAATACTTTCTCACAGTTATGGAACTTTAGGTAAATCACTTGTAACATTCCTACAGAGTAGCTACAAACGTGAAAAAATCGATAAAATTCTTATTTGATTTCAAACCCTGGGATATATCGCGATCTGGTGCACTGATGAACAATGGATTCGAGCGATATGGGCAGGGGTAACAGCAAAAAGCAGGAACTATTGCAAATAAATAACAGTTCTGAGTACCAATGGGGATTGTGTCTCACAGTTTGACGAGACTGGGTAAGGGCCAAGAGGAGGGAGGCGAATGAAGCGGGAATTCGATGAAAAAGAAGTTCGAAAAAGTAGAAACGCAGAGGCGGACTTTCCCATCAGCCCATGCTCGTTCCAGAAGATATATACTGGAACTAGAAATG
>NC_046657.1:160188675-160208367 GCF_010883055.1 Belonocnema kinseyi
CGAGAGTGGCCTAGAGTGGAAGAAAGGTCACGAGGGAATGAGCTGTTTTAGAAACCGTCAACCTGGCCACGCGAAAATTACTTGCCAGGTCAAGTCCCTTTGTAGGAGAAAATCAACGTTATCGCATTCACAATGTTGTGCTTCTTTTCAAGCAGACTCTCTATTCGCCCATAAATGTGACTGAGGTAGTGATTTTAAATTGGATATTTTATAAGCTAATAAAAGTTCATTTCAAAAAGTTGTATTATTCTCTCGAGTGGGAAAAATCGACGACATGTTGAATAAATAATGTCGGTTCTCATACCGAATTCTCTTCTTTATTAAACATAGGCATTAGACACTATTTGAATTCTTATATAAAAAAACACAGCTCTATTAGCTACTTCATACATTTAATTTGATACGACCTGAAACAAGAGCAAGAATCAAAACTTAAGTAAAGTTGGATAACTTTTTAACTAGGGTCGTATTTCAAATTGACCATTTTAGTGTTATAGTTTAATTATAGTGATTACAATGAATTGGAAACTACGATTCATAATGCTCATGCTGACCATATTATGCATACTTGTCTGACCAAAATCGACTTTCTTTACTTCTGCACAGCGAACCACACTGGTGAGGCAGTGGTCCTACATCATTATGGTCAGACATAGGTCTATCTCAAGCGTCCGCGCTCAGTGTATAGTCCGGCGAATAAGATAATTAAATATGCATTGCGTGCCACAAACCGTAACATTGAAAAAAATGTATTTGGCACCCCAATGAATGTTTTTAGGGTGAGAGACAATCGAAATAATACACTTATTTACCTGGGTACTATTTTTAAGTTAGGTGATCTTATGTTATATTTGATAAATGAGTGTCTTAAATATTTAATACCTTATTTAATTGATGTGTATATTGATTACCTAAATCAATGTTAGGGAAAGAAAATAAGGAAATAACTATGGAGAAGTTGCATGATCTACGTGCAAAAAAAAAACTGTTAGCAAATTTTTTTGACCAAAATTTAAAGAAGGAGAAATTACATCTACAGTAAAACACTTCTATAGCGCCGATTTTGGAGCTGACGGTGGGTGGGATCTAAAACATTATAGCCCGCTCTGCTTTTGTTTGTTCACGCCTGAGTGCTTACCTGGGTGAAAACCGCAGACTCCGCGCATTAGAGAGAAAAAAATAACAATTGAAAAAAGAGGGAAAAAAAGGAAAAGTCAACCAAATCCAACCTCTTATTTTTTCCTTTTTGCTTCTTTTTTATGCTACTAGAGAACCAACATTTTTAGAGGTCAAATTTAGACCCCATAATCATTAATTATTTCTAAGAAGAACTAATCGTTTAAAAATAATCTACCAAAAAATAAAATATTTAGATTTATATTAATTAAAACTTTATTAGGTTTAATATTGTAAACATCTTGAGTGAGAAAATGATTTTTAACAGGCAATCACTAATTGAAAATGATAATTATATAATTGTTTTAATCACAATGTGAAGGTTGAAAAACATAGTTTAAAAAACTATCATAATCATTATTGAGAAAATCAAGAAATTTTATTTTTATTTTATTTTCACAAAAATTGAAAAATATCAACAGAAACCAAATATTGCTGCGTGAAGTGTATGAGGTCATGGAATATACTAACATTGAGTTTGGACAGAAAAATTCTCAGAGGTGGCCAGATTTTCGCAAAAAAATTGTGTAAGAAATAGAGAGGGAAAGAGAGAAGGGAGGGGAGAAATTTAAAAGAGGCGACTTTTTTACAACATAGTTTTTACCCCTATTAAGGACGAGGGGTTCTATCTTTACGACTGACTCAATACGTCACAAACAGAACACTTGAAGAAAAAAAGTAGGTTTAAGAATTTCATTACAATATTAATTTTTATTTTTTATAAATGTTAAAAGAAACATTTAATTTAATAAAATAAAACAATTTCTTTAAAATATCCTAGAATCTTTTCTGACACATCTGATATATTCAAGAATCTTTTTTCAATTTCTTTGAAAATCTTATAATAATTATATTCATATAAATTACACAAACTAAATATTTATTATTAATTAATATAATGAATGTTAATTAATTAATAATTAATTATTTTCTTGTTTTTCATTCTCAGAGTATAATTTCAACTCGAAATAAAGTGTTTGAAAACTTTCAACAAATAAATATTTATTCGAAATTTCCATGTAATGTCATTATTAATATCTTCATTTATTTTATATGGTAGTCAAAAAAAGTTTGGGAAACGTCTGTTATGTTTTCAAACATAATATAAAAAATTGACGTAACGGCGATGGGGGGGGGGGGCAAAAAGAAATGTTACGGTCTGTCACATTGCGTATGGAGGGGTATTTTAGTAACTAATGAACATATTTTCATAATATTTTTTGCCTAATTCTGCTATGAAAACTTGCCGTTAAAATGATAACAAAAAATTTTTTAATGTTAACAAAAGGTTGTACAGGCTTTAACCTTTCGGACCAGTTAGAGAAATAGATATTTCTTTTATCGCTTTCCAGTATATGATTCTTCCCTAAACATGAAGCAGATTAAAGACACTTAAAAAATAAAAATAACTCCCGTGCAGAAATTGCCAAATGTTTGCCTTGATTCTGATTTGGGCCAGATCGGGCTCACAATTTTGTGGTTGTTAAATTTGGCCCCCTCTAGACCCCGGCTTAACAGCCAAGCTTGCGAGTAGATGGCGCTCCATTAATTTCGGGGACTAAAGTGGGTTGACTCCAAATCGCCCAAGTTTCAATGTAAAGTGTCAAGCGTCAAAAATATTTCAATTATTATTTGTAAAAGTGACAAAATAAGTGGGAAAAAATGCCAAAAGTGAGCACAAGATGAGTGCGTTGGTATAGTATACGTCAAAATATTCCTGAATTACGTGTTGAAGACTATAATAAGTAAATTTATTAAGAATGTTAAGATGAAACATAACATCGAAATGAGGTTATTTATTTATAAGAAAAGTAGAAAAAATAATATTTCATTTGTTGAATGTGAAAATAAATTAGATCAACAATGACGTCATAAACATATTTATTTTCACGTATTTTTAGATGATTTGATACAATCGGAATGTAAATACAACTTTCTCATTTATATTTGCTTTTGTAAAAATAAATTGAAGAGCCAGTGTGATATTATAATCCACTTATTTCACAATAACTTTCCACAATTAAGTTCAATATAGAAATTGAAAGCAACGTCAATTTAGAAATTAAAACCAAAAATAAATAAAAAAGACCATTTTTTAACACAAAAGGATATTCAATATTTTTGTAGTCATACAAATATGGAAGTTACCTTACGTAAGTACTACTATATGTTACTATATTACATAAATGCAAACTGTTATATTGCGTCGTTTGACTTTTTCCCTATGCTCGAAAAAAAGTGTCTGACATACTCCAATTTTTTCATATCGCGATCTATTAAATAACCTGATATATATATTCTCAAATTTCAGTTAAGGAGGTCATATATTCGATTTTAATATTATTTTATTTAAGAATCCTTTTTCATTAAGAATAAGAAAAATAAATTAATATGGGCCCGATCGGGGCCAGGCATGGTTACCTCTGGGCGCAGCGCTTGGGCCCCGATCGAGCATCGCGTTTCATTTCGTGTCTGGCCCCATCTAGTTAGCCTGATTTGGGCCAAACCTTGCCCGATCTGACCCGATCAGATCCAAATTGGAATTAATTTCTGCACGGGCAAATGTAAAAAATTCATTTTAGTTGTTTGTTAAAAAAGCCGATACATTTTTAAATAAAATTCCTTTTTACATGCACATGCATAAAAGGCAGCGTGACTATTACCACTTGCTATTTAAAAAATGCATACACTTCGAATCATTAATTCAATTGAGTTAAAATTTGAAAAAAAAAAACTTAGTTTAACCTTAATCTGCAACTTTCTCACTGGAGGTTTTCTAGCACGAGTTGAAGTGAAGAAAGGACGACATTTCTTTATTTTTAAAAATATACTTTTTTAAAATTATTTAAACAAATTCACAACCTACAAATTTTGGTAGACGGAAAGAAAGATGTGCCTTGAAATTGTTCACTTGAAATAAGTGTAATGCAATTAAAATTTTTCTATTCAAAGTACATATAAAATTGGTTAAGGCATTATATATACTTCTCGTTTGCGAAAAAGGAATTTTCCAATAGGTAGAAAAACTTAAAGCCAAATCTGTAGTCCGTTTGTTAACATTTTTAAAAGTTTTTGACAAAATTTCGAAGGCGAAAGTCTTCATAGTCTTTGACTAACTAATGGAGATATTTCTATAATTTCATTCGTGAAATCTACACTGTTAAAAATGTATGTTGGAAACTTCCACTAAATGTATTGGAACTTTATTTCCGACACGCAAGGTAACGCTGCAATACACAATGTTGTAGTTTCCATATTCTGGCATTGGTATCCTACCTTACATGTATTCGAATTTTATAATACAAGTCTATTAGCTGGATATCTCGACGCCTCTTGAAGAGAAAAATTAGAACATCAAATGGTAAGTTCACTTCCCGGGTGCACCGGTTCGCGCACCAGATAGTGTAGCACATATTCTATGAGAACTTTTTAAGTATTTAAATTGTGCCAATTGCCAAAATAACTACATTAGTGATTTGACGATCCGGGTGAATTTAGTCGCTCACTAGATAGGTTAACAGGTATTCTACTAGAATTTTTTCAAAATTTAAATTGTTCAAACAGCCGAAATTACTCAAAGCTGTGAGCCGACGATCCGGGTGCAGCAGATCGAGCACCAGGTAGTATAATACGTATTCCACGAGAACTTAAAAAAAATTAAAATTTGGTGAATAATGAAAACAATTTCAACTGGTGATTCGACGACCTAAGAGCACCAGGTAGCGCCCCAGGCAGCTTAGTACGTATTCTACGAGAACTTTTTCAAAATTTAGATTGTTTCAACAGCTAAAATTACAAGAAATTGTGAGTCGACGATTCGGGTGCACCAGATCGGGCACTAGGTAGTATAATACGGATTCTGCGAGAATTGTTAAAAAATTTAAATTTTCTTAATAATGAAAACAATTCCGAATGGTGAGTCGGTAACCTAGCTGAACCAGTTCGCTCCTCAGGTAGTTTAGCACGTATTCTACGAGAACTTTTTCAAAATTTAGATTATTCCAACAGCCAAAATTACTAAAAAGTAGATTCGACTTGGCGCGCGACTTGGTGCACCCGGGTCGTCGACTAACCATTTGAATTTTTTTTCATTATTCACAAACTTTCAATTGTTTTAAGTTCTCGTAGAATACGTATTGTACTACCTGGTGCTCGATCTGATGTACCCGGATCGACAAATCATAATTTTGGGTAATTTTGGCTGTTGGAACAATCTAAATTCTGAAAAAATTCTCGTAGAATACGTGCTTAACTACCTGGGGCGCGACCCGGTGCACCCGGTTCGTCGGCTCACAATTTTTAGTAATTTTGTTTGTTTGAACAATCTAAATTTTGAAAATGTTCTCATCAAATACGTATTAAACTACGTGTTACTCGACCTAGTGCACTCGGATCTTCGACTCACAATTTTTAGTTACTTTGGCTGTTGAACCAATCACAATTTTGAAAATGTTCTAGTAGAATACGTGTGAAGATACCTGGGACGCGACCTGGTGCACCCAGGTCGTCAACTAACCATTTGGAACTGTTTTCATTATTCACCAAATTTCAATTTTCTAAAGTTCTCATAAAATACGTATTAAACTACATGGTGCTCGAGCCGGTACACCTGGATCGACGGCTGACAATTTTTAGTAATTTTGTCTGTTTGCACAATCTAAATTTTGAAAAAATTCTGGTAGAAAACTTTTAAAACTACCTTGTGTTCGACCTGGAGCACCCGGATCGTCAACTCACAATTTTTTGTAATTTTAGCTTTAAAAGAATTATGTTCCTTAATTTTTCTGAAAATATCTATGGTAGAAAAATTTCAAAAGTCTAAAAAATATTTTACACACGTTTAAAATATTTAGGAAACAATAAAAAATGTTTCGTGATCTCTTTTCAATTTTCACTTAGAATTCATCGCAAAGCAATCGTTTAAAATGTTGCCATGAACTTTCTTTTATTCTCTTACGGCCTGGACGCCTTGCGAAATTCAGTGGAAATTCAGTTTACCGAAAAAATCCTAATAGCTAGTTAGCCACTGAAAGCGAATCGTCCAGTCGGGCGAGGTCGGGTTCGTCCTCCTGCATTTTCGGTTTTGAAAGAGGCTTGTATTTGCTGCGTGTAACAGAGCCGATTCACCGACACGCGACGTTTGTCCACTTCTTACTGTCAAGTTTTTCTGTTCCCCTTTCTTACAGTCCAAGCACCGTTGTCCACTTTTTGCAGTCAATATTCTATTGCTACTTTTCACACCCGTAAAATTATATCCATTTTTTTAGGCACTTTTCTATAGCTGCTTCTTACTCACCAACGAGGTATTTCCACTTTTTATTGTCAGCCGCTCATTTATAATGTCAATTTCTCAAATAAGTTTTACAGATTATAATATTCACTTTCTTGCTTTTTAAAACTATTTTCAGACAAACCAGTAAGCACCATATAAATACTAACATTTAGTTAATTTTTATCATTTGTTCAAATGTAAAGTCTCTCAGTATAGAAAAAATTTGAGTCAATTTAAAAGATATTTAGAACTTTTCGAAATTCGGGAGAAATTAAAAAATATAGTATAAATTTTAGTCAAATTTTTGTCAAATTCTGATAAATTATAATAAAATCCTAAAATCTGCCCGAATTTGTTTGAAAAATTCTGAAAATCTTTTGAAATCTTCTTCAAGTTTCTCTTCAAATTAATTTTCTAAATTAAAAATTTTTAAATTTTCCTCATGTTTGTTTGATTTATGTCCGTGATATTTGCCAAATGTTTTAAAAAGATTTAACCTTTGTCTTCATTTTGTTCTAAATTTTTTGAAATCTATTTAATTAAAAAATTTTGTTTCGTTTCAAAACTAGTCAATACCTTTAAAAATTGTTCATAAAATTACTCAAGTTTTACATATGAGTAAATTGAAAATGAGTCAATTCTAAAAAATGCCAGAATATTTACGTTCGTTTAAAAACTAGCTTTTTTGTATTTTTTTTTAAAGTCAACTATCAATTAATAGAATGAATGATTAAAACTACAATCTGTTGTTATATCGTCACCAAGTTTTACTTTAAAATATATTTTTTTCTCGTTTGAAGCCTTTTATATGTACGTAAAGAACTTTATTTTTACTACAATCGTGACCATTTTAGTACAGTATACGACTAAAATATAGACAATTTATTTATTATCAAGAGGGTAAATCAGACAAATTAAATTACAGTTCGTACTAACTTTTAGAATATTGGAAAACCTACTGTCTGGGATTACGAGATTTTTCGTCATGTCAGCTCCAACGACCTGTGGTATTTTGCAGTACGTATTTATCGTAACTTAGCAGTTAGTGGTAGCACGTTTAGCTTTCCTTGCTTGAATGTATGTCAACTTTTATTATCTTCGCCTAATAAAGATTAAAATTGCCTTAAGAAGAATTATTTTCCTCTTCATTATTTAGAGTTTAGATTTGTAGACTACAGCCCTAAGACTTTGGTTCTTAAGTATTTAAAGTGAGATTTGTGTTTCTTAACAGTCTGGACGTCAGTTAACCTATTTAAAGTTCGAAAACCAAAATAATTACAGTACTACCTGAGTTATCGCAATATGTGAAAAGTATTTACTATCTATCCTTCGTTTCCAGGATACCTAGTGCAATAAATGTCCTCTGGCGAGCGTGAGGAAGTTCACAGCTCTGCATCCGTTTAATAGGTTGCAGCCTGTGACCATCAGTACTTTCCCAATTTACATCCCCATGCTTCACACCATGAAATCCTACTCGAATTCATGCTGCCCTTAAGTGTCAGTTGTCAGTTTACTTGCAAAAGGCAGTTAGTTAGAAGTTTAGCACTTAGCATTGTGGGCGATAGATTGCTAATTGCATGATCTGACTATGATTTCCTTTATGACTGTGTAGCCAAAATTTAATGATGTCGCAGAAAAAAAGTTCAGTACGGCGAGTATTTTGAGAGTTCAGTGATGAGACGAAGGCTTTGTGCGTTTTGTGGCCGGACAATAAAGAAGTGTCTCTAGGCGATAAAGGAAAAAGAGCTTCGACTAATTTTTGATGTTCGATTTTCGACCCCACCATAAAAACTATTGCATTGAAAATGGCACCAGCATTGCAATTAAGCAACGAAAATGTAGAAATGATTGTGTTAGGTCAGGAACCAGCTATCGTGTAGAAAACCGGATTTATTCGCTTCATGCAGAGCACTAATCCGCAATATAATAACCCAAAAAAGGTTTTTTTTTCGGAAAATTATATTCGACATCTTTGAAAGTGTGAACAGGAAACTTGAGGAATGAATTGCTACAAAAAATGCATATAACTGTATCTGTGGATATTAAAAAGTGCTACGTTTCAAACAATTCTATCATGTTAGTGTCACTTCATTGGTTGGGAGAAACACTTGTGCGAAATTTGGCTTTGTTGATGCCTTTCACTTTTTTCTCAGCAGGAAGAATAAGTATCAGAAAAATTTGATAAACTTCTGAATGAGTGGACGGTAAACAACAAAGAGCACATTCATTTGATTTTAAACAATTACTATAGCAAGAACGTAGCCAATACGAATTTTAACATCTCATCAACAGAGTTATGTTACCTTTCTCTAGTTGATTCTGTGTTCTTTCATGTACTCAATGAATGCAATGATGTGAAGAAAATCATAAAGGAATGTGATTCTATTTCTACTCACTCTCATACGTGCGCTGGTGATTGCAGCAATCTTTTTAAAATGGATGCCAATTCTAACTCGAGAATAGACGATATAATTAGTGAAGATTTTCCTACGTTGATCACTCTCTGCAAATATACAAACCTATCCTTCAAACTAAAAAATACCCTGGGCATATATGATTTTGAGAGTGCAAAGACATACAGAAGAAAAATACTATCAAGTTTATAGTGAGAGATAGCAGAAGGACTCATTCAGATAATGCAGCCCTCGGAAGCCTCTATGAAGAATATGTTTGCAGAGAAATCCAACATTTCGGACACAATATCAGCTCTATTGCTAGTGCAGGAATGCATCGGAAAAAAATGCACTTCCAGATAATCTTGGTTCCAGTCTATTTTGCAAATATAATTTAGGTGAAAAATGGGTGAGCATGAGACGAAACCACATTTTTCATTGGCGACAGTATTGGGCCCTCGATTTAAATCAATTTTCTTTCCTCGCGGGCACTCCGGAAGTAGTGGACGATATGCTGAGGATTCGGGTGAAGAAATTTTACATAATTAATGAAGAGAACAACATCATAGAAAATGCTACAGAAATAGAGGAAGCTGTTGACAGCCATTCTATGTCTTCCTTGGAGAGCAGTTTATTTAGAAATTATGGCAGCAGCAAATATGCATCTAGTTTTGCTGATGTATAACACAGAAGAATAAATCAAGAACCTGTTAAATCAAAGTCGTGGTCTACGTGATCTTCACTCAAATTCCTGAAAAGCAATTAGAGTGAAGGTCCTACGTGACCAGCTGACGATTTTACGGATTCACTTAACGACGATTTTGCTCACCCCAAGTGAGTCATAGCGCTATTAGGGCCTTATTATTTGCCTACAAATTCTCCGGCCTGGCGCCGACAGTTGGTCAACACGTGCTTTGACCGTAATTGACACTCAGAACCAAAACATTTGCGACATGCCAGTACGTACTCCAGTGCCTTCTCTCTCTCGTTCTCTCTCTCCCTCTCTCTCAACTATGCGCACTCTTATTTCCTTTAACAATTATCTGCTCTTCCTCTCTCTCTCTCTCTCTACCCTCCTACTCTTCCCTCTCAGACGCATGGCACGTTTGGCAGGGGATCTCAACTGGCATATCTTAAATGAACATTTCTGTGAATGAAATAGCATCACAAAATGTTCATAATGTTAATAGAATTTCAGGACTTAGAGTATTTAAATAAAAAGTAAAATAAATACAATGGCAAAGGAATAACGGAAAATAAATTTTTGACAAATATTAAGATTTAAGGATTAAAATTAGAGAATATAATTAAAACAAAGTGCCCCTAAATAAAATCCATCAACTAAATTTGACTAAGGTTGAAGTAAGCTGATGTACGTGAAGTTAGTGTGTTAAGTAAGAGTAGAGTCAACGTGCGGAGACCGAGGCAGGCGGGTCTGACGGTCGGTCCCCACCGCTTGGTTGCGATTTCTTGTTGTTCTCGCAGCCAATCGGCGAGATCGGAAGATGTCCACATCGACACGGAGAGCTCCGCGTTCCGCTAGCAAGAGTCGAGAGAGACTCAGTTCAGTCAGTTGCAGAGATGGGTAAGTAAAATGCCCTAGTTAATTTACGTAGTTTAATACGGTAAATTACTGGGTACTTTACGTACCTAGTTTCTTACGCGATGTAAATTACGTGTTTATGGGACTTTCCGTACCGCGGTTTCTGTTTCCCTGCACAAACATTGGCTTTAAAACTTGTTACCATTTGAAAACATTCCTTGAAATAAATTTCAAAAATCGTATAGGTACATAAATTTATTATATCGAAGCTGGTTTATCAGTGTTTATTGTATTGCTAAATATTTTTGTCCATTGGTCTACTGTAAGTTAAGTGGATTTGTCTACTGGTCAAAAAGAAATTTTTTTATAATTTGCAAATTCAACATGAAAAAATATTGATTTTGACCAGTACACAAAAACACTTAATATCAACGTATTTATTAAACAATACATTGATCAATATTTCAAAATAAGAATAATGAGAAATAGGTATAAATGTGAAACATCACAGCAAATTAAAAAACACTTCTTGGGTTTGAATAACACAGCCACACAAAAAAAGTGTGCGGATCTGGTAACAAGACACACGTATTCCTATGGATTTTGGGGCTCTGAATTCAAATTCGGTATCAAAAATCACATATCACGTCATGGTTGAACCATAACCTCAAAAAATGACGAAAAATCATGCACTGAGGCAAATAAATTTCAAAATAATGCCAGTGATGCAAATTTCCAGGTCAAAAACATGTCGACAACTGTGAAGGATCAACCCTTGCCTGATATCAACTTATTTAACATAACTTTACCCAATAGAACCTGACCTCACCTAACCTGAATCAACAGAAATTTATTGAACTACACGTAAAGCTCTGGAAGCATATTTTCCCAGTAGCAAATGTGTGCTACATCGAATAGGTCAACTCGAGCCTAACCTAGAAATAAATGTAACCTTTCCTAACCTAACCTAACCTCACAAAACACAATTAAACTGATTGTGTTGTCCCGTTGTGTTTGCGGTGCCGTTTGCATCAACTTGGGATTAACCTGCAAAGAGGTCAAACCTATCCCAACCTAAAAAACCTGACCTAACCTAACCGATTACGCTGGCAACCCTGTTCTTGCGTACTTTCATATTTTGACATTAATAGCAGTAAATGTCTGGAGTTTCATAACCGCTTGTTTCTAGCATTATTCGCCTGTGTCTGTAACCAGGGCACCTCCACGTGGTGACGGTGGGCAACGGATCCACATTGGCTGAGTCCCTGGGGAAACGGCGTTCATGGCGTCATGGCAGACACAGGTAAAAAGTGTATTACGATGCAGGGAAAAACCCTAGTATCGGCGTCTGGTCAGGGTGGGAAAACGGGCTTTCCGACGTCGTCATCATGCAACCGTAGCTCTTCATCAATGGATCACTTGGTTGGTGTAGAGTCTCAGGGTACAAGGAAAAGAACCGCGAGCATTTCTCAATCGCATGCCTGCAAGAATAGCTCAGATTCATTTTGTTACATTTGCAGTAAATATGAAGTAAGCAGTTTGCGAAAATCAATCGACAAGGAAGTGAAAAGTCTTTACAAAAAGTGTTTTGACCGTAAATTGCTGCACCGAGAAACAAAATGGGTTCCTCACGTCATTTGCAATTCCTGCAGACTTATGTTGTATCGTCTAAAAAAATCAAACAACGAAAAGTACCGCAAGTACTCTACACCAAGCACATGGAAAAAACCCGTTATTGCGAAGGACTGCTACTTTTGCATGAATTCCGTCAAAGGGTTCAACGCCAAAAATAAAAATAATATTTCGTACATTACTGTGTGCACAGTCACAAGAGCAATTGAAATCAATAAAAATGCACGCCAAACTGATTTAAGCGCTTTAGAAGATGATAGAATGAAAGAATGATAGAATGAAAATGAAAGATAGTTGAAAGTCAACGTCATGGAGACGGTAGTGAAACCAGTGATCGAACAGAAAATAGTTCTGATGATTCCGATGAAAATGACGAAAAATATGACGAATATGGCGTGCATGAAATGAAATTGAAGGTTCCAATATTAGTGTCGCTACTAGAACTGAATGATTTTATTAGAGATCTTTGATTACTGAAAGACAGCGTTGAATTTGCCGCTTTATTTCTAAAAAGAATTAATCTTCTAGAGCCAAAGACAGAAGTTTCATTCTATCGCGACAGGCACAAAGAATTCAGAAAGTTTTTCTTTAAAGACGAAGAGACGTCTTTAGTGTAGTGCACTGACGTTAACGGAATAATGAAGCACTTAAAGAAAAATGTGCACAGAGACGAAGACTGGCGACTTTTCATTGATTCGTCAAAACGCAGCATTAAAGCTGTTTTACTGTATAACACGAATACTTACGCTCCTATCCCTATAGCTCACTCAACGGTCATCAAAGAAGAATATAACAAGGTTAAAATGCTTCTTGAAAAAGTTAATTGCACGAATCACAAATGGCAAATATGTGGTGATCTCAAAATCATAACAATGATATTAGGCCAAAAATCGGGTTTTACGAGAGAGCCATGCTTTATATGCCTGTGGAATAGCAGAGATCGAGCCAATCATTACAGCAAAAAACATTGGCCTTTAAGAGATTCATTCAAACCTGGTTCTCATAATATCATCAACCAAAGCCTCGTTGATCCAGAAAAAATTTTACTACAACCCCTCCACGTAAAGCTTGGGCTCATGAAGCAAGTTGTCAAGGCGTTAGACAAAGATGGACAATGCTATAAGTATATATCCCTTAAATTCCCTAATGTTTCAGACGCTAAATTGAAAGAAGGAGTCTTTGATGGACCACAGATTCGAATATTGACAAGAGATACTAATTTCGTGAGCCACATGACGAAAATTGAAACGGACGCTTGGGAAAGTTTTAAACAGCAAACGCAAATTTTCTCGGTAATAAAAAAAGTCCAGACTACGAGAATATTGTTGCGAAAATTATAAGAAACTACAAAAAGTTAGGCTGCTTGATGAATTTAAAACTTCACTTTCTAGATTCCCATCTGGATAAGTCTCCAGAAAATGTTGGAGATTTCAGCGAAGAACAAGGGGAACGTTTTCATCAAGACATAAAAGTGATGGAACAACGTTATCAGGGTAGATGGGACGAGGTGATGATGGCTGATTTTTGCTGGATGTTGAAAAGGGAAACGAATGTAGGTCTTAAACGTAAGCGTAACCCTTTGCATCGTTCCTTCGATGAAAAAAGGACACGTTATAGCAGGCAGAAAATAGACTGAAGTGGGTCTATAAATCAATTTAATTACGATAAAAAGCAAGATAAAATGTAAACACGAAAGATAGTATAAATATGTCCCTTAAGTCTAAGAAAAGCAGAGAGAAACATTTTTTGAGTAAAACTCTTATTCATTTGCATGTTTAAGTTACAGTTCTACATTTTAATTGATACAAACATTGTCAGATTAATTGAAATGGGGTCAATTCTACTTGTAGTTCTAAGTTTCTTCAAATGAGTAATTTGCGTCTAAATTTTCAACCAACTGTAGTACAATGAAATGAATTTTATTGTGTTACAACGGGAACACTTACGTTAAGTTGTGTTGCGTTAAGCAAAATTTCGTAAGGTTCTGTTAATTTAGATTCATTTTTAGGTTAAGATCGAGTTAACCTATTAAATATAGCACACATTTGAGACTGAGAACCGTACGCTTACATAGCTACACTTGCAGTTGAATTTCATTCGGCTAGGTTAGGTTAGGTCAGGTTTTGTTAGGTTAGGATAGGTTAAACCTCTATGTATGTTAACCTGAAGCTGAATGAAACGGTACCGCAAACACAACGGGAGGACACAATGAGTTTAATTGTGTTACGTGAAGTTAAGTTAGGTTAGGTTAGGTCAGGTTTTTAGGTTGGGATAGGTTTGACCTCTTTGCAGGTTAATCCCAAGTTGATTCAAACGGCACCGTAAACACAACGGGACAATACAATCAGTTTAATTGTGTTTCGTGAGGTTAGGTTAGGTTAGGCTAGGTTACATTTATTTCTAGGTTAGGCTCGAGTTGACCCATTCGATGTAGCACACATTTGCTACTGGGAAAATATGCTTCCAGAGCTTTACGTGTAGTTCAATAACTTTTTGTTAATTCAGGTTAGGTGAGGTCAGGTTCTGTTTTATAAAGTTATGTTAAATAAGTTGCTATAAGGCAAGGGTTGATCCTTCACAGTTGTCGACATGTTTTTGAAGTGAAAATTTGCATCAGTGGCATTATTTTGAAATTTATTTGCCTCAGTGCATGATTTTTCGTCATTTTTGGAGGTTATGGCTCAACCATTACGTAATGGGTGATTTTTGATACCGAATTTAAATTCAGCGCCCCAAAATCCATAGGAATACGTGTGTCTTGTTACCAGATCCGCACATTTTTTTGTGGGGCTGTGTAATTTACCGGTATTCCTAAAAAAATATATATTACAGTCCATTTTAATTACAAGTATTTAAATGAACAAACATTCCAATATTTCTCAACTATCACTGGTAGACGCTTAAAATTAAAACCATTCCATGGAATATATTGAAGCCCGAAGTATTTTTTCCCTTGTGCTTCGCTTTTCTTGATAATACTGTTTATTTATGAACAATATTGACACAAAAACTCTTACAAATGCCATAACCAGCAATTCAAAAAAGTGAGGTAATGTACAGGTTCGCCATCCGAGGCAAAGTCGCACTTTAATCAAGTCAGCACCTCCACTACACGAAATTAAAAGTAAAAGAAAATCAAACACGTCAGAATTTTGGGCCTTTTTGAGCTCTTGAACGCACCAACAACAAATTTCCAAAAACCACCCCTACTAAAAACAAAACTACTCCCTATGTGAAAACTCAAACTCGGAAAAAACAAAGAACACCAGAATTTTCGGTTTATTTTGGGCCCCGTAATGCACAAAAAACTAAAAAAAACTATCCCCATTATCAAAAAACCAGCACCTCGCGAAAAATAAAATGTCTAAAATACAAAGTGCACCAGATTTTGGGCCTAATTTGGGGTCTCGAATACTTCGCACGAAAATTCAGAGAAACCGCCCCTATGTACAAAAACAACAACTCATTAGTAAAAACTTAAACCTTGATGTTGGCATTTTTAAAGAGCCCAACAATCATACTCCATTTGCACCGTAAAATTCGAAAAATATCAGAGACCCTAGTAACACTGTCATATTCCGAAAAAGCTTATTTTTTGACAAAATCAGGTTTGATTGTCAACAAGGGACTGTTTGTTAACGTTAAGTGCTGGAGACAAAAAATCGGAGTAAGTATTTTCGAGGAGGTCAAAAACCGGAGAAACCGTTGACACTGTTAAATTCTCAAAAAGACTATTTTTTGGACAAAGTCATATATACGTGGTAGAGAGGGCTTGATGTTAGTCGTTAAGTGTTGGAGCCAAAAAATCGTAGTCGGTATTTTCGAAGAGACCAAAAATCAGAGACTACATTAATAATAGAAAATTCTATCAAAGTTTTTTCTTACAAAGTCATACATATATACGTGATAAAGCGGGGTTCATTTCAGAAGTTAAGGGTTGGAGCCCAAATGGGTGATTTTTAGAATATGGGAGTAGTTTAAAAATTTATTTTTCGTACATTCGCGAGCCCAAAATTCTTGTATTTTTTGCTTTTTCAGAATTTCAGTTTTTATATAGGTGGTAGTTTTATTTTTACTAGGGGTGCTTTTTGGAAATTGGTTGTTGATGCGTTCATGAACCCAAAATGCCCAAAATTTTGGAGTGTTTGATTTTTTTTCTTTTAATTTTTACATAGTTTAGATGCTGGCTTGATTTAAGTCAGCACCTTCATTCGAAACTTAAATTTTCATAAAAAGAAGTGGAGCCCAAAAATCGGTAATACAGCCCAAAAAACCCAAAATGCCGATACAAAGCCAAAAAGAGGAGGTAGCGGAGTGGGTCAGACGGGTCACCGCCGCCAAGCGCCGCCAGGAAGAGGGAGAGGCCGAGCGGCCCCCACGAGCCGCTACTGAGAGGTGTCAGGAGGATAAAACGGAGCGGGCCAGGCAGGTCGTCGCCGCCAAACATGCCGCGAAACACGCCGCCAACGAGAAATCGACTCACGTCGCCGCACATGTCGCCCCTTAGGAATACGATCCTAAAGCGCTAAGCTTATTCATAGAGGGGGCGTGGCAAATTTTGAACATCCAGAAGGGACGGCCTGGAACGAATGAACCGCCCCGCCGTCGGTGAACCACCAGCGGGGAAGTAACTCTTTTCTTGAGGGTTCCCAAATTCTATCAGGAGGCACGTTATGCTATTCCGCATACGAGCCTAACCCACTGATTTGATTCCGTGAGGCCGTCAACTATGGCCGCTTCTTATCCATGTCTCTTTCCTGATGCTTCCTTCACCTTATCGCCACCCACTAGTCAACGCAACGTACCGAAAGGCATGTGCAAGTTAGACGCCTGGCTCGCGGCGTAAAACAAGGTACAGGCTGTCTCACGCCCGGTTCCCCAAAACTAGTCAGGGTCCGTCAGGGCCCACTACATCCGGCTCACAACACCGGAGTAGAGAACAAGTACGAGAAAGAAACACTTTCCACTATTAAGTTCCGTTTCTGCTAGTTATCTAACTGAATCAGCAATCACAGAAAGCAAGGAAGTATTACTTTCAAATAACGATTTTTAATTTAAAACCCTCAATAATTTTTTTAAATTTCAATTTTTCACAGATAAAATTTTAATTGCTTGTTGTTTTTTCAAATATCAATATTACAATTTCATTTTTTTTACTTATGTAGTAGTAAAAAATACTCAAACATGCATTTTCTTATTGTACGCGGATAAACCTATTTAGATTAACAAAATGCACGTTGCCTACGCTGCTAGGCCTATTCTACAAACACAAATAATTGCAATAAGAAAATGATCACATATATATTTTTGTGTCTTGTACGATCAGAACAAAATTCTTGGATCTAAAGAAAATTTCTTGGAGTCATAGGAAAATATTCATTTGTTCTCTGGAAAAAAAGTTTATTTGGTTCAAGGTAATGGTTTTCTCTTCTATTGAACAAATTTTTAAACTTCGGATGTCCTCTTTAAACTCAAATTTATTGGAATTCATTTGTAGCAATTATATCTTTTTTATTGCATTAAGAATAACAATTTTGTACGTAAAATTGATTTTTTCTTTAATTCAAGGAAGTGTATTGATAATGAGAAATTTTATTGCTTTTAAATGTTTTGAAATTTGAAAAAAGAGGAACAGCATTAATAAAATTTTCACAAAAACCTGATTCTAAAGTAACAAGCATAAATATTTTTAATTTAATAACAAATTATCTAAAGTTTTGAAGTCTTCAATTTGATTGCTTCTTCATAACTGAGAAGAATTGTTGTTTGAATACAATTGATTAAATTAAACTAGAACTTAAATTTAGAAATATTTTTTTAATCCAAACCAATATATGATTTAGATTTTAAATAAGATTTGGTTAATTACATCACACTCTTGTTAAATAAAAAAAAATTAATTTGTAAGGTACCCTGGATATTGGGTTTATTCATTTAAAATATATTTTGTTAACTAAAAATAAAAACTTGTTTAAATGACATGAAATGCATTCAAGAAAAAAGTTTCATTTCAATCAAAGAAATCTTTTTCTCAGGGAATAGAATATGAATCATGAATCATTTACTACCATGTTCCCATTTTCATGTATAGAATGCACGTTGATTTTTTATTTGAAAATAATAATGTTTGGACTTTAAATGATTGATAAAAGATATCTTAATAATATAACTTTTCATACTTAGAAAATACTTTTAGCATTTCCATACATTTACTACGATATAATAACTTTTCAATAATGTCTAAAGTTTCAGGAATTCAGTTAGCAGGCGCCGAAATCCACCGGATTCGTAGCTCGACATGAAAATCTGGCGCTATTTTTCATCGCTGAAATAATCCTGCAACAGTAAGATACCGGAAACGAACTTAAGAGTGAAAAGTATTGCAGCACGTAGAGCAGTATACCGGATCTCAAACAATAGCCAAAAATTCGGTTGTCCCATCTGTACTCTCTTATAGAGAATTTAGAGATGATTAGGATATTAAAGCATAGTATTTTAAAATCGGAGTTGAGTAAAGAATAGTCGAACATATTCAAGTTGACAATAGGATTCACGTGATAACAAATGTCGATTCAGTCTCTCTCGATACGTTAATGGTTCCTGTCGCATTCCGATTCGTAAGTCGGTGTGGGATAGTACAGCTAAGATTTCTGGCAGACAATTAGATTGTACTAAAAAATCACGCATGACAGTAGCAAGTGTATCATCGCAGAATCGTATATTAATGCCATGTGACGAGAGGGTCACATGACCAAACGTGGTTCTCGATTTTTCGGCCCCAACTCACGTCTAAACGAAATAAGGGATCACTCTGAAAATTTAGGAAATGAAAGAGGAGGTAAAAATTTCCATGACCCTACTTTGTTCTGAAGGAAATTTTGAAAAAAAAAAAATTTTCGAAGAAAACACGAGTAGAGGTTTGATCGGTACTTTTCTGCCCCAATTCACGTCCACACGGAAGGAGATATTGCGTTCAAAATTTGGCACGCTAAATAGAGGGCACGAAGGAATATGTCTCTGGACCTAAGCAAGTAGTATTATGAAAAACATTTTTTTTGTAAAAGGAATACCGAACATGCTGTGGAACACTGCATAGAATTTTCCATTTTGTCAATGGGCTAACTATAAGGTTTATATTCATCAAAGTGAAGCAAAGTAACTAAAATTGGTCACAAACATTATACACAAATAATCCAAAAACTAATGTTTCCACTTTTGATACAAATAAACAAATTTATATAATTAAATAGCATGTGTAGGACATTCGTATCAGCTGTTTCAGAGCAGAACTAGCGCAGCGAGTACACAATTTCGAACTTCTACGGGTATGTGGGTGAAACAGATTGCATGATTACCGACAGATAATGTTAGCAATCAAACTTCTGCTGTAAAGACTACATGTGTCCGTCGATAATCATCATTTTCATAAATAAACTTATTTCTTCCCCCAACTGTTTGCAAGGCGACAAACGATTCTTTAATATTTATTAACATTTCCCAAAAAAATTTCCGCGTTATTAAAACTTTTATTTTTCCATATGGATGAAAAAATATTGATCTTATGACTGACTTGATCAGCTTTTATACTCATCACATGGCCTTAAATGGTTCACAACAATTGTAATGGCTCGCAAACCTTTGATACGATCTCGCCTGTGGTTCGCTCAACTGGGGGG
>NC_046657.1:160208467-160237044 GCF_010883055.1 Belonocnema kinseyi
GAAGGTGCAGCTGGTCGTGGGGGAGGGAGAAAGGTACAGGGAAGCGTTAGGAAGATATGGCCGGTTCCGGAGGGAGGGGGAGGCATCTATTCCGTCCACCCCTCTGGGCACGTTCTGCTGACTAGTTGGCGGTGTGAGCTGTACTCGCTTGATCCTTCCGCTCATGAGAGCCTTCCAAGCTTGGAGCCTGGAACTTGGAGACAATGAAACTCCTTTCTGCCCTGTTCCGCTTCACGGCCGGCCGGCTGTTCAAACTCCTGGGGTATGCCAAGCGAGGCCTGTCCCGTCCGTGGAACTGGAAGTTGAGACACCGGTCATTCTCACCGTCACACGGCCGTTGCCCCTCGGCGGCCTTTCGCACCAGGTCTCGGAAGTAGTCGCGCCTCTTCCAGAATGAGGCGATTGCGGGATCCTCTTTCTTAATGTCTAGATCCTCTAGACGTTTTCGTGTCGATAAGACGTATCCATCCGGAATATGCTATACGTTGACAAAAATATACGTGTCAACGTCCAGTGATAGCACCGTAGCACGGTGCTGAAACGGTGCCACCGGAATGAATGTTTTCCTGGGTCGTGAGTGCCAGGCCTGCTTCTCCCTTCTGCGCTTCAAGGCCTTCCTTGGCGATTCCCCTGGTGTTTGTACAGGTGGGGGAAAACAAGTAAACGGCGTGGCTCGTACTGTAATTCGTGATACCCCCTGGTAACACCCGGCATTGCTCTGTCTTACCCCCTGGCGGACGGATGACGATACCCGTGAGCCTTGATGGCCCACTGTAGCCCCCGCGGCTGGTTGCGGTCTTGGGCCGATCGGAAACCTCCGGATGGAGGGGGTTGGCAGTCCCTCCTATCGCCGACGGCGTTCTCGTTGCCTGGGATTCAGACCACCCATCCAGTCGTTCGTCTTCGGACTGCCGAAGCGCCGTTGATTTCCCGAAATAATGAGCCTGAATCAACAGGTTTACACCTTTCAACTCGAGTTCAACCTCTCTGACAGATAAGTGGCCGTCTGCCGGAGCGCCGGCAGTTAGCAGTGAGAGTAGATTCAAACCCGGAGAAAAAAAAAGGATCAGAGAAGTTCTTTTTCCAAAACAAGTCTACGTTAAAGTATTTGCTATGAAAAGAGCAGATTTTGAATAAAGTAGATGACCATAGAAATGATTGCTAGATTGTATATTTGCCTGTATTGAGCAATTCCCTAGGCTGGGAGAGCCAACTTAGGCAAAAGGAAAGCTAGAGCGGAATACGTCCGAACAGCGGGGAAGCTCGAAGCCGAGTGACGACGGTGGCGTAGGTGCCTTCCTAGTTCCTATATGCACTGGGCGCGTTGGCGCGCGAGGCCCCTCCCACTCCGTGGATGCGGCAAGCGGGAGTGGGAGACTTGGTCCGAGATCTCTTCCCACTCCGCCGAATTTCGGAAGCGCGGGGAAGAGTTTTAACGCGATGTCTTAATCTACACGGTATGAATATAATTTCTGTTGAGAGGTAAAAACAAAGATAAGAGTAACCTATAAGTATAACCAACATAATATCGCAATGTAAATGTAAAAGAAAAGAACAATCTTAGAATATAAAATAAATATAAAATTGGTGTAATATAATAGAAAATTAAAATAAAATTAAATTAAAATTAACAGAAAAAAATAATAGAAGATTAGTGCAATAAAATAGGAAAAGAGAAATTATAATAATTAATGATTCGCTAATTTGAACGTAAAACTCTGATTACCTATAGCGATAGTAATTTTAATATGTACAACGCGTACACTAGTCACTATTTAAATTATATTTACCCGATTTAGAAGTTGATAAAAGGAAAAAAAGATATTATTGCTTTGCTTTGATAAAATTATGACTACGGATAATTGATCACTTTATCCGTAACGGACTTGTAACAAAGAAAGTGAGATGAAAATAAACATGATATTTTCTAAAAATCAAAATGCAGTGGCTGGAATTTTTAAGTACGAGCTAGCAGGACACGTTGTGCTGTTCCTGGCGCATCACATTCCTCGGCCATCACGTGATTCGTGCGTGGTAAGTGAAAGTCGTCGTAGCGGCAGAGGAAAGGAAACTTGGCCAGAAAACGTGAAAGAGAAAACTTTAGGGGTGAAACATAAAAGGTTCCTTACGTCTGCCGCCCGTTATAGCCAATGGCATATATCACCTTGAGAGAAATGTCGTTTATGCTTAGATTTTCGAAAATTAAACACTAGTTCGAAGAAAGATGCGTACTCTATTTCCTATGTTGCGCAAATATTAAAACAATTTAAGCTTGCGAATTATATTTTAGATCTAGACTTAAGCACCGCCTTCAATTACATACCGGTAGAAATAGACAGTCAACCCTGTACTGCGTTCACCGTGCCAGGAAGAGGGTTGTTTGAGTGCAAAGGGATGCCTTTTAGACTCACAGGAGATCTAGCAAATCCCTGATTGCCAAATAGAAAACGGGATGTTGTATCGTTACAAGCTAAGTATGGTGACTGACGGCCTCTTGACCGACCTAAAGACGTGGAAAATAATTCTTCCGGTAGAACTAATCTCACAGGTATTGCAGAAGGGGCATGTAGAACCTAAGTTGGCCACCTAGACCTAGGCCCTACGCTATTATTGACCGGGTAAGTTTCACGGCGTAGTCTGGTTTGTTAATTCATGAAGTCCCTGTCAGAAATATAAAGTCCAGCAGGCAAGCCTTGCCGGCATGATGGGTTATTGAGTCGTGGAACAGCTTTGTATGTAGCCACCGAGGACATAATGGGCCCCTTTCCAGAAAGCTAGATGGGTCACACTTATATCCTGGTATTCCAAGATCTTTTTACAAAGTGGAATGAGTGCATTTCGATATATACGGCGAACGGCTCGACGATAACAAAAGCGTTTGAGGACTTAGGGGTGTCTCCTCGGGGGCGGGGGGGGGGGGGGGGGGGGGGGGGGGGGGTGCAGTGATCCATACCGATATTGTACCGAATGCGCGAACAGGCTGTTAGAGCAAATCTGTCAGAATTTCGGCATCATTCACAAAACAATCGCGGTTTATCACGCTTAGGTCAAACCCAGGGAAAGAGCGAATAGGCTCCTAAAACGTTGATCATATCTTTTCTCTACCATAACCACCAAGACTGGGATGTACACTTTCGTGTAGAAATATGCGAAAAGACTTCGAAAGCAGCAATCAGCACAAGGAACCTCAGCCATATGAATGGGTAAAAGGGAAGAATGCTTAGGCCATCTACGTGACCTAGTTTTCCGAAATTTGGATAAGGCACACAAAGTGCAAGTAAAATATTATAACGCCAGCAAAACGTACTGCAATTTCAAAGGAGAAGATATGGTCTTGGGACCAAATCGGAAATTGTGTAAAATCTAAAGCCTTTCGTCGCAAATCATAAATCCTATTTCTATAGCTGATAGAAGAAATACCCACCTCTTGTTTTAACGAGCCCAAGTACTGAAAAGAATCGCTGAAAGGGTTATCCCGCGACGACGGGGAGCCCAGTTCCCTCCACTCTTAATATTAAGGAATATTCTATTTATTTGCTGTATTTTCATGCAAATATTACGACAACACTTGCGAGAGAGAGGGGGAGAGAGAGAAAGAGTTCTGTAAACATCCAACGTAATACGTGGGCATCAGAGCAGATTCACCACTATGAGGGGTGGGGGCGACCAAGCTCCGCTCTACCCTCACCTGGCCCGTGGATATCCAGAAAGATTTACTACCACGAGAGATTCGGGCTCAAACATCGCTCTATTCTTCCCTGATCTATGGTTCAAGTACTTAGAGGAGGTTTATAATTCATCTCATGTCCAGCGTGTCGATATTCGGTAGTTGCTTAATCCTATCTCTCTACCGTTAGGATAAGTGACGTGGGTTTCGGTCCGCGATTGGTTAGTCTGCGGGTGGCATAAAACACCCTGCTGCTATTGGTCGACCTGTCTCGGGAGGAACAAGCAAACCTGCCGGAAGGATGAACATTGCGTGGGAAATTTGTCTATCATTTATTTCTAAAAATTCATAGTAAATACTAGTAAGAATTAAATTTTAGAATCCACATTATGTGTCTAGTGTGCACGTATACAAAATTGGGATATTTCTAAGTTATAGTAAATCTCAAAGTAATAAATACTTTATATTTTGTAGCTTTACAATTTTAACGGAAATCACAAATCAATTTAATAATTTAATTGAACATTTCAATATTACAATTTACATTTTAAAAAAATTAAATCTAAATATTGAAATTTACATTTATTATTGTTTATTTAACAACAGCATAAGATTCGATCTTAATATATAGTAAATATTTCAATATTTATTCCTCAGTAAGCCCTGGGTTGTCAGTGAAACAGCTTGGCTGAGATTTTGTTGACAAGATCAAAACTGTCCAAAGTGTTTGGGCGTGCGCTCTGATTTTAAGTGACCGCGTGTGCAATTGTCTAATTTCAAAAATAAATTAAGTTTGTAAATAAGGATCCTGAACAGGTCCTGGATATGTCCAGATACCAAATTGTATACCGGAAAGGTACTGAGTAGGAACGAGTAATAGGGTTGTTTGCAAAGTCAGATATCATTTTTCCAATTGATGGATCTTATTGTATATAAAATTTTAATTATAAAAATGCGCATAAAATATTTTTTGGATATTATTTGCGGTTTTTAATTTAATGTTGAAATACGATTTTTTTATCACGATGTCGATTGGAGGGCCCCTTTGACGTCAAAGGGGTCGGATTTTCCACCAATCACAGCTCACGTGTCAGTGATTCTCAAATATCTTTTTCTGTGCCGATGTTTTGTTTGGGATATGTGCACATCAAAAATAGAAGTCGCAAAATATTGTTTAAAAAAATGTCAAAGGAGGGTTTCGTAAAAACCAATAGAGAAAATCTACCGAAAATAGATATATTTACGGTATGTGTAAAGAATTCATTCAAAAAGTACGTAAATGTAGTCTTGCGATTTAGAATAAAATTATGTATTAAAAAATTATTTTTCCTAAAATCGCGAAACAACCATATATCCGGATATAATTTTCAAGCGCCATACATATGTTCCGGATGGAGTAGATCCAGCTAGAACGCAATTCGGGTACAATTTCCTGTTTCGTTCAGTACCCAGATAGAACCCTGCGTATACGATTGAACCAAACACGGTATTGATTCGATCAGTTGTTAGTCGTTGTGCGAAAATACTTTCAAAAACAATTTTGTCTTCTCTAATACAAAAGTTGACCGAAATTTGTAAACCTGTGTAATCGGACGAAGTTCTATCTGGGTTTTAACCGATCTTTTCTAAACAGGGTCTTCTTCTACGTTTTATTTCAAAACCTTTTAAGTCTATGAGTGCCATTAGTGATTTCGACTCTTCGAATGAACAGAACGAATAGCCTTAAGGGAAAAAATTAATATATATTTATCATTCAGGAAGTTTTAATTAATTCTACGAAGAAATTAGATAAACAGCCTTTAAAAGAAATAAATAAACTTCTAAAGAACTTGCAAAAAATGTAGGGGCTAGATTTAAACGCGCAACAATCCACCTATTAGCCAAGATCATTACTATTAGGCTATGAGGAACGTTGAAATATGTTTTCTCTGAATCCATATTAGTTTCTCGTTAATTTATTTTTCTCAAGCACGCTTCGCTGACCCTGGTCAGTAACCTTAGCTTCTGAGTTGAACGTCATCAATAACGTATAAAACATCAACTGTTTTGAGTTTTTTTAGACGCCAAAACACAAAGTTTGTTTTCTTTAGATAATTGAATTATTTTATGATTTTCAAATATGGATCATTCTCCACAAATAGGTTACTTTTGCTTTTACACGTAATAGCTTGTAGGAAACATTTTGAATCATTCTAAAATTTGGTAGATTTATTTTTCTAAGGAACAGTTCCTTTTATCACAACGGAAATTTAATATATTTTATTGTAACAATATTTTAAGTCTAATTATAAATAAAAGAACGCTTTTATCTTTTAGCATGTAAGTCAATATCAACGTTATAGTAGTCTAAAGGAAGTAGATATAAATAAATTATCCACAGGACTGTTTAATTCATTCAATTCACGTTCTTTTATGGGTCGTAAACTGCAGACAACGTGAACTCCGAGCGCAAAATGTATTAGGCCAGGTGCAGAGCAGATTTTGATGAAAAAAGGAAATTCGAAATATTAAAAATAAGTTACTCTTTTCAAAAGAGATCCATATTTAGAGAATTTCACATATAAAATATGGTGAATATTCTCTCTGATGTATCAATTCTGCGAATTTAATTAATCGAAACGTACATTTTTTCTTGTACAATCGCATTGGAATGTTAGAACAAATTAATTGACTACTAAGCTGTTCGCAGCGATTTTATTCTGTTCTATTATGGGCAAAAAAGCCTGCGTTTTTTATGATCACAAACAATATCGTATTTTATTGTTACATTTTAATTATTACACTTATTGTGATTGCGTCTTAGAAAATAATCTTTGTATATTTGATATGCTTGGGTGTTTACTTGGCTGCTACCATGATAAATTGTTTGAAGGTTTGCCTGATGGGTTGCTTGATTGCTTGCTTGATGTATTGTATGAATGATTGCACGATGCCTTGCTCTGATTAAAGCATCAGCTTCTTCCTTCTCAAAAATATATGAAAAACGACGACCAACACCCACTCGCCAAAGTTCCTGATTGTTCAGTGTTATAAACTTGTTTTTGACAGTGTCAAATATATTATTAGTTTCGCCAAATAAATTAGATAGTGGTTTGATCACATCTGCTTTTTTCCACCCAATGATGAAATGATTTCTTGCTACTAAAGTTGCTTTTATATCGAAAGCAGTCATTTCGTCATTAACGATCCTTCGTAAATTAATTAGCTGTTTATTATGTTGGTATTTAAATGTCCTAAGAGGAGGTAAGACGTCATGTTGAAGTTCAGGAAATAATTCCATTAGGTTCTGTTTGCTTAATTCTGTAAGAAGGAAAAGAATACGTTCATTTCAATACTTAAAATCTAACATGAATCGGAATAAACAGGAATACGCATGCATTTTTAAAATGAAAGCCTTCTTCTTTCATTTAGAATTGTGAAATGTAGTGTTATTTTAAAAGATATACTCGTGGTGGTTAATTGTCAAATTGGACGAGTACTCGAAATCTCAGTATTTTAATATATACACGGAGAGACTTTTAATATCAACATTTGATTCATTCAATATGTGTAATTAAAATAAAATGTAACAATTTAGGGATAATCGGGGTACTGCTATAAAGATTCCTACTATGATAAGAGATGATATTTCTTTATGTATTATTATAAACTTGAGCGAGCAAAAATTAGTATTCACGATTAAAAAAGTCTTATTTAATGTATGAAAATGGGGAGTGTGAGAAATTGATAATGGTCAATAACAAGTTTTGTGAAACTTTTAGTCAAAAACTATACTAAATCAAGACTATACTAAAAATGCCCGAAGGTTTCCGAGCTATTCCGTCTATAGTCGAACTCGCGACGATCACACCATCTGACCGACTGTACTGGGCTCATGACTTGGGATTTCCCGTCAAATCTCTTCAATCATTCGTGCGGTTGTAGTACGAAAATGTTCGTAACTAGTGAAATATAAATTAAAGTTTAAACTAATTTTAATTTAGAAATTTTTTATTTAAACTCTCAATAATTGACACATATAAAATAGAAGCTTTGAACACTTTTCAATTAAGTTCTGGTTAAAAAATATGAATCCGCGTTATATTTTTAAATTATCTAAAATAAAACCTATCCTCAACTTCAACTCGCATTAATACAAGTGTGAAGAAATGAAATATGTCCATCTCCCAACTCAATAAAAACATTATAAAAAAAGTTTCCCTGGAAAATATAGATTGCAATGAATTGAGATCAATTAAAGTATATAAGTTAAGACTGATTCACATAGTCTTATTGATAAATCCATTTAGTCAGTTGGTTATAAAGAATAAACTATCTAATTTGTATTTTTAATCAAAAATAAATTAATATCTTTGAAATTAATTGTAGAACACAAAAAAAATTAATTAATATCTTTGAAATTAATTGCAGAACACAAAAAAAATACGATCGACCCTAACGTCAATAAAAAAATCGTCTTCACTGTTATGATAGTTGGGACAATTAAAAAACATTATCTTTCAAAAAAACAGCAAAGATATCATCCAATTATATTCAAAAATAAGTGCATCTTCCTATTTAAAAAACTTTAAAAAACGAATTTCCTTTCTTCCAGTACTATTCCAACCATAAGAATAAGAAAATCTCTCTTTTAAATTCAGAAAAAATCGAAAATCAACACTTCCCTCCGACTCAATAACAATATATATTTAATTATCTTCTTCTAATTGAAAAAAAAAACAAAATAAAAAATTCTTTCTTCAAACACAATAGAAATCTTAAAAATAAAAAAAGTGTATCACTTTTAACTTAATAAAAACTTTACAAATATAAAATGTACTGCCAATTTAACAAAAATTAGAAGTTTATCATAAAAATGTGAACCTAAAAAAGTTCCTCTCGCAATTGCACTCTGAAATTTTTACCATTCAAGGCTTTCTATTTCAAACGATTCAGTTTCAAATTGTTTACTTTTAAATATTTCATGTATCATTGCTCATTCAGATATTTTATTAATTCAAATTTTCGAACTAAATGGGTTAAAAATTTAATATTATTGACTGAAACAATATTTGAAAAGGATTTTAAATTAAATAAAATCGTTTAATTAATAAATGTATTAATTTTAAGTTATTTTTATATTAAAATTATTTTATAAAGTTCGAATCAGCACATTTCAATTTGCTTAATCATTGGGGCTTTCGTATTGAAAAAGTTGAATTTTTGACGTCAAAATCTGTAAATTGCGTAATTTATAACCGATTTAGAATCATATTGTAAAATATTGAAAACTTAAAATTACGTTGAAAATTCAGAATATGGAGGTTCACGTTGCCATATTTAATATTTTATTTTAATTACTTTATATAATAAATAATTATTTTTTCATCTTAATTTTGAAGAGAAATGTTCAAAATTATTGTCTGATATAATTGCACATTTTTCAGGAGGTTCGAACAGAATTACTTGCTGAATATATTTTACTGAAAATATGAATGTGTTAAATATGCTCCGAATTTCAAGCAACTATTAAAAAAGTAAAAAGAAATTTATAACTAAATTATAATTAATTATAATTATATAATTAATTATATATATATAAAATTATAGTAATTATAACTAAAAGCTTGTACCATCAGGGAATTTTTTGTCCTTCTATAAAGTTACTTTCATAAATTAAGTAACATTATTTGATTTTATATATAAAAATTTTATTGTTCCTGCACATTTATATATTTATAATGACTAAGAAACAGATTATGCATAATTAACTCGCATAATTGTTCCATTCATATTATAGTCGTCTAGAAAATATCCTTATTTTTTTCTTTTAAAATCGCTCGATGCCTAAAAATTGTTTCTTTTCGTGTAAAATGTCCACTGTACATTGGCAGAATTAAAAAAACATTAGGTACCTCTTAAGCCCATGATTTGCGAAAAATTGCTTATGTTACTTTAGTTTCCACTGTTAATGGTTTTTTTTGCACTAGAATAGAACAAGGATAAAATGCATATGTAGTGAAGTAAAATTATAAATTAATAGTTGAAATTAAAAAAGCAATTTTGTGCAAAAATTGAATTGGGAGATCCCTAAATATATTTTTTTTATATGTAATGAAAATATTCAGGAGACATTTTGATACTTAAAGGAAAAATTTGTAGGGCAGGCATTTTAGAAAAAAGCTCTTTTTGAACCACGCTTCATTTATTTCCATTTTTTACCACTTTTAATAAACTTAGTTAACTACCATTTAACCATTCACAAATAGATAACGGAAGTTTTTTTAAAGTATTGTGTAATACTTTTTAAGGGATGTAGGGTCAGAATTGCTTTAAAGAATGTGATATTTAATACTTGAGTGGCTCATTATTCAGGATAATTAAACCTTGGGAAAATCTATAGGTACCTGGCAAAATCCTAGAATTGTCAGAGAATTTTTTTACAGAATGTGAGTAGACGCCCTGAGATAATTCTAAGCATAATATTTTTAAATATTTGTATTGATATCTTTCAACATATTAAATATATAAAGAATATACCGATTATTAGTATTAATTACCATGATTCTTTCTCAAATGAGCTAATAATTACTTTCACATTTTATAAAATAAGAAAACCTGAAATTCCAGAACTATCGCTTAATATGTAAAAATATATTTTTTTAATTATTCTGTGTATCTGTTCAGTCTGTAGATGTTTAGTTTGTTAGCACGATAACTTTCGAAAGAGTTTACAGCTTGGCTTGGCCTTTGGTATATTTTTGAGTGTCTTAAACTAAAGGTCAAGTTCTTTATCCAGCCATTTTGGATAAAAAATCAAAAAGTGAGTGTATTAGAAAAATTTTTGAGACAACTTTTTTTCAAGATTTAAACATTCTCTGTACGGATATATACAGTATTCAAAAATACGAAGAATTTATCCTAATGATGATTAGAAACTTCAAGCACATGCAAAATACGGAAAAAGACAAGAAGACAGAAATTGTGCATTTGAAAAAGATGTATCAATTTGTTAACAATTGCTTTTGAATAGGGTGCGTAGTTTTTATTTTAATCGTGAAAAACATAATAAGAAAGAGTAAAAAAATTAAATAAAATCCACCTGCTACGTGAGAAAATTCTCATTACAACTTTCGTCTTTTAATTTCTTGTTTCTCTCGTGTGTGGGTTTTCAAAAATTAAATTTTTTTATGCATAAAAAAATGGCAAATCAGAAATTGTACTTTTTCATTCAACAATTTCACAGCATTTGAAAGATTCCGAAATCTCAATGTATTTTCGATGTGTGTGTGTCGTGCACGCGCGTGTGTGTATGTAATAAATAGTTAATTAAGTCTGGGGCACCTGAAATTTTTGACCTAGCACTATAAGTTTCTCACAAGTAGTGATACGTTTCTCTCATTTAAGATACTAGACTATTATGTGCGCGCGCACTTTTGTACTCGTTTTTTTCAATTACTCAATTTTCTGATAACAATTTATTTGTTACAATTTTCTGAACATTTATATTCCTGTTCACATATTACGTAACGTTATTTTAAACCCTTTTACCTTCCCACATCCTAACTGCAGTTACGTAACATTTTTTTGTATTAGCTTAAAAAACTTAATAGATGTTTTGTAAATAAAAATACATTTTAAGAATTAAGTGCGGTATAGAAATACTTCAAACAATATTTTGACGTGACCCAGCAATGCTTTTTTGATATTTTTTTAGTTACACATATTTTCAAATTATTGACAAGGAAAGAAGTATCAGCAATTTTTTTTAGAATTATATAAATTATATCATTTTCATGAGACAATTAGGAAAGATTTTTAAATATTTCAGATATGTCAAAAAAAGAATGTAGAAGATTTAAAAATATATATTTTATTTTGCAGGATTTTACAAATTATTAGAAAAATTTTAGCCTTTTCAAAAGGTATTTAGGGCTTGTATAATTTCAGAAGAAATGATAAATATTTCATAAATTTTCGGAAATTCTTCCAAGGTTTAAAATATTTTAAATCTATGTAAAGCTACTTGAATTCCCAAAAATCTTTTTATCTTTCTGGAATTTTTCTTGAAACCCTTTGTAATCTTTTGTGATAATCTCTTAGAACTCATTATTAAAAAATTCTTTCAAATTTTCCCATGAATCTAAACTATATATTTTTCCTTCTCTTGACGCTCTAAACATTAAGTTTACGTAAATTTAAATTAAATCCTGGAAAAAATTGTCTTAAAATCTTCCATGTTTTTTTAAAAAAAAATTTTATATCTTTAAAATTTTAAATTATTATTTCAAAATGAAATATTAACTGCTCAAAAATTTATGGGAAATTTTTGAGCAGTTAATATTTCAATATTCAAGTTTTTTCAATAATTTTATTTTACTTATCTCTTTGAAAGTGAAAAAAAGGATTACGCAGATGTAAAAAAAAAAACACTTTTTTCTGCTTAAAAACTCTGGAATTTTAATATAGTAGCAAAATGTTAAGAAAAAATTATTGCAAAACATAAAATACTTCATTTAAAAAAAAAAGTTATACTTGAATCTTTATCTAGTTTGATGTTGTGAAAAAATTAGTCATCTAACAATTAATTGATTTTTTCATAAATGATAACATAAAAAACATTAAACAATCGTTTTCATTTAAGTATAGAAATAATTTGTACTCTACATTTTCTTTTAATATCACATTCATTTTTGCAAATTTGTTTTATTGGTAGCTTTTGATACTAATTTCAGAAAAAAATTGAACGTCTTTTCATATGATTTGAAAAATCGAATACAAATACATATTTCAGTACATCAGAATCATTTGAAAAATTATCTAATTAAAATAATATAATTTCAACTATAAATGAACTTATAATATTCAAATTATGTTCAATGTTTCATTATAGAATCTTTAATTCAATAATTAAATTATGTTACTTCAATTTCAGGAACTCACTTTTAATCTTTATTTACTTTAATACTCAGAAAACGTTTATTAGCTAATAATCAATTGACCATTTTACAAAAGAAAGGCCATTAAAATATAATTCTGTCATAAAACATTCAAATAACCTTAACTTTATATATTTTTTTAATTAGAACTTTTATTTATAAAAATTTTATTTCATCTTAAACTTTTAAACTAATTCCAGAAAATGTCACTTTTAGTAGAATCAGTTGATAATGAATTAATCAATTCACAAAATAAAAAACATGAAACAATTATTTTCATCCAAACATTCAAATAATGTTTACATTATGTGTATAATCTCCTTTAAATTTTGAAACAGCATTTCATAGTAACAAATGAATTAATTATTTACTTGTAGATTATATAATGGAACATTGAATATGATTTACATAACACCAGCATAATTCCGAAAAGTTACTAAATTGAAACAGAGGTACTTTATGAAGTACCTCTATTTCAATTAAGTAATTTTTCGTAATCATGCTGGTGTTATGTAAATCATATTCAATGTTCCATTATATAATCTACAAGTAAATAATTAATTCATTTGTTACTTATGTTACTTAAATTTCAGGTAACAAATTTTCATCTTTATTCAATTAAATGTTATAAAAAATATATTCGCTCATATTAATTAGTGATTAAAAGAAATAAGAAGCATTAAACTATAATTCTCACTAAAAGCTTTAAATAATTTTTAGTTAATATATTTCCTTAAATTTAAATTTTCATTTCTAAAATTTTCCTTCATTAATAAACTTTCTAACTAAGTTAAAAAAAATTAAAACATGTGTACGTATAATTTAGAAAATTGAACTTAAATACTCATTTCACAATATCGGAAACACCATACAAAATGATATAATTGTGATACAAGTATTTAAAAGAAAAAAAGAAACTTTTATTACGAAAGTAACATCTAATATTTAATTACATAATCTGAGAAGAAATAAAATATTTATATTGATAAATATTAAACAATTTAAATCCAATCTTCGTGTGATTGGATATTTTATTTTTTATTATTGAATTTTTAATTTATATTATAATGAAATTTGTAAATAATTTTAAAATATGAAACATGAATATAATATTATTGTAAAAATTATAAACATGTATAACATCATATTATTAAGCTTTATAATTTGCAGATATGAAAATAAATGAAATATTATTTTAACTAAATCGTTCGAAATTTTTTTTTAATTTCTCACTTATGTAAAATTTAAAATTAATATAGTTATATATATATATTTTTTTTTTTCAAAGCACTATACTAATTTTCGTTATACGAATCAATTACAAAATTTAATGCAGCTACTTAAAAATATTATAATTTTTGTATGTAAGGGTCTAAAATTCGTACGATTTATTCTAATCAAAGATATTAGTCTGCATTTTCATAGTTACTATTCGACTTTTTCTAACTGAACCTCGATTATCCCTAAATTCGTACACTTTATTTAAATTATGGATATGTGATAAAAGAAATATTAATATCTAAAGTCTCTCCGTGTATATGGAACAATTTATTGTTTTTTTTTTAAATTTACCTCCCTGGTTTATCCGGATGGTATCCGACCTTATAACTTTTTACCTGGTTATAATATTGTAAAAAACAGAATTTTAACATTTTAGGGGGACTTCCGTAAGACTCGTACTAAGCGACATGGACTTGCGAATCTTTAGTCGACCAGTGTAAGCAGTTGCGTAAGCATCTAACTACGTATGCGTCGTATCTAAGCATTAAGGAACGCACTGAACAATAAGTGTGCAATCAGTTTTGACGAAAAATAATCTATTTCTGTTTAGCCATTCATTTTTAGACTATTGGAAAGTAGATGTACTTCAGTAGAAAGTGACCATTGCTCGGGCAGACCCTCAACGGACAAAGTACCTTAAAATGTGGAAACACCCCGGTAATGTTCTAAAAGGAGATATTGGGGATCAGTTTTATATTAATGTTATGACCCTGAAATGAAGGCGCATTAATCGCAGTGGAAGACCTCTGGATCCCTGAAAGAGAATAAGGCGCGCCAGAATCGGAGCAACATCAAGGCCACTCTTCTCTTTGACCCATGGGCATAGGAATAAGAGGGGACTAGGCATCCCAGTGGGCACAAAGTTTGGCGCCGTATTTACGACATCGTTACGACATCTTTACGACAACTTTACGACATCCTATGTCCATGTCGTTAAGGTGCCTTTGCGATATCGTAAATGAGTCGTATGATCTGATGATGTCTTTACGATATCGCAAAGACACTGAAACGACATGGACATAGGATGTCGTAAAGATGTCTTAACGATGTCGTAAAGACGTCGCCAAATTTTGTGCTCATTGGTATCTCGTCGCGGGATTTATTCGCAGGGGGGAAGACCACCATATTTGATTGTAATAATTGTATATATAGGTATACATATATTGTGTACAGCTGCGATAATTGTTGTTTGTACAAGTTTGCATTTATTTTTCGAATTTCTCAATGTAAACAATTTTTAAATTGTGATAAATCATTACTATAAAAAATGGTGAATTGTACAGTTCCTATTCGCAAAAATTGCACTGGAAAAAAAATAAGAAGAAAGGTGTGACGGATATGTTTCACAAGTAAGTAAAACAAACATTTTCATTTTTTAATAAATAAACCTAAATATATGTTATATATAAAATAAACAGGTAACATCAATTTATAAAAATGGAACTGCACTTAACAAAACCATGTGACATAATTTTACAACGCATTTCATAACACAATTCTGACTTTTGATTTAAAATACTGTCGTTTCTAAACTGATTTAGATATTATACTTTTTTTCAATCTAGTACTTCTCACCATTCTATTTAGAATTTTACAACAAAATGTAGAAATTTCTTAAAACTGACAAAATGACGGTGATTTTTCTTAAAATCTTGGAACTCAATTTACTCAAAAAGGCCGGCGTTTATTTGTTTCTTGATTTTGTTTTAGGTTGGTACTATTGTCATTATCGGACTACCCATTCCTGAAAAATTATAATTTACATTTTGTCCAGAAACAAGACGAGATACGAAAAAAGACAAATAAGCTAAGTCATTCCTGTTAAAACGCTCCAAAGAAAAGACTCTTGGTAGTTTTCTTAATCTTGCGTTTCTTCCAAAATTTCCGGTAAATTTGTATTTCGTATGCCATCTTGTTTTCGCACAATATGTGCATAATAATTTTTGAGTAACAAAAAATTCTTTCTTTTCTGCAGACAATTTTCTCATGAAATGCGTCACGAGTTTTAAATGTTAATATACTCGTAACTTTAAGAAAAAAATTGTATGAAATCGTGTTCTATATCATCCATAAGTAAGATTGTTTTTATCGCTTATCAACATTTCTGTGTTTCTTGTTCATATTTCCCGCGCAGAATTTGCAATTAAAGATGGCGGGCAACCGCCCCCCCCCCCCCCCCCCCCCGTAACTTCTGATCAATCCCCGCGCCATAGTTAGGGAGCATCCCAGTGGGCACAAAATTTGGCGACTTATTTACGATATCGTAAAGACACCCTAACGACATGGACATAGGATGTCGTAAACTTATCGCAAAGATGTCGTCACGATGTCGTAAAGACGTCGCCAAACTTTGTGCCCACTGGGATGTGGCTTGTCCCCTCTTATTCTTATGCTCATGCTTTGACCACGAATGTGTTGTGCACTACGAATACGTTCTTAAAGTTGAGATAGTAAACAAAGGGTATTGCCAAAAATCTCCGAAGAAATCATGTGACGCAGGATGAAGGAACCAGCCTGATTTGTGGAAAAGTGGTGATTGAGTCCTTCACCAAAGCATCACACCAGCCGGTTTATCGCAGCTTATAAATTTTTGGCAAAACGCGGTCTTACCCAATTTCGCAGCCTCCATACAGACTTAAACTGGCTCTCTGTGATTTCTGGCTGTTTTCCAAATTAAAGCAGCTTCGAAAAGGAAAAATATTTCAACATTTAGAGGAAATAAAATTGGATGTGACAAAGCATGTGATAGCTATTCCGAAAGGTAATTTTAAGAAGTACTTTCGAGAGTAGGAGAATCGCTAAAAGAAGGTGGAGCGAGAGAAATTGCGAATGGCGCCTGAAAAAGGCCGCAATGCACGAGTACTGAGTTAATTATATTGCGCAATATCATGCATTATAATTAGAAACGGTTCAGGCGGCCTTCTCTGTTTACATTTTGATCGCTCTGAGTTCAGTCCAAAGATATTTGAAGGCAAAGCTTGAGGGTCCATCCGTACGTAGTAAAATGCATACAGAGATTGATGCCCCTTTCGAAAACTAGAGTTGTCATCTCATCTGGAAAATATCGAGTGACAACGAACGTCCCCTTCCATAATAGCGCCTTTCAGGACGACGAAAGTGGGATAAAATCGGAAAACTAGATTCAAAATGACATTTAGAACGCAATTATGGATCGATTTTTACCATTTTTGTGGTTCTAAAATTCAGGACTAAATTTTCCAGAAAATAGTGAGAGTATATTTTTTAATTTTTTGTTTATTTAATTTTTATATTAATGAAAACGGCGAAAAAAATATCGATTTTTTTAATTTCATTTTTTATCTTCTAGATAAAATTTTTCTGATATTTTTCGTCCCTTGAATTCAATGCACAGGGGTATAAGAAAGATAAAAAAATTAACTTGCATTGTTAATCGTTATAAACAAATGGCATTAACAAATTCAAATTTTTAGCATTTTTTACCGAAATAAGCCAATATTAATTAATGGCAAAATTTTTTCAGAAAATATAATCGGCAATATAATTCCAGCAGGGTCAGCAGAAAAAAACTATTTCGCTTAAAAACGCCAAAAATGTGAATCTGTTTATGTAATTAGTTTATAAAATAAATAAATATTGATGATTGACAAAAATTTCTTTATAAAACATCATTGGCAATATAATTGCAAGAAAATCAGAAGAAAAACAGTTTCTTTTTGCCTAAAAACGGCCAAAATGTGCATTTGTCAGTACAATTTGTTTATAACAATTAACCATGCAAGTTAACAATTCTTTATCTTTCTTATAATAGATAAAATAGATAAAAAATTAAATTAAAAAAATTGACATTTTTTTCGCTGTTAGCATAAAAATTAAATAAACAAAAAAAAGCTACTCTTTCAACTTTCTGCAAAATTTAGTGATACATTTTTCAAACAAAAAAATCTAACATGGGTGCATAATTACGCTCTAAATGTCGTTTTGAACCTCGTTCTCCGATTTCACCCGACTGTGCGACGCCATGAGCCCTCTGCTTTTCTGAATTACAGTTCTGCCTCTATCTCCCGCCCTAAGAAATTGTCTTGGACACCTCTGTGGTGACATTAATCAACGCGAGCATAAGGTCACTCATGCACTTTATATGGATGACCTAAAGATCTATGCTTCTGATGAAAGCAAACTTCCGAGTGCTCTAACTATCGTCAAGCAGTACACATGAGAGATTGGTATGGACTTTGGATTGGATAAGTTTGCCAAAATTCATCTAAAGAGAGGAAAGAATATTGGCGTTCCCTATGACACTGAACTCGCAGATACTCGCAACAGACACTGCGGAGACCTATGCATACCTCAGCCTGCTTCAAAGTGGCACACAGGACGCAATATCAGTGAAGAAGTCTTTAAATATGTCGACGATGAACAAAGTATCTGCGACTAACATGCTTGCTGTTACGGTTATATACTCTACTCGTTGGGGGGAGGGGGCGGGTTATTGCATGATGAACGAGCTGAGGGCCGTTGATATCGCCATCTGTAACATCATGCATATGCATAAGGGCTTGAATCTCAATTCTTTTTCTCCGCGATTATACATCCCACGCCGTCAAGGCGGACTTCTAAATCTCCAGTATCTTTATAACAGAATTGTTCTAAGTACAGCTTAAATCGTTGCAAATGGCAGAGATTAGGTTTTAAAAATGGTCAGGAATCACGTGATGATGGGGAAAGGAGCGTTCCTTTACAAAACCGCAGATCAGACAGCCAAGACCTTTAGCCTGCATTTTAACATCAGGTGTAAGAAAAGTGCATTACTCTATCTGGATGCTTCACTTCTGAAATCCTAAGTAAAGAAAGAAGAGGTTAAAATTTTTTGCCAAGTGCTACTTGTCAAGAAAATGCACGGAAATTTTTAAAGAAATATAGAAGAACAGTCCTTGTCAAAAGAAGAAAGTTTTGCTTTCCCAAAATCATCTGGGCTTATTTCAGGTACACAAAGTATCATTTTCGCATACCAGAACGGTGCAGTTTTCACCTTAGTATACAGTGACCGTAATTTATGTTAAGAAGTTTTCTAGCGTCAGGTGCAGAGCGTGTCATGCAGAGCGTGTCATGCACACCCGCATGGAACCTACGTATCTCTACAAACATAATGCGCCCCTAAGAATTCTTTATTATCATCTGTATCGCTCTAACGATGTAGGCTACGACCGTGCCCCTTGCACACTTGAGGCCTGGCATCGTTCTCCAAGACTTCGAGCAACGTACCAAACTCGTGATTGAATTCTGGTTTCCGCTTGACTACAACATCACTGCTAAGGAGAAGGGTAAGGAGGATAGGTGTTAAGACCTCAAAAGGGATCTGAAACGACTGCACCTAAAATATTCGGATAAAGTTATTGTCCTTGTGAACAAAGTTCTCGGAAGTGCGAAGATATCTCTGATTCGTGACCTTCAAGCAATACCAGCGTGCCAAAAATATCCCAAGGTACTTGAGAGATGGATGAAGAAAGCTGTAATCCTTAGTTCTCTTCGTTTCCGCAAGATACACGAGGGGTTTCCCTGCTTGTCAATATAATTCTTCGTGAGTTGCGGTAATCGTTTAAACGTTTTTTACATTCTCATCTAATCAAAAGGTATTGGTTTTATGTAAAATTTCACTTTGTCGGTTTTCATAAAATCTTCACGTTTTGAGACCCACTGAGTCAGAAAAAACGATTTTTACAAAGATGTTTGTCTGTCTGTAGTTTTTAGTCTGTATTCTGTAGGCACGATAACTTTCAAAAAATTGATCAGATTGGATTCTGCTTTGGCACACTTTTTAAGGCCTAAAAAGAAAGAACAAGTTCGTGAACCAGCTATTTTGGATCAAAATTCAAAAAGTGAGCACGTTTTCAAAATTTTTAAGACCACGTTTTTTCTAGATTTCGAACTTGTATGAACGGTTATTCATAGTACTCAGAATCCCAAACAATTTATCCTAATGACTTTTTTCTATAAAAAGAACAAACTAAAATGAGCATTTGAAGCCAAAAAACACATGCTATGAAAAAAATTTAAGAGAAGAAAAACGTTGATTTTCAAAAGCCGTACAAGATTGTCATAACAACATTTTTGATTCGGTCGAAAAGTTGAAAATTCAAAATTTGATCGTACCTCAACTTTTTGAAAACATATTTTTTCAAGATTTTGAAATTATATGATCGTTTATTCATAGTACTCAGAAGCCCGAACAATTTATCCTAATGACTTTTTTCTATAAAAAGAAAATTATCAGAGTTACAGCATTATCAAAATCCAAAAAAAAAAAAAACAACTGAAATTAACATTTTAAGCCAAACAACGCATGATATGAAAAAAAGTCAAGAGAAGAAAAGCATTGATTTTTGAAAGCCCTAGAAGATGGTCATAACAAATTTTTTAATGTGGTCGAAAAGTTGAAAATTTGATCGTACCTCAACTTTTTGAAACCACATTTTTTCAGGTTTTAAAAATTATATAAACGGTTATTTATCGTACTCAAAAACTTAAATAATTTATCTTAATGACTTTTTTTCTGTAAAAAGTAAATGAACAGAGTCAGAGCATTTTCAAAATAAAAAAAAAATGAAATGAACATTTTGAGCCACACAACGCATGATATGAAAAAAGTCAAAAGGAGAAAAATGTTGATTTTTGAAAGCGCTAAAAGGTTGTCATAACAACTTTTCTCATTTAGACGAAAAGTTTAAAATTCAAAATTTCATCATACCAAAAATCTTTAAAACCGTATTTTTTCAAGATTTTAAAATTCTATGTGCTGTCATTTATAGTACTCAGAAAATCAAACAATTTATTATCATGAGTTTTTTCTATTAAAAGAAAATTACCAGAATTAGAGCATTTTTGAAATCCAAAAAACAAACTAAAATGAACATCTTAAGCCAATCAACGCATGATTTGAACAAAATTCAAGAGAAAAAAAAACGTTAATTTTTTAAAGCCCTACAAAATTATCATAGAGAATTTTTTGATTTGTTCGAAAATTTAGAATTTTATCGTACGAAAAATAATGAAAAATTCAAAAAGTCCGTTTTTTGGTCAAATTGTTGCAAGATACGAAAAAATTGAATTAACTAAAATTACGCGCCCTAAAAAGATCTAGAAATTTTTTAACAATCACTGTTCGATAGGACGCGTAGTTTTTGTTTTTAGTCGTAAAAAAGAATATTAAAAATTAAAAATTAAATATAAATTAAATTTTTGGACGAACGAGATAATCTACGAAAAAAAAACTTGTTTGTCCAAAAAAAGGCTACAAATGTTTATTATTACTGTTTTATAGGATGCGCAGTTTTTGTTTATTCGTAAATGAATCAAACTAAAAAGATTAATTTTTTGTCGAACACCGCAAGCTATGAAAAAAATAAATAGACTCATTCATGTTTTTCAGAAATAATTTTTTAGATGACACTTAGTTTTTTCTTTAATCATAAGATATAATCTTTAAAATAAAAAAATTAAATTACTTTAATACATTTTTTTAAATAAATATTTTTTGTAAAACGACACAAGGTATGCACTAAAATTAAATGAGAAAAGTTCTTCACCCAAGAAGATCTATAAATTTGTTATTAATCATTTTTAAATAGGACGAGTAGATATTCTTTTAATCGTAAAAAATAAGATTGAAAATAAAAAAATTTAATTTTCAGAATAAATTTTTGGAAAAAGGACACGAAAGACGAAACAAATTTTTAAAAAAAGTTTCTTTAACCAAAAATATCTAGAAGTTTTTTTATAAAATCTGATTTAAAAATATTTATAGTAAACAAAACTCTGCCCGCTTTGCGGGCACGTTCTTATAGCGGTCTGTGTGCGTGGCTAGCAAGTTTGAACGCGCCTGTGGCGAGCGATTATTGATTCTCGCGCTTCACGCTCGATGATGCATTCACCTCGCGATACACGCTCAGATTTTGCATTTACCCTACATTTGTGCGCAATTTTTTAAAAATGAAAGGTAAAAAAATCGATAACTTCTATTTGGTGATTGAGAATCCTCCTTTGTCGAACCTCCTTCGGCTTTAACGAACACATTCTCATTATGTATCTCGTACTTCACATTCGATTTTGTCGAAAGTGCAAACTTTTTTGCAATATTTTTTCTACGTTAATATATATTATTATATGATATATATTTAGTTCTTGCTATTAAATAGTAATAAGCAAAATATAATAACAAAATGTGTTTTGCCTAATTTAAAATCTTCTAAATATGTGCAAAAACAAAATTTTTTAAATTAAATTAAATGCACACTTTTTTTAATATCTAAAATATAAAAAATTTAATTTCTCTAACGTAAAAAAAACAAAAATTCTTAATTTTTTTTCTTCTATGCGAAGAAAATTGCATTGTATTTCAAGTATTTGAAAATAGAAAAACAAAAGGAATATTTTCAAATAAGAAAAAACATTTTTTCTAGAAAGCTTTAATATTATACGAAACATATACATATAACGCAATCCATAAAAATAATATAATCCTTATATAAAGATTGATGTGTACTCTGAGAAGGTAGCTGTAGGAGATAACTTATTCGCGATTTGATTGGTTATCGAGTAAAATGATCTGAAGTTGTACATTAGCCGCGAAATTTGAATGATTTTTGTTTTTTCTATAACCTTATACTTTTAAGTTTTCGACTGTTAAGTTTTGAAATATTTTTTACAAAATGTTACTCACTCATATATAACAATGAAATTTTCAACATTGTTGTTGAAAGCTTATTTGCTTTTCACTAAGCAAAATATTATTCATCATTTGGCTTATGAGTTAAATACGATATTCAAGATGGCCGCTTTCTGGTGCGCTAGATTCTGTTCTATATATATGTACATCATGATGTAGCATCTTTAGGATGAAGAAAGATCGATTGTACCCGATATCGAAGACAGATTTTCTTTAAAAAAATTCAATTTCTAAACAAAAAATATGACTGCTCAGAAAAAAATTAATTTTCCACGAAACTGATGCATTTCTACGCAAAAAAATGAAATTTCAAACTAAAAAATAATTTTGTTACGAAAAAGAATGCGGATTTTAACTACAAAATATCAATATTAGAAAATGGCAAAGTTCTGTTATCTGTTAAAAAATGACTTCTTAACAAACAAAAAAAAGTATTTTCCACTAAACAGTTACATTTTTAACCAGACATAAGCCTTCGATAAAAAAATTTCACGATGTATTTTAATTTTGACCCAAGTTGTTGAATTTTCAATTAAAAAAGATTAATTTACAACAAGATAATTAAACTTTTAACCAACGATATAACTTTTTAATTTAAAATATAAATATGTTAGAAAAAAGTAATTTCTTAACAAAGCGATTCAACCAAATGTTTTAAACAAATTAGTTGAATTATCAAGCAAACAAGAACGATTTTTAACCAAACAGTTTTATTTTCATACAAAACATAAAATTTCTTCTATAACAGATGAATTTTCAAATCATAAAGATAAATTTAAAAAAAATAGCCAAATTTTCTTATGAAAAAGATTCAAGTCGAGTTTTCACCATAAAACTATAAATTTTTTAACCAGAAAAAATTTCCTACCAAAAACATTGAATTTTCAATCCAAAAAGACGAATTTTCAACCAAAAAGCATGACTTTTTAACAATATTGTGGAATTTTCTGGCAAATAGTTGCATTTTTATCAAAAATATAAAATTGATCCTAAAGCCAAAGAGTAACAAATAACAAGTAAGAAATATTAACATTATATAATTATGAATCAAGTTTGAACTTTATTTTGTAATATCTGAATAAGCAGTCACGTACCGAGGTACATAACATTTAATCCAATTAGTTTTTAGATAATATAGAATAATTAATAAAATTAAATCTAATGTTTATTATAATAGAATTTAATATAATTAATTTTTACATTCTATCCCTGATAAAAAGGAATTGGTTTTATTTTTACATTCTCATCCTAATTAGTAGGTATTGGTGTTATATAAAATTTCACTTTGTGGGTTTTCATTAAATCTCCACGTTTTGAGATCTCCTAAGTCAGAAAGAACGATTTTTACGAAGGTGTCTGTGACTCTGTCTGTCTGTTTGTCTGTCAGGAGTCTGTAGTCTGTAATCTGTAGTCTAAAGTATGTATTCTGTAGGGACGATAACTTTCGAAAAAATAATCAGATTGGATTCAGTTATTCATAAAACTCAGAAACTCTAACAATTTGTCCTTATGATTTTTTTTTATAAAACAATAATGATCAAAGTTAGAGCATTTTTAAAATCCAAAAAAACTAAAATGAATACTTTAGTCAAACAACGAATGACATAAAGAAAGTTAAGAGAAGAAAAACATTGATTTTTTAAATCCCTACAAGATTATTGTAAAAACTTTTTTAATTTTGCCGAAAATTTAAAATTTCACAATTTGTTTGTACAAAACATAATTAAAGGATAAAGGATACCAAAAAAATCAATAAGCTAAATTATTCTGCGCCCTGAAAAGATCTACCAATTTCTTATTTATGACTTTTCAATAGGACGCGTGGTTTTTGTTTTTAATCGTAAGAAACGGCATTAAAAATAAAGAAATAAAACATTTTTGAACTAACCGCACAAGCTGCGAAAAAAATGAGAAAAAACTTGTTTATTCGAAAAGGGGCTAGAAATTCTTAGTAATTATCTCTAATAGGATGCGCGATTTTTGCTTTATGCATAAAAATAATAAAAATAAAAAAGTTAGTTTTTTGACGAATAACACAAGCTATGCAAAAAATAAACAGAGAAAAGTTACGATTCCAAAAAATAGCGAAAACTCATTGCAATTTTTTGAGAATAATTTTCGATAGGACACGCAGTTTTTGCTTTAGCCGTAAAAAATAACATTTAAAATAAAAAAATTACATTTTTTTGAAAAACCGATACAAGGTACGAACTTAAATTAAGAGGAAAGAGTTATATAAAAAAAGATATATAAACTTATTATTCATCATTTTTAGATAGGACGACTGGACTTTCTTTCAATCCCAAAAAATAAGATGAAAAACAAAGAAATGACATTCTCGGAAAAAGGAGAGAAAAGACGAAAGAGAACATATGATCACAGAATCCAATACAGGTTCCTGTATAGGACTCTATATAGAGTCCTATGTAGGTTCTCCTGCATTAGACCCTATGCAGATGTGCAGTAGTTTTTCTTTAATCGTAAAAAACAAGATTAAAAATATTTTTTAAAAATTATAAAAGCAAGGAAATAAGAATTAGTATGAGTCAATTTCATTTCATTTCTGCTTTATTTTCTAATATCTCAATAAGCAATCCCAGGCAGAGTTACATAAAAAATTAATTATATTTGATATAAGAGTGTTAAGTGTAATGTAGAAAAGTTGAAATGTTGGACAAAATTGAGTGCGAAGCACGAGATACGTGATGAGAATGTGTTCGTTAAAGCCGAAAGAGCTTTAACAAAAAAAAGGGTAAACAATTACAAATTACACTTGTCGATCCATTGACCTTTGATTTTAAAAGGTTTGTGCACGAATGTTGGAGAAATTCTAAGACCGAGTGCGAAGTGCGTAAGCTATGAGTCGCACGCCGTAGGTGCGCTCAAACTCGCGAGCTGAACTCTTTTAATAAAAGAGAATTCTCAATTACCAAATGACATTAGTGAATGTTTTGAGCTTTAATATTGAAGGCTTTGCATAAGAATGTGCGAAAATATAAAGACCGAGCGCGTAGCGCGAGGTAAATACATAATCGAGCGCAAAGCGCCAGACAAATGTACAATCGAGCGCGAGTTAAATATACTATTGAGCGCGAGGCAGGAGGTAAATATATCATCGAGTGTGAAGCGCAAAAACCAACAGTGACGCGCCGTAGGCGCGCTCGAACTCGCGAGCGAAGCTAGTCGCGCGATAAGAATGTGCCCCCTTAGCGGGCAGATTTTTTAAACTATATACATACATATTTTTTTCAACAAATATTAAATTCAAATTTATCTATAAGAAAAAGATTGTAATTTTAAATAAAAAATAGTCAAATTCAACCAAAAAAGTAGAACTTGCAACAGAAAAATAGATACCTAAACCAAACCAGAATAAATTTGAATCAAATAGTTGCATTTTTAACCAAAAAAGATTCTTTTTTATTCAAAAGAAGTTAAGTTTGTGAAAATAAAATAGTCGCATTTTTAACAAAACATATGAAAAAAAGAAAACAATACAAAGTAAATTAATTTTCAATCAAATGGTAGAATCTTTAACCACACGAGATCAATTTTCAATCAAAAGTATTATAGTAAATTTTTCAACTAAAAAGAGTTGGATTTGATTAATGAGTTCTGTTTAGTTCATATTCAATTGAAAAAAACGAACAAAAAAAAAGGTAAGTCTCTTGAGAGTCGGGGACTATTGTTATTATAAAAACATTTCTGTGTTGAAATTTTGTCACAAGCTTGTACTGCCCAACATGTCGAAGGCATTTTTGGTTAGAGTTGGATTTTTATATTATCAGTCACGGACGCATTTTATAATATAATCAAGTGATCTGATGAGAGCAATCTGCCCAGGCATATTGGACAAAGCCTAGTTTTTACGCGATCATTGACGGACTGGGTTGCAGTCAAGTACATGATGGCGGGGACCTACAGCTTAAGGTGGGTTCCGAACCACCAGAACCTCGGTAAAGGTACATTGAAAAATTTCCAGAGGTACCGGTTCAGGGATCCAACCCCGGACCTCTGAGGTGAAGTTTATCTCAGTCCTGTAGCACCTCCGTTAAACCCCTATTGTACTATGTCTTTTAGTGAATATACCACTATGCGAAGCCACTTCATTTGGCGTAGGGCCGTGAGAATTTGTTGTCAATAAGGTAAGGGTAGAACCACTGTATAAATATAACTACAACCAGTGATAACCCGCGACCGCATCAAGCTTGATTAGAAGTAATTGCATTTGCCGGGGAACATTTGCGTCTGGCCGGAGAAGAGGAAAACTGTTTCTAACTTTTTTAGTTTTCGAGATAATCACGAAATTGTTACTTTTTGACACAATTTAAAATCATTATATTTTCGCATTCCGCTCTCTCTAACTCCTTCAATAATAATAATAATAATATCGGGATGAAATTTGTCAGGAACATGCATAGAACTGTTCCGAAAAGTCCAGCGGAGACGAAGATCCAGTTGATGCGGTCAAAATAAGAATTTGACAAAAAAAAATTTTCGAATCATTTGTTTACACAATCCAGAAGAATAAATGATCTGAATCAATAATGATATTGCATTCATATAAGCAAAAAAATAAATATTTATTAAAAATTCGATAAATTTTTCACATTTCCGAATATAATATAACCTTGACAAGAAATGAGCAATAGAAAGATTGAAAGAAAGGATATTCTGAACCTTCTTTGTGCTCCTGTATTCTATTTTCCATATAAGGTAAATGGCAACAAATCGTGCTTTGTTTTGATCGTGCTGTCAACAGGCAAGATCTTCGCCTCCGCTAGACACATCCTTAGAACAAGGTCGCACGTGTTTTGGTCGAGCGTCAGGTCTTTATTTTATTGTTATTGGTAAACCACAAGTCAGAATTACTTGCATTTTTCCAAAAAACTTCTTTGAGCTCACCTCGAGTTTTTGGTAATGATAAGTTTCACATGTTTAGAAATTCACCAGCGAATATATGCATGTTCCCTACCAATTTCATCCCGATAGTCCCATTATTGAAGGAGTTAGAGCGAGCGGAACGCAAAAATACAATGGTTTTCAATTTTTTCAAAAAGTAACAATTTTCGTGATTATTTCGAAAACTAAAAAAATTAGAAACTTTTTTCACGGAACAAAATATGTGAAATGTAATTTCCTATTAGGATATGCTTCAAACAAATTTTAAATCCGACTTGAAAAAATCAAGAACGCGAACAACTAAGAGACCCTCTGAAACCAAGGAATTTCGAGTGTGTCCCGTTTTGATCGCGGGAGGCTTAATTATATACCATTTTTTTTTAGATTTAGGTATCGTGCATTTTTCATTAATAGTTTCATTTCCAATACCTAGAGGGTTCTTTCAAGTAGATAGGAAGTAATGATTAAAATCAGAAGTGGAAATTCACATAGATTTTTACGTGAATTTCAACTTGTATTTTCACGTGGAAACTTTCCGCTGGACTGAAATCGAACCTCTATTACATATGTACATAAAGTTATGGATATTATATCATTATACATTTACCAATAGAATTGAGGAGAATAGCTAAAGCGAAGCATAGAGCGCCAAAGAAGATCAGCATTTTTTATTATAGATGATAAAAATGAACAGAGAAGTGAATTAATAGCACCACTAATGACTATTTTTCGAGAAAGTTCCATATCTATATATATGATCGAATATACCAGCCGCTATCTCGCTTGACATCGTAAACACAAGCCTCGCTATAGATAAGATTTAAGTAAAAAAGCCACAATTATTGTTGGGAATTGAGTGAGATATCGACTATTATGTTACTTGGGTATATTCATGATTTTCCAACAGATTTCAATTAATGATTCAAAAGTTCGTGCGAATTAAAGTTCTAAATGTATGGCGACAAACAGTTTATAAGAGAAGAATGATGAATTGGTCCAATGTGTTGTTTAAATAAGCAACACGGGAATTCTAGATTATTCAATTAATCTATAACCCCCTCTATCAGGCCTTGTTCACTAAATTCTTTGATATCAGACAGTATAA
>NC_046657.1:160237144-160248473 GCF_010883055.1 Belonocnema kinseyi
TTCGAGTGTGTCCCGTTTTGATCGCGGGAGGCTTAATTATATACCATTTTTTTTAGATTTAGGTATCGTTTGTCATATGGAGAACCGTAGGATTTCGTCGGGAGCGGGTGCTAATCTGAAAAATTGCACCCGATCCCACAGGTGTCAAAAATCGGAAAAATGTTGTAAAAATTTCCAGAAAAATTTTTGTTTCCCAGGGTCTTTTACTTATAGATAAGTTTCAGGAGTATATGCATAACTTTTTGCCACATAAAATAACAAAAAAATGTATATTTTTATTCCGTGCCCAGTAGGCACAAAGTTTAGCGACGTCTTTACGACATCGTTACGACATCTTTACGACAACTATACGACATCCTATGTCCATGTCGTTAAGGTGTCTTTACGATATCGTAAATAAGTTGTATGATCTGACGACGTCTTTACGATATCGCAAAGACACTGAAACGACATGGACATAGGATGTCGTAAAAATGTCGTAACGATGTCGTGAAGACGTCCCCAAATTTTGTGCCCACTGGGTGATTAAGTCTGAAAGTGAGAGTTTCACGAGTAATATTCAACGCATTTGAAACAATCCTGGCGGACCGAAAGGAGTCTTTACAAAGTACCCTTAAAGACCCCAATGAGTTCAGCTTCGGTTCCTTCTGAAAAAAAGTGAAAAAAAAAGAGCAAGATCAACTTTTAAATGATTGAAATTCGAATTGTACGTTAAAATTTCTATCAGAAACTCACAGAGAAATCGCAATACTTTTAGAATCTTTAATTAATCAATAAATAAATCGATTTGAATATACAGAAGTTTAAAATTATTGTTACTCTTGTTACTGCCTTTGATAGTTCACAAAAATAATGTTGTGAAAACCCTACCCTTTTCCAACGTTTTGTGGGGCGGGAAGGCACCCCTACGAGTAGTAAGAAGAATAATGTTGGTCAAATCACTACCCATTTCCAACTTCTCGTTAAATATGATCATTACGATACATCGTGACAGACCTATATTTGAGAGATCACAGTAAAAAATAACAATAATTTTAAATTTTTGTCTCATCAAATCGATTCTTATATCGTCCAATTAAAGATTATAATAGTTTGTTGCCAAACAAAATTGTTTTTCCTGCAAAAATAGAGGTGACAGGTGACGCCTGTATTCTGTAATCTAACCAGAAAATATTGTAAGTCCCTATCGATACAAATCTCAGAGGATTCTCAAACGAAATAGCCTGGCCGGTTTGAGACTACCTGCAGGTTCAATTTAAATAATTTAGTCTAAAAGACATAGAGATTTAGGTCCTTTTAAGAGTAATGCGACAGTTATATAATGGCCCTTTTGTATTCGTCACGTACCGGGCGGGCAGAGTTATTTAGTGGTTGGCCGTCACTAACCCGACTCTCCCTTTTTAAATTTTTCTTAAAATTTTTAACACTTTTTATTTTTAATTGATGAATTTTCTCATTATACTTATTTCTAATTATAACTTATAAACTAATATACAATTTTTGAGTTGAATTAAAAAATCTGGTCTTTTTTAGCGTATCTCATTTAATTTACCAGAAACGTTGTATTAATTTCAATTTTAAACATTTAAATAAAAAAAGTATTTTAATCTGAAAGCTTAACAAAGGACCCTTGAGTGTCCGCACGAAGGAATAATAAGGAAAACCAACTGCCAGTGGGAAGCCTTTAGAAACTGGCAATAGAAAGATTACCGTAAGTAGTAGGCATATTACAGAAAGATCTTAAATTTTCGTGCGCAGGTGCCGCAGTTGTCCTCTTCCTATACATGGAAAAGTGTACGAGTGTGAAAGTTTGTCAAATTTACGCGATCTTTGGCAACTAGGTCGATTATATTTTTAATTATACAGGTTTTTTTACGATAAAAAATGTTTGGAAGTGTTAGAAAAAAACAGTATTCTTCATTCTAACGTACGATTTCAAAAATAATAATGTACTACAATTTCAAGATTTCATGATTAAACAATCATATTATAGTCTACATTCTTACGAGTTTTATAATGCACTCTTTTAACTTTACAAGTCTTAAAGATATAGTTCTTTACTTAATCAGATCAATAAACACTTTCATAATTTAAATAATTATAACTTGCAATTGAAACAATTTTGCCACCTGCATCAAAACAAACGAACATAACCTCTCTAACTTTCGTCAATTTGACAAACTTTCTCACTCGCACACTTTTCCATGTATAGGAAGAGGACAACTGCGCACCTGCGTACACAAATTTAAGATCTTTCTGTAATATGCCTACTACTTACGGAAATGTTTATATTGCCAAGTGGCGAAACGAAGTTAGATATCCTTATTATTCCTTCATGAGTATCGGCTACTCTATTGAGATAGCCTCTCTGTTTGTTATTTATTATCGAATTCTTATTTCAATTTTAGCCTCTTTGCTTGCTATTTATGATCGTGTTTTTATTTCAATTTCGAAAAGGACATTCTAAAGACTTCAGACCATTTAAACTTTTAACCTGGACCTTTATATATCTACCCGAGGGCCTGCCGAGAATTTTTCAGAGCTTCTCAGAGCCTTGAGAATCCTTAGCATATACGCTGAGATTTCTATCGTTAGGGGTCCTACATTAAATATCGTGTGTGTAATCACTTGCAGTTTTCAATAATTGAATATTTTTTCATAATTAACCAGTGATAACATTTTTCTCAAGGGCAAGTAGAAAACCAGTTTGTGGAGAAGGAATTGGTGGAATGGAATTCCGAAGCAGTTGCTGATGGATCAGGTTTGTTATTTTTTTTCTGTGAAAATATAGTTATTCTATTTTTTGTTGGGAATGCATAAATAGGTTTTAAAATTCGACTATCCGGTTTTAAAATGTATTTTTTTACATTAAAATTTAAATATTTGCCTCGACAAAGTACCCTTAAAGACCTTACTTAGCCTCCCTTCGGTTCCTTCTTTAAAAACTCAAAAAAAAAAAAAAAAACAGCAAGGTCGACATTTAAAATGTTGAAATTCGAATTCTACGTTGAAATTTGCATTAGAAACTCACGGAGTAATCGCAATACTTTTTCTTGCAGCGTTAAAAACTTTAAAAAATAAAATACCTCTCATTTACATGGGACGAAGACAGCTTCAAGTGCATCTTCTTTTCATAGCATTTAATAAGCGTTTCGACCCCCTCGAAAATGAGACCAGCATGAAGCAAAAGAAAAAAGGAAAAGAAGCGTTGGAGACATCGCGACGTTCATCTTTGAACAGATTATGCCTGTCAATTGAGAAGAGAAATGAAGCTTAACAGGCATTGCAAGAAAGGTTCGGGTCAACCTTTGAAAACTACTTGGATTTCATAAAATCCAAGTCTGGAAGTTCTTCTGATAAGTAATGCTGTACTAAAAGTTGTTGGAACGAGTACCTAACCTCACAATTTAATTTTTTTGTATAAAGCTTTTTTTCGAATTCAAGTTTGAAGAAGAAAAATAGGTCTACACAAAAAGTATTGGAATTGGCCCATTTTTAACTTCGAACACGGACTTGATTTAAAAGAGGAGTAGGACGTGTTTATCTAAGAATGATTTAATTGTATAATGTGTGGCGTAAAATAAGGCAATGCAATTTTGAGGTTAGACCCTCGTGCCAAAGTCCGTAAGGCTATTGGAATCAAACTATAGCCTCCAAATTCAACCAACTCCTTTCACGAAACAAAGACAAGAACTAATTATTTTTTAGGTATTAGCCTTAAGACAGGCGGGCTTCCCCTATTGATCTCCCATCCTCTAAATGTTTAAATTAATAATACTTTAATGGCAACCTAAACAAGTATTTATTGAAGAAAGGGAGGTGAGCGGATTCATTTGAAATCGGGCAGGCAGTTCACGCTCAAGTCACAGAATTATTGGATGCTCAAATATGTTGTTTCCAGGGTGGCCACTGGACCGGGAATTTTCTAAGACCGGGAAAACACGGGAATTTATTGCTTGACAAGGAATTTTACATATTTACAGAAATAAAATCTTTCTAAGTTCGATTTCAACCGTTTTTAAAATAATTAGTTGAATGATATCATTTTCAATTATGATATCATTTAGTTTACCCTGCGTAATTAAAAAATCTTTTACTTTAAAAATTCGTCATTTGATACTTTTATTTTTAAGCGTATATTTTTAATTTAATGGATTTTAAAGTGCATTCATGAAGAATTGAACAATTAAAAATTAAAAGCGTTTGAAGCTGCAATTTTTTTAATAAAAAACAGTATTATTTTGTCAACTGTAAATATAAATAAATGAAGAAATAATTTTTTAAATGGATCTGTACTTTAAGTATTAAAAACTGAACCATAATTTATTTGATAAAACGATTCTAAATTCGTTCAGATTTTAAGAATTTCCATATTGTTACTGTTTCAATTTAAAAGTCTTATTCATTAATAAATGTTAAGGTGCAATTGAAACTTTATAAAAAAATTTGAACTGAATAATAATAATATATTAGTAATTAAAGGCTTTTATTAAATTAAAAATATTGTTTCAGTCTAAATTATTCAATTTTTAACGCATTTAATGTGAAATTTTTTAATTACAAAAAGAATAATTATTTAATATTCAGCAAAATATTATTGCTAATTTGATACAATTAAAATGAGTAGAATTTTTCTAACCATTTTTAGAAAATCCTCAAATGTTTTTAAAAATCCTTAAGACAATTTTGGAAATCTCTTAAAATATTTAAAAATATTCTGTTTAAATAATTTTTCAAAATGAAAAAGCATTTTCAATTTCCTCAGTAACATTAAGAAAATGTTTTTATTCTCTGGAGCCTTTCACAATTCTTAAAAAGCAGCCGCATTTGAAGGATATTTTGTTTTAATTCTCAGGATGTTATAGAAGATGTATGACAAATTAAATTAATTTTAAAAGTTATTTAGAAGTTTTGAAAAACTTTCAAAAATATTTTTTAATTAAAAAAAATTTCAAACAACTTTTACATTTCTTAAAATTTTGAAATAAAATCTTCTAGCTTTTCAAGGATGCTTAAACTATTTAGAATTAAAATAATTTAACTTCTACTTGAAAAACTTTTAAGCCGAAAACAATAATTTATATTTTTAATGTTCGATTTCTTAAATTTTACTTGCAGGATAAAATGTTTGCAAACCGGGAAATAACTGTGAATTTTTATCTTCGGTTAAAACGGTCACCCTGTGTTTCTCAAAAGCAATAAGACAAAATGTATCTTACCGATTTATCGAAAAAAATTTTGGACAAAGTTATAAGTATTTGATTTAAGACAATTAAAATGTGTATTATCATGAAATGGTCAACATTTTTGATAAAAATGTGATATTTTTAAAACTAATATAAATATTTGTATTTTTTCTCTGATTCGGATAGAATTTCTTGTGATACGTCAAACCCTATGCATGAGCCTTTGACAGAGCATTTTTTTGTCATAAAAACGAAAATACACATTTTTTATCGTGTAACGGTTCGTTTTGCTCCACCTGCGTGTTGTCCCGCCGGACGCTTCAGTCTGGAACAACGATAGCTGAGCGTGGAAAATTGGAACATTTCACAAAGTCGAAATATCTCGCTATTGAAGATGCTTATCTCAATGCGCGACATTTTTTATATAATCAATTGGTCTTGCTTACTCCTGAAACTGAGGCTAATAAGAGTTTAAATCAGTCTCAAATTATTCGTCATGATTTCTTGTCTGTTAAACTTCCTCAAATCACTTTACCGGAGTTTTCAGAAGACTACAAGGATTGGGAGAATTTCCGCGATTTATTTAATGCTTTAATAATTCAAAACGATTCCTTGTCAAATGTAACAAGATCACACTATCTGTAATTGTCCTTAAAGCGCGAAGCTGAAGATTTTTTAAGACATGTTTCGATAACTGATGCTAATTTTATCTCCACACGGGAGTCGCTAAAGATCAGTGTTGACAACAAGAGAACATTAATTTCAACTCATTTATAAGCCTTTATCAATCTTCCTACTGTCGAATAACATTCTGGAAGTCTTAAAAAAAATATGCAATAAAACAATTGAGTCATTGGCGGCTCTCAAAAATCTTTAACGCTTAACAGAACATTGGAGTGATTTACTTGGTTTTATAATGGTTCAAAAGTTTGATATTAGTACTCTCAAGGAATGGGAGATGCTTATTGGCTCTAGAACTGAGTACGGCTTCAAAACAATCGAGAGTTAGGAGCCACAATGCAACTTCTAGCTCAAAGTTTCTCCTTTGTAAGGATAATCACTCTATATTTAAATGCAACCAATTCAAAGCTCTGTCTGTGGACAGGCGTAGGGAAGTTGCTACAAATAATCATTGTTGTTATAATTGTCTCACCATCAACTAATCATCAACTAACTCTGCACAAGGTACTTCTCAATTGGCAGTGTCAGGTTCTCTGGCGTCACAATCAAATGATCCCAGCAACCCCACCGTGAAGGTGGGGGTGAATAATTTCGCGCTTAAAGAAGCAGACGATACAGTTTTGTTTCATTTTCTGAATAATCATCCAAATTTCTCGCGCTCAACCTTACTCGCTACGGCTGTTATTTCCTTCCAAGCTGGAAATGGAATAAGTCAAAGATTTAGAGTTTTGCTGGACCAAGGATCTGAATGTTGTTGGAGGAGTTAATATTGGTTCTTCAAGAAAGTTAGCAGAATTTAATTTAATTCCGACAGAGAAGAACTGTCCTAAAGTCCACATCCAAGTTTAAGTATTATTACACCTTACATCATATGCGATAGTCAGTTTTCACAAAAAAATAATACCTGCCTATTGTGACGAGAATATAGAAGTAGGCTAGATTTATTAAGAGATTAGTGGTCTGATGTTAGCGTAATTAATTGTGGCGCTTTACAAATACAACCAAATAGTATAGGTCTATCTAGTGACCGGTGTGGTCTGTTAGCGCGATTAAGTTTGGCGCGTTATAAATAAAAATAAGTAGAGTAGATCTGCAAAAGGAAAAGCAAGCCAGAAGAACTGAGTCCAACTATTACTGTGGCTTGTATCGGTAGGAGACCAGTGATGTCGGGTTTTCTTTCCGCGAATTTCTCTGTTGAGCCCAAGGGATCGCCTGGTCCATCGACCAAGTAGAGTTTTCAAATGAGGGGTTGCCCCGGGAGCCATCTCACCGGTCGATCAGCACCAGATCGGATTGATAAAGCTCTCTGCAGTTAGAGCAGATCAGCTTTGTTTCACCAAGCTCACCGTACCCATAATAATATTTTATCTCCACCGAATTCGGACACTGGCCTTTTTTGTGTCCGTCTCCTGGCATTGGCAAGAAAGCTAGGAGATGGAGTCCTAATAGTACAGCGGCTGGAAGCACCCATACCTGAGCCACTCTTCCCGATCCACGAACCCTTTCTCTCTGTCTCGAAGCGAGTGGGCCTATTTGCCCTTATGAACAGCAATAATTTGACGAGTTCTAGTCGGCCCGAAACTGAACAACTAGAACTGTCATTTTTAACGGTGTATCGAGTATTAAGATTTCTGGACGGCACCACGGTCTTCTCTCTGCATCGGGAAGTCCTCTCGGGAACTGTTGAACTTGCTGGTTTTCTGGCGACGAGAGGATTTTGCCTGCGTCTTGGTATTTCTGGGCATCTACATAAAAATCAAGAAGTTTGCGGCTGTAGTCAGAGTTCTCGACACAAGAGTTGATATTAGTTATTTTCCTAGTAGCTTCTGTATTCTTTGTGTTCTTTCCCCACATACTTTCCGTTTAGGTTTATTATTTGTGACAGGGTAAATTTTATTGACCTGTCACTTTTAAGAGGGGATTTAATTTCATGATACGCGAACGACATTAACAGGGCAAGAACGGAAGTCTCGACCACAGAGTACTCATCACAAATTGTTAATTGTTTATTTATACCTTCCGAACGTTTATTGCATGGCTTATCCACCACCTGTCAAATCTCGGAGAACGATAACAACGCCACGGATTTAAGGGATGAGCCGTCACTTCCAAGGGTTTACCGAATTGCCAACGACCAGGGTGAATGACTTAACGCCACCCACATTTCGGACATCCTGTGCCTTTAGTTTCCGATCCCAGCACGAGAGGGCAGGCCTTAATTTCTCGTCAAGAGAGCGCTTTTCACTCGGCTGACAATTTACAGTCCTCTCTCTCCATTTTGTCGCCGAGGTCTGACGTCACCTCTACAACTTGCCACTCCATGGTATGGCCACCTAGGACCAGTTCAGTAACTACTCCATCACAGTTACCGGATATGGTCACAACCAAGTTTGTGCCAATCAAAACTCTCACAGTATGTCGCCATCTTGGTAACTCTGCAAATGCCATGCCCGGGAGTTGTGGCACAACCAGAAGCTACCCTGATACCATGAGCTCGGCCTAGCCAATGCCATTTAACATCGAGCAACGCCATATTGGTTCGAAAAGCACTGACTCTGGGGAAGGTTTACAACAAACGATCGGAAACTTGGCAAGAGTGGTCTCATCGGTCACCAACTTCGAGATTCAATTGTACAACAAGCGACTACTGGACAATCGCAAATTGTAAAATCGTTAACACTAAGTATATTGTAAACTTAGGGAACTTCTAAAATATGCTGCATGCGCGCTCTCTGTGGTCGAAATTAGGTAATAGGCTATTTAGAGTTGTATATTAGAAAGATGGATCCACGTCTCTCTAGGTGGCGCACTGCCGAGTGACACTCCGTGAGGTTCAAGTCAAGGTTAGGTCATCCACGTGCTAGCGGTAAATAGCGTATATTTAGCCTTCCATACATTCACTTAGGTTATAGATTTTTGGGCATGAGCCTGTGAATGTAGTTATTTGATTTTAATGTGTTATGCTGCTCACGCTTGATTTGAATTTTCCTGCGCGAAATCGAGGCTAGCAAACTTTCGAGATTCATTAAACTTTCTTCTAAAAAGATTCATAAAGAGTGGAACCAGATTTTAGTGCGGAAATTGTCATGTTTTATTCTGATAAATTATGCTGGGTTATTGAAATTAGTTTATATTTTGGTTAATAAAAATGTAGTTCACTGTTCATCCACTAAGGGCGCTGTACCTAATCACAGTAAAACTTTTATTGCAATATAGATTTAGGATTTAGCTTATAAAACCGCAGTCTTAATAGTACTTTTATAGATATGTCGAAACTTAACATGATTGTCGCCGAAATCTAACGTATTCCTATTGAATTATTAATTTTAGTTCAAGAATTTTCACGATAGTGGCGCAGTGATTCGGGTCTCGTTGATTTCTGTATCGAGCGAAAAATAAATTCTTGGAATAAGTGAAATATTCTCCAATTGCTAAAACTCAGGAACTTTGACATATTTCAAGTATCACTTAACTCCTAGGCCGTTTTGTTTTGTAAACCTGAAAAACTCACCTACCACTAAGGGATATTGTTGATTGCAATGTTATTAATAATGTTAATAATGTATTTAAAAAATCATTGTAGAAATGACTCTTAGTTGTGTAGGGATTGAGCAGTTCAGAGTTTCTCCGGTAGTGCGTTGCGGCTTGAGGTTCTGTGAACGCGCCCTGACGCAAGGAACCTGGCGAGTTGACGGTCTAGGCGCGTAGCACAGGACCTATCACTCTTACTTACGTTCTCGGTCTCACTGGCGACACGTGCCCCGGAATTTTCTTTAACGAGATTTCAACAATTATACGAGAAATATATCTAAGATTGAACTTTGGATTTCGGAATATTGCTTGGAGTATTCTTGTTTATTTTTCGTTGGAATTTTGGATTTTTGACTGGTTTGGATTCTAAAAATTGGCTATACGATGTCTAAGGTAAACCTCTTTGTTAGTTCGGCGAGCGAAGCAAGGGCGGAATTTGACCATTGGCCCATTGCTTCGCTTGACCTCTTTATGCTTAGTTCCTTTTGTGATTAATAGTTCGAGTCAGTGTGAACCTCCGTGGTTGAGGGGCGTAGGGATTAACGATTTTCTTTGTTCCTGACTGTAATGTGCTCCGGAAGTTGGCACCTTGCCGAGTTCGCGTCGTCGACCATGCGGTCCCCAGACTGGTGTCAGTTCGTGGACTTCGGGAATATGATTTAGGTTTGATTACTGGAGTGAATAAAGAAAAATGTGTTTTAAAAAATACTTCTTCATGTTAAGTGCTAAAGCTTTTTTTCTACTGCCATTGTGATCTGTAAGAAACACCCCCTGAGATTTTCCTGACACTATCCAGAGGTTTTCCTGATCCTTTCCTGAGATTTCCCAAAGATTCTCCTAAAATTATCCTGCGGTCCCACAGAACCTTTACAATTTATATACGAATATTTACATGTGCGAGCATACACATACGAGGTGTGTTCAAAACATAAGGTGACTTAATGGTTTTCTCAAAAAATATTCATTTATTCCTTAATATTTATGTTGTCCCCTTCAAAGTAATCCCCCTCAGATATAATACACTTGTGCCAACGCTTTTTCCAATCATCGAAGCACTTCTGATAATCATTTTGTGGTATAGCCTTGAGTTCTTTCAGCGATGCAGTTTGTATCTCATCAATCATTGAAAATCGATGTCCTTTCATGGGTCTCTTCAGTTTTGGGAAAAGAAAAAAGTGACTGGGGGCCAAATACGATGAATATGGAGGCTGAGGCATGACTGTGGTGCTGTTTTTGGTCGGATCTTTTGATCAAAATTAAGCAGTTTTGGAAAAAATTTCGCTGACACACGTCTGATGCCCAAAACGTCCGAAAAGATAGCATGGAATGAGCCACCCGATATTATAACATCTTCAGCAACTTCTCTGATGGTAATTCGGCGATTTTTCAACGCCATTTCTTCCACTGCTTGAACGTTTTCATCTGTTGTTGACGTGCTGGGACGTCCAGGGCGAGGTTCGTCTTCGACATCCTCTCGGCCTTTTTGGGACAGCTTGTACCACAAAAACTGCGAATGTACCACTTCATATGTTCGAAGCTTCCGTGTGCCCACCCCCGTACTGTCGTGACTTGGCTGGGAGGTCAAAGAATATGTGTTATAAATTTGGTGCCGATTGTCAAAAACTGTGGATCTTCATAATCAGCATACGTTTCAAGCCAGTTCATTTTATATTTTACAAAAACTGCGTCCCCCTCTCCCTAAATTTTCTTAAGGATCCGCCTGGGAACCCAAAGAATATGCGTAATAAATATGATACCGATTGGTCCAAAAATGCGAACGTACCCACCAATGAACGTATGCCTCCCACCCATATTCTTGCGTCCTGTTTTTGAACCCAGTGTATTTATCTGCGAAATTTGGTTCCGATTGCCGAATACTGTAGATTTTCATAAGCATCACACGTTTAAGACCACTTGATTTAATATATTTC
>NC_046657.1:160248573-160263010 GCF_010883055.1 Belonocnema kinseyi
CCAATTTATTTTATATATGTAAAACCTGTGCCCCTCTCTCACCAGTATACCCCCCCCAATCCTTTTACGACCTGTCCGCGAGCCACACTACTTCATATCCCTTCCCCCCAAATCCTGAGGCCTTGTTTGAATCCCAAAAAACATGTCTGCTTAAGTTGGTGACAATTGGTCATAAACTGTGGATTTGCATAAATATCATCCGTTTTACGCCACTTAATTTCGTTAGGAACCATCTTCAGTGTCTAATCTACATTTGTATAAATTTTCAAGTCGATCTATGCAACGGGGAATTTGGGGAAATATTGCGTAGCTTACTGTAGATTTGATCCTCTAGTACAATTTCAACGGACTCATTACCGCTCATAAGGCTATCGTCGTCCGAAGATGTCTCAAAACCTAATTCATCCTCGGGCATACTGATCATCTGATACTCTCCCATGTCAGTAGTGCTCTGTAATGTCGCGATTTAGTAGTCTACATTCGTATATACAGGTCCATACATTCAGTAAAATCCAAGAAACTGTGTCTGCCACTAGAAATAGGTAACGGAATCTCTTAGGGTTGCACATTTCGTGAAGAATGTATCCGCGGACGCAGAGATCAAGTTTCACCATTCTTGTTATCACAAGAATGTTACTTTTCCCGCAACTGAAGAACCGAGGGGTCGTCCTGTTGGTGACAAAACTCTCACAGCTGATTCATGTCCTTCAGAGAAGACTATATGTAAAACCACATTGCAAGAATTGAGGACACAATTGATTGTGAGTCACCCTTTTCTTCCACAGGGCCCATTTTATCTTTTAGCAATTTTGGACGCCAAATTTTCCCTAAAAACCATTATTCTAATAGACAGCTCAATGTACAAGAGAAAGGGAATATAATTATTATAACAGCTATGAGCACTTATTAAAGAACAATGTAAATTAACTTGATGTAATACTAAAATTTACAATTCTCCTCAAAATGTTCTAAAAAATATCGAATCTGATGTACTTTCTTACAAAAATTTGTTTACCTCTTTAAAGCTATGACTAGCAATTGTGATGAATACAAAACATGGATCCTAAAATTTGGAAGATACGTTATCGGGGGATTTTTGTCTCAATACATCTTCGATAACGTCGATCAAAATTTGTGTACTAAAGATGGACAGAGTGCAGGCTTTCGAAGATATTCCGAAGTGTACAGTTGTTTCAAATAAGCAACTTCTTGAGCAAACTGGCGTTGGCTATATTTCCCTCGGTATTCTTAAAAAGTTTTGAAATAAACAAAAATTATTAAAAACAAATTGAAGTAAGCAATTGCGTCACTGCCAACTGATTTTTTGTAGATTTACATGAACATAATGTCATAACTTTTGATCAACCTCCGTACTTAAAATATCGAGATACAATATCTTCTGGTGCATCAGATTCGGTTTTAAGGCCTATCATTTTAAGACTTGGAACAATCCACACTTTCTTGTCTTTCTTATGAACAGTTTGGTTTATAATTAATAAAAGCGGCTGGAAAGAAGTCTTTTATGAGCGTTTCACTGTAATAAAGTGGTTGAAAATTACCGCATTAATTAGTGGACATAAAAATACCAGTGATTAACGTTTCAATTTTACTCTAATGGTTGAAAATTAATTGATACTTTAAAATCACATGCAGACCGGAAATTTTCCGTAATGTAACTTTCAGACAGTGTAATTTTACGCTTGTCTTGTAAAAGTCAAATGTCAATGTAAAATAGCAGAGGCCATCTCGAGTCAAAGAGACACATAACCTCAACACTAACATAATATTATAAGTGTTTGATTGAAAAAGTCCATTTATAAATATGATACTTTCAGCTAGTCCAAAGAACGTTTTTTTCTATTTTTACACAAACACACTTATGGCAATATGAATTCATTGCAACTTTATGTAGACAGAACGAATGCAATACTTCAAATATATTACATTTTATATATAAAACACGCGACCGCGTTGTTGTATTGTCGAGTGATAAACGCCTGCCAATTTATTTTCATCTGCAGTGGAATTACAAAATTCTGGTGAAATTTCCATTGTTCTACTTCTTTACACTTTTCATATGAATTAGATTACAGTACATTTTCTGATTTTGAAGAAACCCGAAGAAAGAAGCAAAAAAAATGTCGATCATCTATGACGAATAAAAAGACACGTGGCTCTAGAAATTCGGTTCACTGAATACATGTCAGCAATAATGCCTGCCGAAATATATCTCTCAAACGAGAAAAACTAGATTCAATTAATTAATCTTCTAATTGCCAAAGTTTCTGCTATGGGCTTTTAGGTACTGCAAGCCGTTTAAGAAGCCGAGAACATGATTATTCAGGCAGCAATAGAAAAATATGCTCAGTACGACTCTGTAATAATTGTTGAAGAAGATGTATATTGTATCGTTCTTTTAAGTTTACTTGCATCTCAAAATCAGAAATTGTACTTGAGAAGTCTAGCAGTCTAGCAGGGGAAAAAATTAATGAGCTCAGTTACATATCTCTCTAAATTTACTGATGAATTCTTGAGCAATCAACCTGATCGTGATTGCATACAGCGGCCTGAAAAGAACGATCTTCAGAGCATGTACAGAAAAAACAAAACTGATTTTAAAGCAGGTGAATTCAGATACACTTTCCTCAAAAAACCTTCCACTAGGAACATTTTTAACCGTTTTAGCCTACTACCTTTTGAAGAGGCTGCTAGTTACTACAGTCAAAGAGTGAGCTATCACGGGTAAGTTTCGAAGAGCAAACTCCAATATTCACCCAGAGTATTGGGAGTGGAAGAAGACGACAAGTGGTTTGCAGCCGATATCCATAAGAATGGATCCCATCCCTGCAGGTCTATAGCAAACAATTTCTTGAAATTGCGTTCAAGACTGTTCGGGCAGATGTACATGCAAGAAGGTGGAGTATTGTTGGATGAGAAGAGTCTTAACGAAGACGTTGTAATGTTGCAATAATATTAAATATCACGAGCTTGCCTCGAACGGTCAGGACAGTGTCCTTAGGGAGTAAAAGGGACCAAGTATTAATATTTGTACCATGGACCTAAATAGATGTTTTAGAACCGGGCCGGTGATTATAAGACCTTTTACTAGCACCATTATTTTTAAATCTGTTTACGATGGGCTTCACCGCAAGGTTCCGATACCCACTTTGCACGATGGCAAGCCTTTGCTGGGGTTAACGACTTTTCCCGCTTTTAGGATGACTTCAAGTGGGTAGCGCCTAATTTGGCGGGTACATGAAATGAAGAATCCTGGCCAATTTGTAGCTAATAGTTGAAAGACGAAGGTGAGGAAGGTCCGATGCACGGCGGATTTTTCAGTTGGAATCATCCGCGCCCTCATGCGCAGCTACCTTGCTGCCGGGTACTTACTGTCGTGGGAGATTGGAGAATGCTATTCTTCTTTGATCGATTCAAATGTAAACTAGCTTTCCTTAACCGCAAAAATCAACAATGGTAAAATTCTCCATGAAAGATTTGAGGGCGATCTTAGATGGCATTCTCCGGACTCCCTACGTGAGTTCGTTGAAGTTCTGGAGTTGTATAATATTCGCCTGTACAGGTTCTATTCGATTATGTTTAACACGTTCCCCTCTCTTTAAAAGTGATTTTAATTTTTTCAATTTTTATTTTTTTCTTGTCTTGTTCTTCTTGTTTTTTGTATTATTAAAAAGATCGCTAAATCTCTATAAATTTCTATAAAGGTCCTTATGAACAATAGGCACGTTAATTAGCGTCCGGTACACAGGTAGCGTCTGCGAGTGCCATGTCCGGAAGTGCCGCGTTCGCGAGTGAAATCTTAAATTTGCAAAATATTGTAAAGAGAATAATCAAAATGGGAGTGCAATGACGGCTATCCCCGGGTAATAGTTGTTTTTTTAATGTCGTTACAGGGTATTAGAAGTTTTATTTTAAAGTAATGGAATTAATCACCTAACGTGTCATTAATACGTTTGTCAATGTATTTCTCTAAAGGCATCGTCTTATTTTCGCCTGAGATATTTTGTGATGTTTACTGATGTTTCAGCGACCGGAGTCAAAGGAACCACCCATACAACATTAATATCGAGCATGACAAGGATGACGCGGAAGAAGATGTTGAAGGAGAGTTTATTAAGAAATTATCCGTGCATGCAAAAGTAACTTTTGGAACTGCATACAGCAACAACAAAACTGGCTTGAAAATTGATATTCTCTCGCATTTTTGATATGTCAAAAGGTACAACTTAAAGAAAATTTTACATTTAAAACATTGAAAATACGATTTTTTGAAAAATTTTAATCATTACTTACCTTTTACTGGACTATCGTGTATAATCAAAATGAGAATAGACTCCGGTCCTATTTCCATTGATAAATATAATCAGATAAATAAGAAGTTTGATAAGAAGATGTATTTTACTACATATTTATTATGTAACATACCGCGTCCATTAGTTTAGTAATTGGATCCTTGCTTTTTTATTTTAACATGTTTTAAGGGCGATTTAAAGATCGAGTAAGGATTTATGTGGAGTATTAATGAGTATAAGGGATAACATTTGCTGAGTGTCCTAGTACAATGGGTTTGCAAGATACAACGGCCCGAATTTTGGATGATTCACCCCGACCTTGAACATTCAATTGTACATAACTCCTGATAAACTATCAAATTTAATTTTTTTATGCGGGTTTTGGACAGATATTTTAAAGAGATTTGCAATAAAAATAATCATTAAATAATAAAAAAATTATTTCAGCTTTATCCTTTATTTTAAAAAACGTTCTTGAGATTTTCTCCAAAATCGGCATTCTTTATTTTTTTTAATTAGACTAGAAAAAAAGCTTAATTTTTTCTCTTGAAAAGCATCCCAAAACGAATATGGGATGAAAAGTATTGATTGAGTCGTATGAGGTTGTAGGCGTGCGGGTGGCCCGCGCCAACTAGCTACACCGCTACTGGGCCTGCTGTAGTGGCTCAGTGTTTCTAATATGTGATCAAAATTATTTTTCTGTTTACCTGGAACGAATGTCTTATACTATCTTAATTTTTATTTATCTGGAGAACGATTTGGTCATTTTCAATTTTAGAGTATCAATACACTTCCATTTTAGGAAAAAAAGGATAGTTAATAATAAAAAATAAGCTATTTTGGTGGATGGTTCAGCTGGCCTGTTATATTTCCAGTTGGATTTTGGGATCCGTGACATAAAGCCCAAAAGACAAAGAGCCCGCCCAATGAGAGTCAAGCTCCGTGAAAAAGGCCCGCGAATTAGAGAGCGAGTAGGGGCGTGCTTATACATACATCCATCTCGATAAAATGAGTCGCTCTCTGATTCGCGGGCCTTTTTCACGAAGCTCGACTTTCATTGGGCGGGCGCTTTGTCGTTTGGGCTTTTTGTCACGGATCCAGTTTTTGATTAATCCATTTGCCTCTAATGTTTTGGTGGTTTCTTTGCGTTAATTTCGTTGTTTATAACCATTTGAAGTGCTTTTCGGTGCGAGTCTCCTTGCCTTTAACATTTCGGGGTCCTTTTTTATATGAGTCATCTTGCCCCTCAAGTTTTCCGGTGCTTTTTAATGCGAGTCTTCTTGTCTCTCACAGTGTTAATTGAACAATTATATTTTATTCAATTTAGCGTTTACTTTGCTCTTCTTTTCGCAATCTGTGTGCGATCGCTGTCTTCGGCAAAATGTCATGCTGTGGAGATGACGAATAATTCTTTAAAATGAGAGACTATTCTGTAGAGGGTCCAAAAAAATGGTATTTTTGTGTGCCTCGTAGAGTTTCAGCAGAATCAAATCGAGTTTTGAGACTTTCAGCAGGGCACGTTCAACGAGTCTTTTTGAATTGCCAAATTGTTATAGGCAAAGAGATTACTACAAAAAAACTCCCCAAAACATTGGAAGTGAAAGGACTCATCAAGAACCACCTGAAAAACAGGCCAGCAGAACCGTCCACCAAATTAGTTTATTATTTTATTATTAATTGTCGTTTTCCTACAATGGAACCGTATTGAAAATTTTATATTGAAAATAACTAAATCGTTCTTTAGATACATAAAAGTGAAAATAAAACGACACCTGCGATTGTACTACCTCCTACAACTCAACTAATACTTTCAATTCCATATTCGTTTTAGGATGCTTTTTAAGAGAAAAAATCAAGCTTTTTCTAGCCTTTTAAAAAAAATAAAAAATGCTGATTTTCGAGAAAAACTCAAAAATGTTCTTAAAATGAAAAATCAAGGTGAAATAATTTGTTCATTCTTTAGTGATTCTTTTTATTGGAAACCTCGCTAAAATACCTTTCTGAAACCCTCATGAAAAAGTGAAATTTAAAAAGTTCATTAGAAGTTTCTCAGGAGTGCAAGTGAATGTTAGCGGTCGGGGTGAATCATCGAAAATTCGGGTTTCTGTATCCTGCCAACCCACTGTGGCAGAATTTAAAGAGGTCCACTAGCAGTAAAATCTGCCAAAGTTTGAATATGTTTGGCTACATGAAAATTTAAGGCGGGGAAACTTGGCAAATTCTACACCATAAATGCTTTGCTGCGGTACGTTTCCTAAATAACACTGCGTTGATAAATATGTTTTTCGTCATGAAACCTCTTATCGAAGTCCTACGTATAGTAAATTTTACGTGTGAGTAATAAATAATTAAATAATAATAATTGGAACGAAATAATTAAAATAAACATTCTTTCTAAAATCTATATAAAAATCAATAATTAAATAAAAAGTAGACGCCAAAAAAAAATTACGATGTTGCGCTGTTCCTCACTGTTCTAAATGCCAATGCCAGTCAATGATCAGCTGATATAATCGATGGTCGGTTTCGATAAATAGCAAATAGTCTTCGTTCTAGTCGAATGGTACAGAATAAATAGATTTGAGGGGTCACAGCTCTACGACGCGTGAAAAACAACGTTGATAGCCGTAAACAACCCAACTGCGTTTCACGTCTCAGAGAAACGTAACGAAGACTTAAGGCTCGCGCGATTTATGCCTGTCACGTCTGTAAACCGACTTAGGAATCAAATTTTTTCATTCGTGCATCGTTCATGCGTGAGAAACAGCGACTGCTCGTTTTGTTTTCCCCGAGTACTTTCACAATCCCTACCGCGATTTCAGATTCGTGTCAACACAAGAAAAATCTTTACCAGTGATGAGCCTTAGATGTTTCTGACTTTCTTTCAGATTTCCCCTTGTGTTTATGCATATATTATATTAAAATTGTTGTTAATATTAAGATCGTTTGAATAAATATATAAATATTATTATTTTATTTTTGCGGCAGAAATGATAACAAATGGCAGGGGGTTTTCTGTGTTGAAGTGAATGTGGCGCTGCGATAGGGACTGAGAATGCAGTTTTTTATTCCAAAACTTTGACACGTGAAACGCATAGAAGCTTAGGGAGGGGTTTGCTGATATCTGGAGTATTTATAATCTGTAGCGAGCTACATCACTACACTGTACGTTCCTAGTGTGCCCCAAGGGCACCAAAGGATGTTTAGAGAGCACATCGACTTAAAGTAGTGTGCGTTTGGTTAATTAGCTGACTTAATACTCCATAGTTATGCCGCGTACAAATTCGCGGGTTATGACGAGTATGCGTAACCACGTGCTTTGGTCGAGTGTCCCCTCCCCCCGGGAGTGTGATAGAGTTTAGTATCTTGGAGTGTGGGATGTCTGTCCTAGGGACCCTATAGTGAGGGACGCGCCAAACAGGCAGCTGAGTGATTGGTGAAGCGAGAAGAGAGCGAAACTTTCGTTTCAACAGCAGATACTGTACAGTTATTAAATTTGCTACAGCTTCGTGCTTCGGTACCTTCGAAATGCTTAGTGTGTGTCGTTTTTGTTGCCGCTTGAATACATCGTGCCTTCTACCGCAGGCTCCAACTTCCGTTCCAACTGCCCCCACCACATCGCCAACATTTCGACTTAGGTCGTCGTTTGCGCACAACAGATGGATTAATAAAACCCCCAGCGATGGGCGGTGGCGTTACCAGCGTGCGCGGATGTTCAGGCTCATGCTCGACTTGGACGTCAGAAGCCCAAGTCGCTGTGGGATTATGACCTCAGTAAACTCAGTGTGGAGCATCGACTCAGCCGCGAACTCAGTGTTACACATAAGTTATTAATTTATATGTTTATGATGGAGTGCATTTTCCAGTTTATGTTCATATGTTCGTCGTTGTTTCCAAAACACTTAGAACAGTTTCATAATAGTTAATAATGTAGTTCAAAGTTTTTAATTTGTTCTAAAAATAAATGGAGTTCAATTTATAGCTCTAATTTGTTTTTATTTTGCCGTGGCCGTAAAACAGAAGAAATATTTTTTCTACAATTCATTAAATGATCAATCTATTAATAATTTTTTTATTGAAAATTGATGTATTTTATTTCAAATATGATTGACGAATTGACTAATATTTTAGTTTTAGAAAGTAGAAACATAAATAGTATTTTATAAGTTCTAGTAATATATTTTCGTGCAGTCGAAAGTACTCGTATGTTTCCTTGAGCGAATTAATAAAGCTTGCGAATATCCTACAATAATGACAAACATAGAAATTAAACATTTTTTCTACTTGTTTTCGTAAAAGCAAAACCGAAAAATAGTTTTTTTTAAACATAGGAAAAAATTGTCTTCCGTGAAAACTTAAAAAATTGAGATGGTTGATTCGTGAAAATGATATTATATATTTCAGTTATTCATTAAAGCTGATTAGTATACGTTTATTCACCAGAAAAACCACGCCGAAATCGCTGCACGGCCTCGGGATTTGGGCTTCCGCAGCCCAAGCTGCTTTGGGATTAAGGTGTCCATAACTTGCGCTCCTCCTCGATCGGCGGTAGACCGTATAACCACCGCATGCCCTGTAGGTATATTACGCAAGAGGTCCGTAAGGTAGGAGCACAGTTTGTCTCTCCGTGTAGGCCTCAAGAGGTTTACTTATGAAAAAAGGCCACCCTTCTCGAGGCTCATGTCAGTTCACAGTTCATACAATGGATTCTATTGAAAAAAATTTATTTATTATATTGATTTTGGGTAATATTTATGTCGCATTTTAATCTTATCTCAAAGATACGTATACCTATTCATTGAGGAATTCGTTGAATGTGCGTTTACTATGCCCTTTTCAGTAAAGTGCAACCAACAATGTAAATTGATTGAAATACTTCTAGGACATTAAAACGAGCCCTCAATATTTTACAACCTTATACTTTTAGATTTTAATATAAAGTTATCTACTCCTTTACAATTTTTAAATAAATAAATAAATTCTTACTTTGTTGATTCAAAATTTAGATTGTACTTATGCACGGCAAGGTCTTCATCATTAAATGGAGTGCAGGGTCGTTACAATAATCATACACATTTATATTATTAATCTTTGAAATTTTTGGAAAATTTGCAATCCACAATTCAAAATGCAATCATGCACAACACGGTCTCAACCGTTGAATGGAGTGCAGTGTCGTTACAAATGCCACGAACATTCATATATATATTTTTTTTTTAATTCTCCACAAACTCACATTCATTAGTCAAATAACAAAAACGAATGAGGATAGTTTTCTTTTTATAAAAGCAAGAAGAAGAATCACATACGAAAAGCTTTCCTTCAATGACATTAGTCTGACGTCAATTCATAAATTGAAACTGTCTTTATTGATAGCTTTCCTTGAATGTAGCAGCAGCCAAGCTCGTCTCACTTTGCTGAAGCTCTTTGAAGAAGCAGACCTGGTACCGATGCCGGGATTAATACCTTATGTAAAGTGTATTGGTCCTACAGTATCACCTTTTTTTATTGTTTTTTCTGTCTTTCTTGTAAAATATTTTATTTAAAAAATTGTATTATTTATAATTAAGTTACGCACTGTATTTTATTTTATTCTGTATAGTACAGACAAACCTAAAAGAATGCAACCTTGTCTATCTTTAGATCTTTATATTAGAATTAATTTTAAAACTTAAAAAAAGAAAATTAGAAAGTCACTTAAAACTACAGCTTATGAAAACGTTGGTGACATAAATTACTTCTCTTTATTTTCATAGACCACTCTAAGAGCCATCTAGCGGCTAGATTTTTGAAACATTTTCCCTTTCTAAAGCATGTATTTGGTAGGACTGCTTCGTCGGTAATAATGAAATCTAAATAAGAGGTGACCGGGGTAATTGTCCTCGGATGTTTCCCATAGGTTCCGGACCATGCCCTCTCGGCAATCGAGACATTTTTGTATTTGGGAAGAGTCTTTCATGTTTACAATTCTCGCACCTTTGTTTATTTGTTGAAGCCGTGAAAAGCAAAATGATATTATCTTTTTCTTCACTCATTTCTACGTTGGAAAACATTTTAGGAAAGTCGCACATGGTTCACATCGCTACTAGTTGACCCCTTTTTTTATCTCGCCCTATTCAGATTTTTCCTACCAAATACAGCGAAACTCTTCTATAGCTAACTAATTAATAATAATTATTGTTGTTATTAATTTTACTGACCAATCAGAGCAGATACTCACACACCCAAACATTTTCATCTAACGTGTCCGTAAATCTTACTTTAAAATAAAACGCAGTACATTGATAAAAAAATTTTGGTCAGTATTTAATTATTTAAATAATAATTTTATGCAAATAAAAATAAAAACTGTAAGAAAAAAAAATTTTAAATTCTATAAAATACTCTTTCGTTGATTTCTTCAGAATAAACGTTTCTCGGTTGAATAATTTTAAAATTAAAGTATTAACGTAATGAACGTTTATTAACTATTATTTAAAACTTGTATTGCAAAAATAGAATGAGAATAGAAAGGTTTGCACTTGTAATGGTTGAAAACATAAATAACAATGAGCAATAAGCATTGTTTGTACGAATTAACAAATATTACTGACATCTAATTAGCCTAAAAATTGGCCGACGACTGCAGACGTTGGTCGACGTTTTTTTGACGTACTGACGATTCAAACCGTAATAGTGGCATATCTCTCCAACAGTAAACTTATTCACCAGTATTTAAAAAAAATCAATTTGATTGAAAATTGACGAGTCGTCGATTATTTGCACGAACAAATCCAAAATACCCTACTGTGCGGCGCGGCGTCAATTCTCGGAATGGCTAAAGAAGGGAGTGCTATTGAAGATTTTCAATGTACATAGCAACTGCTTATCAACTTTCTAAGTAGCTTTGCAACTCTGTAATAAGAAAATCATTTTAAAAATATGTGTATCTTAACTTTCCTTCTTATTATGTATGTTATAAGTTTTTTCTTTATCGTTATTTTGAGTTTAAAATATTCTACTTTATTATTATCATATGAAATTAATATTTTTTTTATTATCATTATTCTTCTATAAATCTTCTTTTTTCAAAAGAAGTAAAAATATTATTTTTTAACGTGCATTAATTTTGAAGGATTTTTATATGCATTTCGAAGCCCATTATGCGGCCTTAGTTTTCAATAGGTGTGGTTTTACCGAAGTGTAAACATCATAGTTTTTGTATCGTTTGCGGCAATTTGAAATTTTTTTCAATTCGAAGAAAAGTAATGCTGAAAGTCATCTATTACTTTTGAAAACTTACGGGGATTATACTCCATCGATTAAAATATCTAAGTAATAGTTTCGAAATTTTGAAAGTGGTGATTTCGACACAAAGGAAAATGAACGTCCAGGCCATCCAAAAAAGATCAAGGATGAGGAATTGGAGACGTTACTTGGTATAAATGCGACGCGGCGTCCTAATGTTGGCAAAGTTTTTCTTGCGCTTGCGTTACGGAAATAGGCCTATTGGTCGCGTGCCAACTGCGACCAATCACGTAGCGCGTGCTCGCGCAAACACTGGATATACATTTCTAGTATCTAAGATACTTACGATTCAAATCTCCGATACTTAAATTTAATATCTCGGATTATAATAACCCAAACATGTTGGTCATTTTCAGAATTTTTGGTAATTGTCTAAATTACCGAAAATTTCAGGAAATGGAAGATATGCAACAATTTCTTGGAGTTTTCATTAATGTATGTTAATTAAGCGAAATTTATAATACCAGTAATTTTTTAAGGTGTTGTATAACTTCGTGATCTCTCCCTCAAGATCACGTGACCTGGCTTACGGGTCTAATCGGTTTACTTCTGTAAATGATAATATAATTTTAATTTATTTACATTATTATTCGTAATCGCTTATAACAAAATAAAATCATTTTTAGAAAGGGTATTAAATATTATCACTTACAAATAGTGAAATTTAATCCTACGCGTATTCAGGACTATTATCTATCAAAATAAAATTTGTTGAAATTACGTCGCAAGCACATCTGGACCATCTATTCTCGAATAACCCATTGGATCATCGCAACAATAATCTAAGGTAACTTTGTATTTTATGTCACTAAAGCTTCGGCATAAATAACGTTGGATCGACAGTTTTGTGTCTATGGATTTTCATGGTATTATTCTTTTTTTAAACTGTTTTTCTATCCTGCCAAAGTTTGGAACATTAAAAGGACCGAAAAGCCAAAATTATTCCCAATATGTGTTATGCCAATATGCTGCAACATATTGCAGCCCGTCATTCTTTTATTGTTCTGGGATCCAGCTGACAGGCGACAAGGCGTACGGCCATCTGACTACTAGTACTGAGAAACTAGTGAATCTTACTGATTAAACCGGTGCAGGAATTCCACTAAATGTGATTCGTTAATAGCGAAATTAAAAAATATTTTTCAAGATGCTACCATGTACATATATACAAGGTGCCTAAAAAGTCCCGGGACGGTTGGATATTTCCTCAGGTAAAATATTTTTCAAAAAAATGAAGTTCATTCCTGTAGTAAATTTCAACGAGGAATTCAAGGGTGACCTTCATTTTGACCTTGAAGTTGACCTTCATGGCTTTTTGAAGGTTAATTTTGTTTTTTTAAATGGAAACCCCCCTTTTTGCATCTGCAATCGATAGAGCGGAAAATTTTACGTACAGGTACGTATCCAAGTTATAGGTCAATTGTAATGTTCAAAGTCAGTTAGAGGTTATTTGAAATTAACAAAGTTTTCCAAGAGGTCAGTGTAATTCCTGAAGTAAATTTCAACGAGAAATTCATTGGTGAGCTCTGTATTGATCTTGGTTACAGCGTTTTGAATATTGTAAAATCATAAGGAAATTTTTCATTTAAAGTTCCAGGTATTCTGGCGAGAGTTCTATTTCTTCCCGAAGAGTTATACAGTCCTATGCCGTTTTTCGATACCTAAGTCAATACCTAAGGCGATACCATAAGTCCTATACCGTTTTTCCATACGAATATCACGAATCGAAATTAAATTTACGTATTACGAGTACATACTTACTATCTTTCGCTAAAAGATTTCTATGGCGCAAGGTAAACTTTCGGAACGAGAGAGGGTATCTGTTTTAATGATGCGTGGTCGAGGAGATCGAGTTCGATCTTATGATCAAGTTAGTTTGCTTTTTATTCGCATTTTTCGTAATCGGCCAAAATCTGCAGGATCTGAGAAGATGCAGATGGACATAACCTAAGCATTTGTTGAAAATCCGCACCTTAGTTTACGTGGAGCTAGTGATGAGCGTGACGTTTCTCCTGAGATAGTGCAAAATATTTTAAAAAGCATTAATTTCCATCCTTACAAAGTTTACTTGGTACAAGAGCTCAATCAAGACGATCCTGATCGTCGGGTTGAATTTTGTGAAATTATGATGGACAGAATTGATAGAGATCCTCTTTTCTTGTACAATACAGTATTTTCAGATGAATCTACTTTCACTTTAAAAGGTGAAGTTGACAGGCAAAATGATAGATGTTGGTCCGACAAAAATCCTGATTGGATGTTGGAGAGTCACACAATATCCAGAAAAGATTAATGTTTGGGCCGGTATCTTGAATGATACATTAATAGGCTTTTTCTTCATCGATGGTAATCTCAGTGTCCGCGCATATGAAGAGCTTCTCAGAAACTAAATTGTGCCAAGAATAAGGGAGATTACAGGCGATAATTTTCAAAATATTTGGTTTCAGCAGGACGGAGCAGCGGCTCATTACGGTAGGGAGGTTCGAACATATTTGTATACTCACATCCCTCAAAGGTGGATTGGAAGAAGGGGTGAAATCGAGTGGCATGCTAGATCTCCTGATCTGACGCCTCTCGACTATTTTCTTTGGGGTTATTTAAAGAGAAAAGTATACTTAACGCAAACGTAAAGCTTAGGCGAATTGCAGAATCGATGTTCGAAAATCTTCACTGAAGCGTGAGAAGCAAGGGGATTCACGCTAAGTAAGCACTTTTGGAAAAGTTTGTTAATTTCAAATAACCTCAAACTGACGTTGAACGTCACAATTGACCTATGACTTGGGTACGTAGCTGAGCGTAGAAGTTTCCGCTCCATCGATTGCAGATGTAAAAAAGGGGGT
>NC_046657.1:160263110-160279808 GCF_010883055.1 Belonocnema kinseyi
TGCGTGTGTATGTGTGTGTTAGTGTGTAAGTATTCTGTGTGTTCATGTGTGTAATCGCATATGCTATAGCCGTTATATTACTTACCACTGCAAATTTGATAATCAGAACATGTGAGGTTGAACTAACAAAACGACTGATAGTTACATATGTATCAAGAAGAAAAGGAGTTTCTAACGTTATATGTGCTTAGGCAATTGATTACATTTAAAGTATAACTCAAAATATAAACAAATTTTGTTCGCTCGAGTTCAGATTAAAAACTTTACCAGTCATTGAAACCTGGACGGAGATAACGTTGGCAACTTTTGTTATTCTTGAACAGATTTCGGAATAAACGTCTTATAATTTCTCACAGTAACCGCTATATGCCCTTTTTAATAGAATTGCCTTAATTACTACGTGGAATTTGTTCGATTTATCAGAAGAAAGATTTACGTACCAAAGCTTAGGATATTGCTAGATCCAATAGTTGAAATTTCAAAAAGTGTAAATACTTACAGAATTAAAGAAAATCAATCTTCATCGTATTTTAACAATTTTATAAATATTTCTAAAAATATTATTGCTTTACATTTTTACATTCTCATCGTAATAAGAAGGTGTCTGTCTATCGTCGTTGTTGTGGTCGTTGTCCTTATTGTCGTTGTGGCCGTTGTTCTGGTTGCTGTCGTTGTCTTTATCGACTGTGAACATAGTAAAATTCTAAAGAATTATCCGATTGGATTGCCCTTTGGCATACATTATAAGGGTGTAAAATGTTTTTCAACATTTGAACATTTTATTACGGCAATTCATAGTACTCGAAAACTCGAACAATTTGTCCTTCTGACTTTTTTACATATATGAACGCATAATTATCAGATGTATAGAATTTTGAAATACAACGGAAAACAAACAAAAATTACCATTTTTAACCAAACAATGTATGATACGAGAAAAAGTAAAAAAAAAACGTTGCTTTTTTAAAGTCCTATAAAATTATCATAACAACTCCTTACATTTTTCTAAAAAATCGAAAATTCAAATTTTGATCGCACAAAAAGTAACGAAAAATCAAAAATTCAATTTTGTGTTCAAGCAACACAAGAACGCTTATATAGGATCGACTGATTTAATCCTTTTAAGAACCGTTGGCTCACGCAGTTTCACAGCCATTTGACAGTGTGTAGCAGCACCAACAATAGGTCGCCAAAAGTTTACAATGGACTGTTTGCATTTCAACAGACTGATTAAGTCTCAAGGGTAGTGCGAGCCAATCCCCGAAACTGTTCTTATATAAGCGTTCTTGTGTATGCAAAATACAAAAAATTAATTTAACAAAAATTGTGCAACTAACATCGACCTACATGTCGCTAAAGACAAGAAAACGGCCCCACTAAAATAATGTGCAAGCGATTCCGGGGGAAAATCTTCCACGAAGGAAAATATGATGGTATTTGACACTAGAAAGGCCGGAAAATTGCAAACCTAGAAGGCCGGAGGGTCCAAATTGGACCCTAGCGACATTTTCACAGTTTTAAGCAATTTTGAATAGATAGGAAGTATCCAATCATGAGAAAAGTCATAAAACGTTGGCGCCCCAAAAAAACTTTTAAGGGGGCAGCAGCGTTTTGAATGTCAAAAAGGTCCAAATTGGACCCCCCGGCCCTTCTAGTGTTAATACATGGAAATTCCGTACGTTAGGACCATTTCGCTGGCCCCACCACCCATGTCAATATAAATTTTTTTATTCCCAATATTCAGTACATTCAGCAACAAAGCTTCTAGCAATCCATCAAGCAAACCTTCATCAATTAAATAATAATAAAGCAAGCGTTAAGGCATATCATATGGACGAAGATTGTTTAGTAAGATATGGCTAAAATAAATTCAATTAATTATATTCGAAACGAACAATATTATTATTATTATAATCATTAGTCTCTAATAGCTTTTTCTATTATTCTGGAGTAACTTTCTTTAAACAAAGTATCCTATCTGCCAAAATTATATACTGGGCGGTATGAAAATGCAAAATTTTTTTGATTATTCATTAAAGAGAAAGAATAGTTTTGGTTTATCGTTAGAAATAAAATAAAAATTGTATTGAAATGATGTTTTCTGTTTGGTTTAGAATGTAGAAATTTAAATTATTACTGAGCTTTTGATTCTTTGAAAAGTTCTCTTGATTTTTTACCATTTTCCACTCCCCTGAGTCCTTTCTAATGTCTTCTTGTTGCTGTTGAATTGTGCAAAAATTCGAAGTCCCAACAAGTTTATTTCTCTTGTTTCAGTCACTGTTAAAAATGTTTGGATTTCCACACTACAAGCGTAAGGTAAATCGTCAATGTTGTAAATCGTCAAGTCACCTTCCAGCGTTCGACTACATGTATTACAACGTTTATAAGACGAAGAATTTACACAAGGAAATCAGGAAATTCACCGAATTCATAAAATTCACGAAATGCATGGAATTCATGATATTCACGAAATTCATGGAGATGAAAAGTCACGAAATTCATGGAAATGAAAAAAGTCACGAAATCCATAAAAGTCGCGGAATTCACGAAATTTGCGAAATTTATGGCAATTATGGAACTCACAGAATTAATGAACTTTGAGGTTATCCCGGAATTCGCGAAATTCATTGAATTGACGAAATTCAAGAAATTTACCAAATTCATGGGATTAATAGAATTAATGAAATTCACGGAATTCACAGAATTCATGGAATCGAAGGAATTCAAGGAATTCACGAAATTCAACAAATTCTTGTAATTCACTAAATTTATGGAATTCAAGGAATAAGTGGGAGCCCATGAATTCCATACATTCCGTTAATTACTTGATTTTATTAAATTTCAGAAATTCATTAAATTTTACGAATTCCTTGAACTGCATTAATTTCGTGAATTCCACGATTTTCTTGAATTTTAAGAATTACTCAAATTCCGTGAATTTCATCAATTCGGCGAAATCCACAAATTTCGTGATTTTAATGAATTCCGTGTATTCCATGAATTCCGTGAAATTCATAAATTCCGTGATATTCCTGAATTCCGTAAATTCCATGAAATCCGTAAATTCCATGAGTTCTTTGAATATCGTGAATTCCTTTTATTGTGGGCATTCCGTGAATTCCATGAAATTCGTCGATTCCGAAGCTTATATGAATTCCGTGAATTCCATTCATTCCATAAATTGCATGAAATTTACGAATTCCTCAAATTTCATGAATTTCTTGAATTCTGAAAGGACGCGCGTTAGATACTATAAGTCAACAAAAGCCCAAGCAGAAATTTCAGGGAGGCGCCGGTCGGGCCCCGATATGGAAAAATGTGGGTTCGATAGGGTGATCTGTCTAGGGCCAGACCGTAAATCAAACGCCCTACCCGGCAGGGCCCAGATCTGGGAATGCAAAATAAGGGTCCGATCTGGCACAGATATGGCCCCTTTAATTTTTTATTTCTATAATCAGTAAAATTTCAAAAATTTTTATACTAATATTTTTTTAAATTTGTATTTTAGAAAACTTTAATTTTTAAATATTTTACATCATAAATCATTTTTTATATACATCATTACATTATCTGTTTGTATTGCTTCAATTTATCGATAAGAGTTTGCATTTCGAAGAAGACTATTATGCTTTCACAAACAATATTCCAATTTAGAGCTATTATACACACGTACTAATCAATTTCAATTATAAATATTTTTTAATCTTCTTAATATTCTTTTGGAATGATTTTTGGTTGACTAATGTACATGGGGCATGTGGAGTAAGATTTAAAAACTGAGGCTTTGTTCAAGAAAATATAAAAAGAATTTAATCTCTAATGTTGCTAATCCGGAAATCCCTACATATGGTATAAGATAATCTCTATTTTCACAATATCACCAAAAAAATATAAAATTCTAAAAAGCTGGAAAACTTTTTTTTGTTTACATAAATAGTAAAGGCGTTCAAAATGACGACGCTTTCTCGCATGAATTGCTGGAAATCTTCAGAAGCTAACAATTAATTGTGATGTTGATTCAAGCGAATTAAAGCTCACCTTTGAAAATAAGAAATCTTAACAACAATTCTGTGATTACAAACTCGCAATCTACTTTTTGCTTTTTGCATTTTAAGTTCTATGAAAGAAAAACAATATTACGAAGATCACAGAAAAATTGACCTAATCTTGTCTGACCTAACCTGACGTGGTCTGACCCGAGCCACACCATCTGCCCCCGTGCGGCCACATGTGGAAAATCTGATAGGGCCCAGATTGGAACTCGAGAATAAGTTGGGCAATTTCCGCACGGGAGCTTTGGCTCCATCAAAAAATGTTTCTTTGCTAGGAATTATGAAAATACAACATTATGTATTGTGGCGTTACCTAAGGTTCTGGAAATAAACATCCAATACATGTAGTGGATGTTCCCAACAGAAATTTTTAACAGTATGGTTATGCTCATCTCAGTTTTTCATTCTTTAAGTTGAATTATGAAATGAAGAACCATCCATACCTTTTGAATTTTTGTTAGGTAAGTTTCCATGAGTACATATATCTTCAATTTGAAATAGCCAATATGAAGAGTTTTAGAAAAGTTGAATTTTTGAGAGTTTTGGAATGAAAAATACGTAGCTATAATAAAACTAATCTTAGTCGCTCTAAAGTATATATTGCAACTTGTAAAATTGCACATATATTATATCAACGACGGTGTAAATCCTTTTTCGTAGATTTATGAAATACAAAGTTCTCAGAAAAATAAGTTTCTCTGCACGAGCCCATCTTAAAAATATAAAGAATAATTGAAACCTTGGCAGAGATAAGGTGAAAAACTTTTTTTCATTCTGGAAGCATATTTTAAAATAAAAGTATTATTGGTAATCTAAAGCAGTATTTATCGGAAATTTACTGTACACGGTGACCCATTTTAATCTATAATCCCAAATATCTTCTAAAATACTTTATCTACGAAGAAATGGTTCGGACAAAGGTTGACTAGGACCGAGGTGGACATTTGACTGTAACATTAATTTTGACCTTGAGGTCAATTTTCAACGTCAAATGAAGGTGGAAAAATGGTGTTTGCGACCTTGGAAAGGTAAGAAATTAAGGTAAAATGTCTGAAAAACGACCAGATGCCCTTTTTCTGAAATGTCTTCATTTTTCGGGGTAAACAAAGGTTCAAGATTCTTCACAAAAGTCGATGAAATGTTAAGGCGTACATCTCCTTCACCATCATGAGTACAACGAAAATGTTGCACGAGCTGTAACTGTTCTAGCAGCTGTTCATGTTGATCCACAAATTAGTACTTTGAAAATTGAAAGAAAGATATGTATATCGTGAAGTACAGTATCAGGAATTTTAAGATCTCTGAACTATCATTCTTACCACATTACTCTAACGCAAGCAATCATATTTCAGCGCATATTAATTTTTGTCAATGGGTTTTGCAAATGGTACAGTATGATCCTAGTTTCTTTAGATATGTAATTTTCTCAGATCAAAGTAAATTCTACAGCGACGGGCAGCTCAATAGACATAATTTTCATTATTGGCAGGACGAAAATCCTTACTGGTACAGGCCGATGGATTGTTAAAATTGATGGAGTGTTATGGTGTGGTGCGGAATAGTAAATGGCTATTTAATTGGACCCTACTTTTTTGACGGAAACTTTGACAGACATACTTACTTGAAGTTGTTAAGGGACCATTTACCTGGACTATTGGTGAACTTTGAATTAGCAACAAGATAAAGAATGTGGCTTCGACAAGATTGTGAACTCCTACTCACCAGATCTAACATCACCTGATTTTTTTATGGAGTTATATTAAAAATGTAGTTTTTGCTCAACGACACACAGCAAGAGAAAATCTGATGGAAAGGATTTAAGCAGCTTCCGCCGCTATCTCTCGAGAAACTTTGCTCAAAACTGTGAACGGTTTGGAAGACGTCTACGTTTGTATCTTCAAGCCAATGGAGAGCACTTCAAATAGTTACTCCGCGGCTGATTGTAGCACTGGTCGCAATGGTGAAAGGTAAGGGAACTGACGTTAATCAACTACCCGAAACTTGAGAGGCCAGTGAACTCACGTTAATCAACCACCCGAAACGTGAGAGGCAAAGGGAACTCATGACAAGAAAGCACCCTAAATGAAACAGAACCTGCTACGTCCATGCCGTTGTTTCTGGGCAACGCTAAGAGTAACGACAAAGTGTCATTTTTTTGTGACAAGTCACCAAAAAGTAACATTGTCAAGATTTTCACTTTTGTAACTACATAGTCACAGTCTTAACATCTTATCCGAAATGATCGTTACTCTGGGTGTCTTAGGGGGGGGGGGGGTTGATAACAATCAATACCCTAAATTCTGTAAATAAATCCATCTCGGCACATAGTTTAATCTAAGAAAAATAGTCTTGACCTTTAAGTGACCTTGAAAATTGACCTGAAGGTCATGATGGTCAAGGTGATGTACACCTTAACATTTCATCGACTTTCGTCAAGCATCTTGAACATTAGTTCACCCCGAAAAACGAAGACAATTCAGAAAAAGGGCATTTGGTTGTTTCTAAGACATTTAACCTTAATTTTTTACCTTTGCAAGGTCACAAAAACCATTTTTCCACAGATCATTCTGACGTTAAATTTCCCGCTCTTTTCCAACCCGCAGTCAAGAATAGAAGTTCTCATTTAAGAAAAGGCTCTTACCTCCATTTGACCTTAAAAATTTACCTCAAGGTCAAAATTGATGGTACAGTCAAATGTCCGGCTCGGTCCTGGGCAACATTTGTCCTAACCATTTCGTCGTGGGTAAAGTATTTTAGAAGATATTTGGGATTGTAGATTTAAATGGGTCACCGTGTATATGGTTGAGTGAGATAGCCACTAGCATATTAACGAGTATTTATAGAAACATCTTGTTGAATATTCATAATTCAGGCCTTATAAAGACTTCCTCGGCGTACCAGAATCATCCATCATCAAAAAATGGGAATCGACGTCATGACTGTATTCTCCTTATTAGTTGCTCTTCTCGATTCTATGGGTAAATATATGATAAATTATTACTAGAAAAAGCTAAAATTCAAAAGCTTTATTTCAGCCTCGCTAAAAAATTTTACTTGAAAATACACGAGAAAATTCACATGAAAACCTACCTCAAATTTCACGTGCCGCATTATATATTGCCCAAGCTTGCACTTTTAGAATAGCCTATATGTATTTAAAATAAAACTATTATTAAAACAGAGGCGTAACTAAATACGAAAAAACAGTATAAGTTCGACTTTCTACGTTTCCATAATTTTTTCGGGCAATGTTTATATCCCTTCCCTTTATATCACGGTCGATGTGTTAATTACTGAGGGTTTTTATGTATAATCGATTGCAACACTGCATAAAGAATATTGTACAAGATTGAATAGAGATTGCATTGCTAATGTTAGGTTGTGTACACCAGATTGAATGAGAAATTGTCCTTTGTCACATGCCAACTCACGCATGGTGAATCCCCCCTCACCCCATAAATCACGGCACGTCACCATTGGACCACGCCCCTAAAACCTGAAATGTTGTATCAATAAATTTAAATATGTAAGCTTTCAGCAACTTTCTTTCGTGATAATATTATCATTTTACCATTCACGATACAACGTGTTGTACCCCCCCTCCCAACTTGTTATTGTCGGTCACATACGATTAAGCCCCTACACTTGGTAAAGTTTATGATTTCATTTATTGATAAGCCATAGATAGGCACCGGCGCATGTTTAAAATTGTATTTCAAGCGTTAAAAAAAAGCCTTGTAAGCAAGTTGTTAGCATTTTATTTATTTATAAATAAAATTCCATATGTTTCAAGGAATTAACAGATGTTTATTTAGCAATTACTTCTTCCTTTGAATCGATAACATTTAATAATTCTTTTAACAAACGTAATTAACAAATGACAATGACAATGACAATGATAATGAACATCTATTGCTATTGTTATTAATAGATTAATTAACGTAGTCGTAGACCGTATGTGATATAGGATTTTCACATGTAATTCAGTTTCTTTAACAAGTCATCGATTGTTATTGAGCAAAGAATTATTATTTATCAAAAATTGCTGTATATTCGACATAAAAATAGTGGATCGTACTTAGGTTTATTTCACGAATATTCTGTGATCGATTCTATAGACAAAATTGATTTGTTCCATTATAAGTGGCTGATATGGAGATCTGTTTATAAAATAACCCATTATTTATAGACTTTCATAAATTCAACTACAAAATTTCGCTTATAATTTATTCAAATGTATTATGAATCAAGTAACCAATTGCTCCCCATCCCCGCGAAATACTTTCATTCACTTATTTGTTTATAACAAATTGAATAAACTTTCAAACATTTGAGCTGCTATTGAACAACTTTTCTATATATTTGGTTTATGTTATCCATATATTTTTGAATGCATCTTATTATTTTCAAAAACGGTAAATTTTGTCCATTGACGCTCTTTTTGACCCACTCTGTGGTGGTATTAATTTAAGGCGATAATAAAAGCTACTTTTTTCCAAGTGATGATGTGCAATTTGTGAATTTTTAAAATAATTTGTTTATGAAAATTATAACTTTGAAGTAGCATACACGCCAAATATTAATATTAACTAGTTTTCCAGAACCTTTAATCAGAAAAGTGAATTTTTTAATACGAACACATATTCAGAGTTGTGCAATTTGCTTATACTATTTGTTAATAACAATAATAATTATAATTATTTTTTCGCTAATGATTTTTCTTACCATATCAATGTCAAGGTAATATTAAAGTAGATAAAGTAAAAAAAAGGACTTAATCAATTAAAAATTTTAAATCGCCCGGGCGCTGGGCGGAGAAAATGACCAGGATCCGGCTAAACCATCACTGTAAACTGGTCGGATCCCGGCTTCAATAATGGCCTTGATTTTAATGGTCTTGATTTTATTTGCCAACTTCGAAGGGACAACGCGACATGTATGCAATGAGAATCCTCGTTTCATGTGCGAAACTGAAAATTACAGAGTGTCTATGCAGACGCCAGTCGCAGTAGGCGCTATGTATAGCGGCAAATTTGAAAGCACACAGACTAAACATTGTCTGAAATTAGAGAAGTTTATTGAAATGGTAACATTTTTGCTGTTGCACATAGCAGCATCGATAACAGTTTTATTAGAAAAGTTAAAACATTCGAAAACAATAAATGTTTTTGCAAAGAATTTAAAAAAGCTGATTCCTGCTTCAGGATTTAATGAATATTTTAATTATACCTTTCAACTAACAATTCATTTAGCATCTATAATTACGTCTTTAATAATGTGAAGGCTCTTAAAAAATGTGTAATTTCAACAAATATATTAACCTTACCAGTGCCCGGCCGGCTTCCGACCATGAGATCTAACCAGGGTTGGCCCAGCCAGTAACCAGCCCGTTTCGGACTACGTTATTCGAGAAAAATTTAGCCCGGCCCACTCCTGCTCGGTTTCTGCCCATAAAACCCAGTCAGAGGTAGCCCGGTCGGGATCTGATGAGAAACCTTGTTGTAGTAGGGACAACTAGGGAAATTTCTGCACGGGCGTATTTAAAGAAAAACTATCAACATTATAAGTTTAATTTGATAGAGAATCTTGTACTGAACGTTACAATTTACTTGGCAAGTGTCATACCAATTATATAATACCAATTAATTCAATATCGGCCCCGGTATCATTTCCCACTTGAACCCAAACATAATAATTTTTACTTTACCTTAGAAAATACGCAAATATCTCCTAAACTAGAATCAGCCATGAAGGTCCTTTTCATGCGGACGCCCACATTTAATCCTTTTAATTACTTTTATTAGAAACCACAATATTATTAGCCTATTGCGTTCCCAGAAATCAAATGTTTTTATCTACAATTTTATCAACAACAATAGAATCTGTTAATTACCTCAAATTATTAGCAGTTACGACGTAAAGTGTTATAATTGTAAATGCAGAGCGAGAGCGGTTGCGACATTATATATATAGACATATATTCCAATTAGAAACGAGTCAGGCGGCCCTCACTGTTTACGTTTCGATCCCCCCGAAACTAGTCCAAGGCTATTTTAAGGCTCACTTTTCAGGGTCCTCCATAGGCTCATAACATATGGTGATTTCGAATAAAGTATCTGACATCACTCGTAGGTTTACAGAAAGACGTGCCGAACCCTGCTTGTGATGTAATGTAGTATTATATTCCAGGTATTAAAATTCACCTGTTTCTATTTCTTCTTGCAGAATTAAGTTCACAGAGTGTGCAGGTATTATTTCCTGAATCCTACGGTGTCAATTTTCCGCCTATCAGGACTTTCAAATATCAAAGTAATGGACAATTAAATAATTTGCGAAAAATCATTGATGGCGACATGTTTGAATTTGGGGAAACTTCAATTTTAGTAGCAAGGAATCACATCATCATTGGATGGAAGCAGAGAGATGTTATCGAACCATTATCTAATTTATTTGGCGAAACTAATTATGTGTTTAACATAAGTACCAACAAGTTTGTAAGACTGGACAATATGGATCTTTGGAAATTGGGTGTGGGCCGTCGATTGTCATCTGTTCGTGCGCATGATAAAGCTGCTGCTATACAAAGAAAGAATTATGCAGTAAACTAACGACCAACCTGTCACGCAATTCTTCCAGCAGGTCTCCAAGCAATAAGTGAAGCAAGACAAAAAGCAAAAATGAAAGCAACTTAAGTACACTAGGATAATTTAAGAAGAGATCGAATGAATTAATGAGATAAAGAAGATATAAAACTGAATTAAAATGTCATTTTTTATCGGATGTCAGATCAAAACGTTACAATCAATTGAAATCATAGAAAATAATTTTAATGTTATGGTTGGTAATTAGTTGTCAATTACTTTTAAAAAAATTTTATTTTCACTTTCGATGAAAAATAATATATTATAATGAGAAAAGTATCTTAGTTTATCAAGGAAATATACGTATTTGCTTTCTTCAACTAAACCAGTGAAGTTGTCACTGGTTAACTCAGTATTTTGAATTATCACAGCTGAACCAGTGATTTTTCTACTATGGCTGAGTGAAGCAGCAAGGGAGTTAACTGAAATACTATTACTGAATATACCAGTGACGCCAAATAATAGGTTTAGCCAGAGATAGAGCACTCTTTGCAGTCAAGACATGAGCCTCCAGTTGTCTGGTACGCGCGCGTCACGCACTGATGGGGTCTTTGCATTTCTCGAATGAAAACGTACTTTATCATATACTAGTGAATGTCTTATAAATATTTGGGACCTGGCTGCAATAACCACCTTAGCGCTCGAACACACGGAAAATTATTGTCCGCTGAGCAAATTTTCAAATTTGCTCAAATTTGTGTGTTGATCGCCAATACTTGTAGACTATTTTATTGTGAATCTTTTTTGTTGGACAAACAAACTCGAAGTTTGTTTATTTTTTTAGTTATTTAAGGAAAACAAAAATTTTCAACGAAAAAATAATCAATACTTTTTTGCAATCAATTCGCCAGATCTTTGTCGGGAATTGATGTTTTTTCTTACATATTATATGTAACATTTTTCAACATATTCTACGACTGTTAGAGTGATTATCTTATTTAAACAACATTTCACGGCTGTGTAGTGAATTTTCAAAAATATTTTCTTTGAAATCTGGGATGCATGTATATAAACGAGAAAGTTGTGTGAGGAAGTTTCGAATTTTGACAACTTCCAGTGAGAAAAATCTTCCTTTGGGATCAAAGAAGTTTTTTCAAAAATATTTAGATCTTTTGTCATCAGGGGAAAAAAGAGAGTAATGTGAAAATTATGTACGGCTTGCTGAAATCGACTCGGGTTGTACGTCAATGTACTATAAATTTTGAAAAAGTATTGCTAAAAATAATTAATAAATAAGCGCACGGTCATTTCTTATAAATATTTTTGGATATACTTATAATTAATCGGTATTTGTAAGTTATAATGCTTATAATACAATTAAAATTTCGCACGAAATAGGGGATTCAAATCCATAAACCTAAACACGCAAGTCAATGGTCTTAACCACTACACTATTACACGAGTTGCGATCTGTAACATAATTTTCAAATGCATTTGTAACTGAGGGTGGTGACCTCGGGAACGACTTGTGAATACGCAACCATGCCATCGCGGCACACAAAAAAAGTTCTGGCATTTACCTCATATCTATATGTCAGCTAAAACAGTCACGGAACGAAAACACGTCTTGCTCCAATAAACTCTCAAGTATACGCGATCTGTGAATAAGTTGTGCCATCCATAATTGTAATATTTTTATAAAACCCCTACTTTGCACAGTGGGAATATGGAGTAATATGACGACTGGCACAGAAATGTCAAAAAGGAATGCTTTTTATGAGGTAAGTAAACCGATCGGATCTGTAGCATGTGCCGGCATTTCAGTTATGTTCACTGCACTACTATTTTAATCTCGGTTCAGAGGATTTTACATGTCGTACACTATGTAATACGAGGGAATAGAGGTTTATTTTAATGACGGATAACCGTTGAATTAACCCTAATTTTATTGTGACATTTACGAAAGTGCTTTTGACACTTTCACCCTCTTATTAAGAGCAGTTTATACTGTTACGGTCACAAAAAACCCTTTCCAATTCTTGATAAGTAAGTATTGCATTTCTTTTTACTGCGTGTGGAAGGTTTTTCGTAACTTCATAGGATACGATCAGAATTTTCGTCTGTCTTATTTACCTAACACACCTCAAATTGTAATCAGATAAATTTTAGCCAATAACCAAACCTATAAAAACAGCACGCCATTTTCAAATTAACCTTTGTCTTCTTTAAACTTTTTTTCCTCTGGAATTAACGTCTATAAACTTATTTATTCTTAAGAGTTTTTCGCCTAATTTTATTTTATTTTAATGTATTGGATTAATTTCGCGAAAGATTCACTGTCATTATTAAAATAAACTACACCTACTTTCCTTCTATTTCGCCATGATGGGTTAAATTGATATGGCAAGCTGTTTTAATCTTTGTTTCAAAATATATTGTACATTCTTTATTGTTTCTATTTATAATTTTCCGAAATTATTCATTCTGTAGATCATTCGTCCTCAGATATTTCATATCTTATTTCTCTACACTCGGTGCACTATCTTTCGATGTAAATACAGTTGTTTGGTATTGTGGTCAAATATAGAAGCCTGTGATATTTTAATGTCTAATTCCTATACTGTATCCTAGAAAAATAATTCTCTGAATACCAAATTTTTATTTTTAATTATTACATTGAATTAGTTAACATCTTTTAATCAGGTACACTACAGGCGTAAACTATCTACACGCCTGCTTTTTGCGATTTTGCAACAGCGTCTTAATTTTTTAAATATTAGGATGGAAATTTTTTCCTTCATGCGTCGCGATGTTTAATTAAATTCTGCGGCTGATAAGCCCAAGTTGAAGGGATAATGTTACTTCTATAAGAAGATCTGAATTTTAAAGATATGTTTAGATTTTTCCCTGGAGTCTACCCAAAGTATTAAAAATATATCGTAGCTTAGCTTACTAGATGCTTATTATATGCAGTTTTTGATTATGTTTCGCACCTACAGTTAAAAACATACACGTGTACTGTATGTAGCGCCGGTAATGTATTACAAAGTTTGGTGGAAAAGGCAGTATTTCTAAATAAATTATATTTATATATTTATATATATCCAAAACACCGATGTGCTAATTTCTTGACAAGCACTAGTTTCTAGTCACTTCTCTTATCTGCAGTGTTAAACATTTTTGGAAAACCCTGGCACATTAAATTTCCTAAAGTTACTAAAAGTTACAAAATTAGGTTTGCTGCGAACGAAAATCAGCAATAGTGTACGTGGTTTGAAGTTAGGAATGTGCATGTGTGAGCACATGTCGCGGCCGTCGAAGTAAAGTTTTTTTTGCCTAGGCCGCTGAAATAAACTTTACGCGAGAAATGGGCGTGCATGCGCGTTTATTATTTCACATCACGCGCACTGTCGCGGAATTTCGTTTGCAGCAAACTAATTCTGTTACTTTCAGTTAGTAACTTTCAGTAATATTTCTTTTATCGCATATCCACAATTACAGTTAGAAAAAGTCGATCTTGCAGCCTTGACATATTTTTGGCAGGCGAGTATGGTTTTATGCTCACGAATAAGTAATAGATTCGCATCTCCGAGAGCACAGATCAAAAGGGCGATTACTTTAACCGAATATTTTGACTACAGTCGTTACAGCTCTTTTTTAAGGTCTTAATACCTCTACAACATCTTAAAAGTGACAAAGATGGAATTAAGGCACTCTTACCCACCCAACTGCAACGTAAACTCAGGTTTATCAGCTGCAATAGTCTGCTCATTCTCGGCCTACCCACCACCAGCGTCCCCGGTCGCATGTTGAGCTTCATTCGCGTATGAAATTTATTTCACCGAGGGTGAGATTTAGAATTCAAATGTTTTCGTGGCACCGAAACCTCACAGATATTTGTAATAACTTTAGTTATCTTCTGTGCAAGTTATTTCGTCTTATCCTTATCAGTGACTTTAATATTGCTCAGAATAGTGCCCATTCGCTCCTTTAGGCATCCGAGAAACCTTTGCCGATTGCCTCTCGTTAGTAAGAATCTTTTCGGATTGGCTAGTCTGACTCTTGTCCCTAATTTTGATTCTAGTTTTTACTAATTCAAGATCATTGGTCGTTAAACCGGATACAGCATTCCACGAGGTAGAAGAAAATGTTTGCCGAAGAAAATGTCGGTTTCATAACTATTATTAAGAACTGTCTTACCGGTTTAATCCAAAATTGGGCTGCCCCAAAGTGGGACTTTAAATCCACGTTCACAGAAGGTGAGGTTTGGGCTTTGTACTGCAACAAACAGACAGTGTTTGTTCCATAATTGAAAGAGCTTGGTCACGTTTACCTGACCGTTATGCACCACAATTGCAGCTTGCGTGTTTTCACCATCTTCTTAAGCATATTGCCAATCAGGTATTCCTATTACTGTCAGCCTGTTTATAGAAGTAAAATGTTCATTTATCAGTATAAAATTAGTACTTCTTGAGGTATACAAATCGCCTATTCCATTATTTACTATTAAGAGGACGCGATCGCGTCGCACCTGTAAAATGAAATTATCACGTCCATGCCAAGTTTATCACCATTAAACTCTGACTTTTCTTATATGTTATACTTCTCATTGTGAGTTTATTTACCTTTTGAATTAACCTCCCATTTCAAAAGAAATCAATGAATTAGCCATTTTTTTTATCCCTTAAAAAATAGAAAACAAACATTGTATTAATAGTTATCTTAAATGTGTAGAATTCATTCCTTTTACAGAACAGTATTAGAACACAATATTTTTCTCTTAGACATCTACCTTCCACCCAAGCGGATCCAACAGTATAAAATTAATTGAGATTTTATGGAGCAAAATTCTCCGCTTCTGCCCTGGACCTTCTCCCGCAAGCAGGACAAGGCCTGAGCCCTGGCATTTTGTCGCTCTGCTTGGGTTTCATGCGACGTCCAAATTTAGCGCAACGCCAGCGAACCAGTTCTCAAACAAAAATACTTACTTCGACTGAAAGCAACCCCATCGTCTAGTACCATCCTCTAGCACATTGAAAATAAACACGGGACAATCGTCCGGCAGACGTGCCGTGGTGTTTGAATAACCATCAGTCAGGCCTCTATCTTTTAAGAGACAGAAGGCGAAGAAAACCGACGTTTGCAGCCAACCCCACCTCTCAGTCCAAGGGATTCAATACCCGGGCAATTCGTAGCGGAATCGAATTTGTCCGGTGCGAAGGCTGTTCCAGTCGGCGGCAGACGAGCTGCACCAATTCAAACTTAAAGATAATTATGAAGATAGTCTATGCAAATCAGCAAAGCTGCCCTTCCAAAGCTTTCTCTACATTATGCAGACCACAATTGATAGTCCACAGGTCGGATTCGTTGGAAAAATCTCCACGAAGCTCGTTATCCAATTTATGTAGATCTTTGGACTTGAGAGAAACCTGGATTTCGCCTCTCTTTTTCTGTTGTCGGCTAGTTCTCGCTGCGTTAGAGTAGGCGCTCCGCTTACATAGCTCCTTATCCGTAATTGTATGACATGGTTTCGCTGCTGTTGATGCGCAGAATGCAAACGCTCAGAGTGTTTTTCGTACTATAGAATATGCAGTCGTGCTATTTTAACTCCTCGTTCAGTGGCCATACAGGTATTGTAGCACTCCAGCGTCCAACTATTTTAAACCGCACTTACTACAAAAATGTTTGGTGTTTTCATTGCTGTTCCAACGAGAAGCTAGAGAAAGCAACACGTCCACCCTTGCAGAGTCCCGCATGCAAGGACAAGGTTGTATACTCTAAGAGGTCGCCCGGTATCACAGAGCTGCCATTCGTGGCACTTCACCAAGGTTACCGTTCGAGACACCTCGCCCCGATGCCATTCAGGTCACGGCACGGTTGTTCCGCCTCCACCTGAGGGTTCATTCTTTCGGGACCACCTCTAAATAATTGTTTACAACTTCTTATAAAAACTTTTACTATATTCAGTAGAAACCCATGTTACAAGGACCCTTCATCTGCAACCCGATGACGCGTTCGTTGGCTTTGGCATAGGCCCTTCGATTTGACTCCATAGTTTTAGAAAT
>NC_046657.1:160279908-160289929 GCF_010883055.1 Belonocnema kinseyi
GTGTTCAAAAATTCCAGAACAGCTGAACATTTCAACGAAGAATTGAAAGATGACCTTGGTTTTGACTTTGGCGATGACTTTTAAGGTTATTTCAGGGTAACAAACATGTGATAGCTTCCCATCACCGAGAGCACTGATAACAAGGACAATGGCTTTTACAGAATATGTTGGGCACAGTCGTTGCAGCTCCCTTTTGTGGTATTGATACCTCTCTTCCTTATCCTTCTCCTTAGCAGTAATTTTGTAGTCAGCCGGAACTGAGAGTTCAATCGCGAATATAGTTCGTTCTTCGAAGTCTTGTGCAACGGAGACGGCTGTCCAAAAATTGCAGTTCCAGAAAATGTTGCTCTTCTCGTTTTGGATAATTGACTCTATCTCCCTTGGAGCGTTCGGCAGGGCAGCGTGGCGGCGAACACCGTAAGAGGGACAAATATTGTAATAGGCCCGCATTATGTTAATAGATACACGTAGTTTTCGCGTAGGCGGGACACCCAGATAATATGTGTTCTTGGTACCCAGCGTGTGCGTGAGATGCTTTGCACCTATCGCTGGTTACTTCTTGACATAAAATGAGAACGTGATATACCAAGGTGGAAATCACACAATCCTTGCACGCGAAAATTAAGCCCTGTGTACCTGAATCAAGTCCTGGTGATTTGAGAAATTCAAAAGTTTGCTTGTCTGAAAAGGACTGTTCTTCTACATTTCTGTAAAAATTTATGTGCACTTTCTTGTCAAGTAGCTATTGGCGGAATTTTTAAAACTCTGCTTTCTTTACTTTGGCTTTTACAAAAGAATTATCTTGATGGAGTAATGCATTTTCCCCACTTGTGATTTTTAAATTCAGGTCATGGATCTAAGCCGCCTGCTCCGCGGCTTTGTAAAGGACATGTTTAAGAGAGAATCTCTTGCATGTACAACGATGTAAACTCTACTTAGACCAATTTGATTATGAATACACTAGAGATTTAGAAATCCGCGTCCGCCTTGACGGCGTGAAATGCATAATCGCGGAACAGACAAATTTATATGCGTGTGGCAATGTAAAGGGCCTTAAGCTCTTTCTTCGTCCACTGAACCACCCCAAATGAGTAACGTAAAGACGGGGCAGCAATCATGTTATTTGCGGATACCTTGTTTAACGCCGACAGATTTGAAGATCAAATCTTCTGAACATGAGGATTATATCAGCTTCGGAGAGACTCCTTCACTGATTTTGCGTCTTGAATGTGGTTTCGAGGCACGTACAAGTATGTATAGATCTCTCGAGTGTCAACATATCTAACAACACTTATATCAAAAAGTTAGAAATCCTCAAGAACACCAATAATCTTGCTTTTCCTCAGATATATTTTGGGATACTTTACCAATCCAATCTCCATACCAATCTCTTCTGTATACTGCTAGACAATATTTAAAGCGCTTCTGAAGTTTACTTCTACCAGAAGCGTAGATCTTTAAGTCATCTATATAAAATAAATGAGTGACTTAATGCTCGCGATTATTAGTGTCGCCACAGAGATATCCAGAAGACACATGGTGTCGCCCGGGCGTTTCCGACTTTTAATATGAGGTGGATATGCGGGCTACATGTTGGTTCTTCTTCCACCAGAAGTCCTTGATACCATATAGTTCTGTAGCGACAACGTTCCTCGTATCCCTCAGTACTACTCGAGAAAATCTATAGGTAAGAAATTGGCCGAAACGTAAAATAAAATATACCTTCGTATTCACCTTAACGCGGCCGACAATTTTTTAAACTGTTTGTTGATAAAAATGCTTGAAATTTGTATGGTGTATTCTCAATATATAAGCGATGCCTGCAATCAACGTACTTTGTTTAAAACTGCGTCAAAGGGAATACGAAGGTGTATTTTATTTTACGTTCCGGACACTTTTTTTCTATCAATAGATTTTCCCGAATGGACAAAACTTCTACGCGGTTTCGAGCGCTTTTTGAGTTCTTGCATCCGTCGCCTCAATTTCATCATGACTAAGCAATGCACCCACTGCATAGTCGAAATTGTCAGTAGTGATAATAAGCTCTTTCAGCCTTAACACTTCATATAAAAGAAACATCCTTTTTCAAAAGCGTAGTTAGGTGTTAAGCTATTGTGGCGAAATCTGGTATAAATCGTCGATTATACCCGGCCAAACCCAAAAATTGTTGAACATGTTTTCTCCTATTAGGACGAGGAAATAATTTGAGCGCTTTCTTCTTTTCAGAATCCGGTATAATTCCACTATATCGTCCATATAGACAAATAGTTTTAACCTTTATAAACCCGTGAGAACTCTATTCATAAAACTTTGGAATGTTACTGGCGTATTTTTCTGTCTAAAGGGATGCGAGAAAACTTTAAATGCCTGAAAAGGGTTGAAAAAGCAGTTTTATGCAAGTCCATTGGAACAACTTCGATTTGGTAAATAACGGAGGCAAGGTGACGTATAGTAAAATACCTAGCACCAACTAATTAATTTAAAATAACCATGGTATTAGTGAGGAGATAAACGTCACCGACAGTCCTCTCGTTAACACTCCTATAATCTACGATCATTCCCCATATTTTGTTTCCGTGGGTCAGGGTTTTTAGAGACTACCCAAATTAGTGGATTAAAGCTGTTTCTGACTCATGAACTCTACCCTGTTTCATTAATTCATTAGTTTCTTCATACAGCTTTAATACAATGTTTCACCCTATAAGAAAAATTGATAAGGAAATTTTTTAAGTGTTTAGGATTACATTTTCATTTCATCTATATTTGAATGACATAAATTAAAATTTTTTTAATCAGGATAATCTTGTCTTCATTAACTCTTCCTTAAAGAGATCAAATCGGATCCCCTTTTAACCTGTGTCTTAGTTGGTTCAACTTTTTTTAATTCCTGCAAAATCACGGGTGAGATTGACAATTCGACGTCCCTGGTGCTTGGGTTCACGAAGTTCACACACACCGTGCTGTCACTTACTTCAACCAGATATTGTCCCAAATATAGCAAATATAAGTCTAAACAATGAAATCAATATATTAAAATTATACCAGTGTAGGGGCACGACGATAAATCGCAACGGCTGTGGTTAAGCAGTGCGAGGTTTCGAAGTTATCACTTCTCACGAGATCGATCAATGCTCTTTGAATAATCCTATTTTGTTAACAAATAACTCATTTAGGTAATACTTTTCAGAAAACTTCATTAAATCCTAATAAAATTTTTGTTTGCTGGAATTTTGGGCTCACTCAAAATTCTCTCGTAAAACGAAGCGTTTGAAAATTGTAAAATTATTTTAATACTGCTTGCCAAAAAAATAGATAACGTTATCATTCAACAAGATCAATAGAGTTTCAACAGCACATTATCTTAAGAACAGTGATTGCGAAAAGTTCTCAAATTTTTATTTTAAAAGATGAAATACTTTGTCTTTCGGGGCGAGTTGAAGTGAAAATATTTAGTAACTTTTCTTGCCTGAACATGTTTCAAAAAGCCTGTTTATCTAGATTCAAATGAGTTTTTTCTATAAATCAGTTTCAAAATCTGGAATAAATTTCCTACAAGATTCATTCACGACTTTTGAGAAGCAAATTCTTTTCTACCCTCGGTATTCAGTTGTAAAAAATGAAAAAAGTTACGTTTTCCCTTCGTTTGGTAAATATACTGCATCTTTGCAAACATTAATGGAAAGGTTATTGTTTGAAGAAATTTTGAGAGCTCAATGTATTCCGAATAGCCCTGTAAGTCGCCAGATCGATCCACAAAGTGGTTTTTCTGGATCGATTCATGAAAGTTTCAGAAAAAATTAAAGGAGCAAGATTTTGTTGCTGAATATCGTGTAATCTCCTTAAAAATGTAAAAATTGATTTCTTTTCTACTTTTCCCATAATTCTTTATCTGTTACTGATCTGTTTGAAAAAAAAAGAAAAACAAATTTCCAAAAAAATTTTTTCCTTTTTTTTCGAAAGTGTTATTTTAAATAATTTTTGATAATTTTAAGAAATACTGAGTTGATCTTGAAGCTTTTGACCCCTTCATACCTCAATTTTCCATATAAAAACCGGAGACATTAGACAGCGTTCGTTTTCTGTTTTGGTGCATACGCGATAAATAAATGACGATTGTTGTGATATTTTTTTGTTTTGGTACATACGCTACAAACAAAAGACAGGATCGCGCCTCGACTAATCCGTGATTAATTGGTAGATCGTCGCGTCTTTTTGTACAGGGTCCTTTTTCTCGACTTTTTCTGCCAAGCTAACAGATGCAAAAAAAAAGTTTTTCTCAAAACTCATCTTCTTCTTTGGTAAAAAACCAATCAATAGTTTATCTCCAAACTCATCTTTTTTCTGTAAATTTGATAACAAAAATTAACGAAGTTTTTGTAAACTGAATTTTTTTAACTTTTCAATGATGCCTAGGCGGCATTTATCTGAGCTAGAAGTCGCCCGGTTCGTGACTTTTGTCCAAGAGGGGTACAGCTATCGGGAGCTTTGTCGCAGTTTGATCATTTGTCGCAGTCTGATCATCTGTTGTTTCTGGTGCTTAGAACTGTTATTTGGAAACTGATGGATATGATCGATGAGCTGGACAAGGTCGACGTTCCGTAGCGGTCATTATACGACGTGTACGTCAATACCCTTTTGTTACACCGCACGCTGTTCTTCAAGATTTTCCAACCCGTCGACAGTAGCAACAATAACGACAGCGACCGCGAAACATATCCAGAGGAACGGTTGTTAATTGTCTTCGCAAAGCTGGATTACGATCCGGGAGTGCTGCTCGGGGGTCAATGTTAACACCCGCACTTCTCAGAGCTCGCCTAGCGTACGCTGGCTAACATGTGAGCTCAAAGATGAGGCCTTGGGGTATTGTTTTGTTCTCTGATGAGTCTCGGTTTTGTGTACAGTAACGACAGAAGATCCAAGCTTTGCGTCTTAGGAGAGAAGATATGTACTGGGATGTACTGGGCCATCGACTGCGTGCAAATTACCAAAATTTAAACAATTTGGCTGCATTAAAACGCGCCTTAATTGCAATTTGCGAAGGATTTCAGTGTAGTTGATCCAGAATTGCATTTCGAATATGCGTACAAGATTGCAAGCGGTTATTTTGGGTAGGGGCGGCATCACTAGATACTAAACAGACACACACTATTTAGAGAAAAGTTGAGAGTCATTAAATACTATGCAACTGACGAACCACGGGGTGCCATTTCTCCTAAAGAATTAGACACACATTGCATACACACACATACACGCATTCTTTGGAGAATGAGTTTGGAGTCATTTAATACTATGGAACTGACGAATGAGGGGGTCTCATTTTTTTGAAGAAGCACACACACACATGTGCATAAGCACAAAAGAAGCGTAAATCCAACCAAGTAACCTCCACGTGGTACGATTTAGGTAACACAAATGTACCTGAATGTACCTAAATTAAGTCCTGATGATCTAATGAAAGCAAAAGTTTGCTCCTTCGACAAGAACTGTTTTTCTAGATTTTTGTGTATGTTTTCATACATTTGCTGTAGAGTATATGTTAAAGGAATTTTTTAAGCTCTGCTTTCTATACTTCGGATTTTATGAGTGAAGCATTTGGGTGGAGTAAGGCACTTTCCTTATTACGGATTTTAAAATTTAGGCTAGGGGTCTCGTCCGCCTGCCCTGCGGCTTTAGAAAGGACCACTCTTTCGCCAATTATCACACTAGGTTTCGAACTATTGTTGGGAGAGGATCTCTGTCATTTGCAATGATGTAAGCTGTACTTAAAACAATTCGGTTATGAAGACATGAGAGATTCAATAGCCCGTGTCCGCCGTGACGGCGTAAGATGTGTAATTGCATAACAGACAAATTGATATACAAGCTCTTATTCATATGCATGATCTTACATGTGGCGACATCAAGGACCGTCAGCTCGTTCTTCGCCCATTGAACCAGCCCAATCGACAGGAGTAGAACCGGAATGGCAAACATGTTGGTCACACATGTTGCACACTTTTGTAAACAAAATTGCAAAACAATATCTCATGTGTAATTCTTGACGATATTTCAAGAAGTCTAAAGTTTAATTTCACCAGAATTCAGATCTGCAGGTAATCCAGATGAAATACATAAGTGACCTTATTCTCGCGAGGATTAGTGTCGCCACCGAGGTATCCAGGAGAATTTCGTAGTGTGTGGTATAGAGGCAGAAGTGTGATACCAAGAATCAGAGAGCTGATGGTATCGCCTTTCAGAACGTTCCTCTGGAGAGTGACTTTGCTCGTATCTACACGATCATTTCCAGATGAAATAGTAAATCTAGTTGTTCAAAGGGGCATCAATCTCTCTATTCATTTTACTATGTGTAAATGAACCTTCAAACTTTCTAACACATAGATGATAAGTCTATGAGAGGTTGAATCGAAAGCTTTCCGGTAGGTAATCCAGGCCATTGACAGAACACGCTGGTGGGTTGATGCGTCTTTACAGACGCACCTGTCAAAATAGCGACGTTTTCCGACAGCCTGTCACACATTTTCTGAGCAACGTTGTTCGTACATCTCTCTCCACAGAGGTTGAGTTGACTTGTCCACTTAATGTGGGCCTTTCGCTGATTCGGCATGGTGTTTCCATCTAAATTCATTTCAGTCCATCCTGGTAGAGCCTTACATGTAAGGATAAGGCCTCTGGCACTGTGGTTATGTCGCCGATTAGGAGCTATTTCTTTTTGACCATTCCTGGACACTTACTTGTATGTGATTGCTTATTAATTATTTAAACCATATTTAGCAAAAACCCTTGGTCAGGGACCTTAAATCCGGAAATCCGAGGATGCGTTCGGCGACGTTCTTACAGGCCCTTTGGTTCGATTTCAAAGCAATCTTTGGAATGATATCGGGGTATCTACTAAAATTGTGTAAAACAAAACTCCTGACAAGTCCAGGTTTTTTCAGATATCTAACGATTTTTCCAAGGTATCATTTTTCTGAATAGGGAGTTTATTAAGCTTGTCAAGTTCCTTGAAAGTACCCTAAACACCCTTGAAATTTCATTTTATTTAGTCAAAGTTAATGTTTTCTAGAAATCCTTTGAAATTGATCTTAAAATATTTGGAATTTCCACAAAACTCTTCAAAGTCCCCTACAATTTTTGTAAAATCTTGTGAACAGTTTAAAGTCATCAAAATATATATTTAAAAATGCCATGAATCGTATGAAACAATGATAGGTCGAAAATAATACCTTAAATCTTGGTAAAGTTCTTTGAAATCATTCAGAATAGCTGAATATTCTATAAAATCCTGTTCATTCTGTCAAGTTCCTTGAAGATACCCTGAAAACCCTTGAGATTTCGTTTTATTTTATTTAAATTTGAATGGTCTTAAAAATCCTTTAGAATTGATCTTTAAACCTTTGGAATTCTCACAAAACGCTTTGAATCCCCCAGAAACTTATATAAAACCTTAAACTTCCTTGTAATTTATTAAAATAGATTAAAATCCTTGAGGTACATGGCTTGGTGGTATATTAATAATGCTAATTTCCTTATAGTATATTAGCATAAATAATATAATAAATAATACACTAATAGTATATTATGAAAATTTTAAACATTTCTTCAAACGTATGGTTCTTAAAGTACTTACTTTTAAAGATATTTTTACAAAACTTAGAATTGACCATTATCACTCTTTCATACCCACGATTATCCATTCCATTGGTATTTGTGTGTATTGAAATGTTATAACAGTAATAGATAAAAGAATGAGTTCTTTTAAATTTACAAAAGTAAGTGATAGTATTTATTGTCTAATTTCTTCCTCGAGCGTGATCTGGATTTTTTTATGCGTTGGATGCTGAATCCTTATCCTTATTCGAAAATTCTAATGGTATTCGCTTAGGCAAAAAGTTTATTATTAGGTTTCTTTCTTAAACAAACCAATATGTTTTCGAAGTTCTTCAGGATTTAAATTTAAACATAAATTAAATCCCAACTAATCCTCAGGAAGAACTTACGCACAAGATATTATGACTAAGTTTGTATGTTTAAAACAACCTACTTGCATTCCTAATACCAACATTTAATGCAGTGTCGCAATGACCATCGAAAAGCCATAATATGGGATGAGATTAAAATCCTAAATATTGAACCTATAGTTATTATAAACCACATTCGCCGAAATGGTTTTCTAATGGTTTATTTGATTTTCTAACTTAAAATATATTTACTTAAACACTAATATTAATTATATTGAGGTATTCTAACGGTAGGTTGCCAATGCACGTGACAAGACGTGAAGGTCATTCCTGAAGTAAATTTCAACGAGGAATTCATTGGTGAGCTCTGTATTGATCTTAGTGATGATCTTCAAGGTGAGTCCCCTTGCCTCTCACTTTTTGGGGTGCTTGATTAGCGTGAGTCCCCTCGCCTCTCACGGCCTATCAATGTATCATTCAACATACCGGCCCACACATTAATCTTTTGTGAATATTGTGTGTGACTCTCCAACATCCAATTAGGATTTGTGTCGGACCAATATCTACAATTTTGCCTGTTAACTTCACCTTTTAAAGTGAAAGGAGATTCATATGAAAATACTGTATTGTACAAGAAAAGAGGATCTCTATCAATTCTGTCCATGATAATTTCACAAAATTCAACCCGACGATCAGGATCGTCTTGATTGAGCTCTTGTACCAGATGAACTTTCTAAGGATGGAAATTAATGCTTTTAAAATATTTCGCACTGTCTCAGGAGCAACGTCACGCTCATCACTAGCTCGACGTAAACTAAGGTGTTGATTTTCAACAAATGCTTGGACTATGTCCATCTGCATGTCCTCAGATCCAACCCTGCTCCATTACGAAAAGTGCGATTCACAAGCAAACGAACTTGATCATAAGATCGAACTCGATCTCCCCAACCACGCATCATGAATACAGGTACTCTCTATTGTTCCGAAAGTTTAGCTTGCGCCATAGTAATCTTTTAGCGAAAGATAGTAAGACCTTAACGGCTACAATTGACCTATGACTTGGGTACGTCCCTGAACGTAGAATTTTCCGCTCTTTCGATTGCAGATGTAAAAAGGGGGCTTACGTTTAAAAAAAAAAGTTGACCTTCAAAAAGCCAAGAAGGTCAACTTCAAGGTCAAAATGAAGATCACCATTGAATTCTTCGTTGAAATTTACTTCAGGAATTACACTGGCCCTTGGAAAACTTTGTTAATTTCAAATAACCTCTAACTAAACTTGAACCTTACAATTGACCTATGACTTGGGTACGTACCTGAACGTATAATTTTCCGCTTTATCGATTGCAGAAGTAAAAAAGGGGGTTTCCATTAAAAAAAAAAACAAAGTTGACCTTCAAAATGCCAAGAGGGTCAACTTCAAGGTCAAAATGAAGGTCAACATTGAATTCCTCGTTGAAATTTAGTTCAGGGATTATACCGACCTCTTGGAAAATTTTGTTAATCCCAAATAACCTCTAACTAACCTTGAACCTTACAATTGATCTATGACTTGGGTAAGTACCTGAACGTAGAATTTTCCGCTTTATCGATTGCAGTTGTAAAAAATAGGGTTTCCATCTAAAAAAACAAAGTTGACCTTCAAAATGCCAAGAAGGTCAACTTCAAGGTCAAAATGAAGGTCACCATTGAATTCCTCGTTGAGATTCACTTCAGGAATTATACCGACCTCTGGTAAAATTTTGTTAATTTCAAATAACCTCTAACTAACCTTGAACGTTAAAATTGGCCTATTACTTTGGTACGAACCTGAACGCAGAATTTTCCGCTCTATCGATTGCAGATGTGAAAGAGGGTTTCTATTTAAGAAAACAAAGTTGACCTTCAAAAAACCATGAAGTTCAACTTCAAGATCAAAATGAAGGTCACTATTGAATTCCTCGTTGAAGTTTACTTCACGAATGACCTTCACTTTTTTGAAAAATATTTTACCTGAGGAAATATCTAAACGCCCAGGACGTTTTATACACCCTGTATGCACACACACACACACACACACACACACA
>NC_046657.1:160290029-160292597 GCF_010883055.1 Belonocnema kinseyi
ACACACACACACATTCTCCCATCACGGTCGCCATTCGGTTCGGTTTTGATTCCTCTAGAATCAAACCGAAGGACCTATGACAAAGCCACCGAACGCGTCCTCGGGTTGCGGATAGAGAATCCCTGTACCAAGGGTTTCTGCAGAATATGGTTACAAAAATAAATAGGCAGCCGCGGACAATTGTCCAGGGGTGGTCCCGAAGGAATTAACCCCCAACCGGAGGTTGAAAACCGTGCCGAAAGCTGAATGGCACCTGGGTGAGGTGTCTAGAACGGTAGTTCTGGGATACCGGGCGACCTCTCAGAGTACGCAGCCTTATCCTTGCATGCGAGGCTCTACAAGGATGGACGAACCCCTTTCCCTAGCTTCTCGTGGGAACAACAATGACAACACCAAACATAGTTGAATTAAGTGCGGTTCAAAACAACAGAACGCGCAGGGCTCCCGACAATGGGTCGGCCAACAATGGCGTCCAATCTGGAGCTGGGGGAGCCAATGAAAATGGATTTAATGCGATGGATTGGCGGGATCTCGCAACCTTTAGGTGGACGGAGCGACTGAATCACGACTTGCTAGAGTGATACGATGCGAGAGTGGCCCGTGAACGGGCTACATGGCACGGCTGCATGCTCTGTGGTGCGAGAAACACCCGGAGCAGGCATCCAATAGATGAAGAGCGATGCTTTACGACCCAGAGAAACATCAACACCAAGGTTTCTCACAAGCCTAAAGATCTGGCTGAAATGGACGAGCTTCGTGGACATTTTTCCGGTGAATCCGACCTCTGGGATATCAATTATTGTGTGTATAATGCAGCGAGAGTTTTGGCCGATGCGAACCGTAAAACAAAATCAACGGCTGATCATAAGACCAAAAGACAAAACGCATCAACTTGCCATAAAGATAGGCTGGGCAAGACACTACACGTTCCGCATTCAACGTGTGATTGACTACATCACATCTGGCAGGAATTTTACCGCCAAGGTTCGAAAGTTCGCGCGCGAACTCCGGACCCGTTATCACACACTTAACAAGTCAAAGCTGCTGACCATCAGGCAGCATATTGTTGAGAGAATACGAATACTATCTGACGCTACGAGAAGTCTAGGGCGGAGGGAGAGGTGGGTCAGAGAAAATCAACATTTTCTGTCTGATCCATCTCGACTCTTCCAAGACTCTCCAGTTACTGTCGAACACCAACCCAAACCAGAGAATGTCGAAGTATTTTGTAGAGAAGTCTACGAAGTTCAGCATAGACTGGACGAAGAATCAGAAAATATAAATAGCGTCAGGGAGTTATGTGTTGCCCTCATAACACCAGATAAAGAATGCCCACCCATCACTACCGAGGAGGTGAAAAAAGTATTAATAGAGATGAAGAACTATTCCGCACCGGGACCAGATTGTATCAAAACCTTCTGGTGGAAGAAGTTTTCTACAACCCATCAGCATTTGGCCCGTATTGTCACCTCATATTTGAAGTCGGAAGAGCTGATTCCAGAGTGGTTGGTGGAATGGCGCACAATACTCCTGCCGAAAATAGGCAACTTAGCTGACCCGAAGAATTACAGGCCAATAACTTGTCTGAACACACTTTAAAAGATATTCACAGCTATCCTAAATGATAGGATTGTTCGGGCAATTGAACTGTGTGGCAAGAAATGTATGAACAGCGAGGCTCAAAGAAAGGCGTAGCAGGATGTCGGGAGAACCTGCTCATCGATAGATGTGTCTGCAAAGAGGCAGCATTCTACCAGCGTGATCTATCGTTGGCCTGGATTGATTATCGGAAAGCTTTCAATTCGACTTCCCATAGACTTATCATCTGTCTTTTTGAAATCTTAAAGGTTCATCCGCAAATAGTTGGATGCATAGCGAGATTGATGCCGCTTTAGAAAACCAGATTTACTATTTCATCTGGCAAAAATCGTGTGACAACTAACAAGGTCACCTTTCATTGTGGTGTCTTTCAGGGCGACACCATGAGCCCACTCCTCTTTTGCCTTACATTATTGCCACTATCTCTAGCACTTCGCCATTCCGACGGGTACTTGTGCGGCAAACATGCAGATCGAAAGTACAAGGTCACTCATGTATTTTACATGGACGATCTTAAGATCTATGCTAAAAGCAGAGAGCAACTGCATCTAGCTCTTGGGATTGTCGAACGATATACTAAGGAAATTGGAATGGAATTTGGGTTAGACAAATGCGCCAAGGTTTATTTGAAGCAAGGAAAACTTAATGGCATCCCTAAAGATCCTGAGCTCGTTGATAGAAGCGCCATACGACACCTTTGCGCTGGAGAGACTTGTACATACCTGGGCGTGCCACAGAGCCGCATTCAGGATGTGACATCTATAAAGGATACTCTCCGAAACAGATACAAAAGTCTCATCCGACAAATTTGGTCTTCCGAACTGTCGGCGAGGAACAAAGTATCTGCAACGAACATGCTTGCCGTATCGGTACTACTCTATTCATTTGGAGTAGTTCCATGGACGAAGAACGAGCTCAGATCTCTTGATATCGGGACAAGAAAGATTATGCACATGAACAAAAGCATGC
>NC_046657.1:160292697-160334358 GCF_010883055.1 Belonocnema kinseyi
AGTATTAGGGGTGAGCAAAATGCATCAAATCTTATCTATCTCGAGTACTCACTCCTGAAAGCCCGGATTAAGAAAGCACAAGAGAAAAACTTTCGCGAACAGATCTTCGATAAGAGGATGTACCGTATCTTCCACAGAAATGTGAAGGATCAGTCAATGTCTTGTGAGCTAACGTTTGCTTTTCTTAAATCGCCCGGATTGAAGCCTGGTACCGAGGGTTTCATTTTTGCATGCCAAGACGGTGTCATTTCTACCTTAACATACCGTCGCCACATTTTGAGCCAAGACATTCCCGACGATAGCTGCAGGGCGTGCCATGCACACCCCGAGCATTTAGCTCACATACTATCTAGTTGTCCAACTCACGCGGGAACGACCTACATTCAAAGGCACAATGCGGCACTAAGAGTACTTTCTAACCATCTCTGTCACTCCTACGGCATTAACCTTAATATCGCTCCTCTAAATGCTCCTAGGGAAATTGAGTCAATTGTCGAGAATGGGAAGTGCCGCATATACTGGAACTTTATATTCTCGACAATTGTTTCTGTTGCTCACTCGAGGCCTGACATGGAGAATGACTTCTAGAAGCGAACCATGTTCGTTATCGAATTTTCGGCATCAACTGACAAAAACATCATAACCAAGGAGAATGAAAAGAAAGAGAGGTATCGAGATCTTATAAGGGAGTTGCAACAATTGTACCCGGAACATTGTGTTAAAATGATCGTCCTTATCATCGGGGCTCTTGGAGGTGGCAAGCTTTCACTTGCTAATGGCCTAAAAAGCACCCCTGCGTGTCAACAATATGCTAGAACACTTGCGGGAAAAATGCAGAAGGCGGTTGTCCTTGGGTCGCTCCGTGTTCTTAGGGTGCACGAGGCTTTTGCTGGATCGTCGCTATCCCACGCTTGTGAGACGCGGTTGTGGCTGAAATTTTACCGCGATTTCGCTGGAAGCGGGTGCAATTTTCCAGATTAGCACCCGCTCCAGGCGAAATCATGCGGTTTTCCTTATGACAAATTTTTTATTATATATTATATTGCTTTATAGTGCCTATTCTAGATTTCAGCAGGTACAGTTTACTTATATAAAACTACCAAGCTCGGGTGTCCATTTACACGAGCTACGGAACGAGCTTTATTTTGTTGCCATAGGTACATAATTGAATATTTTATATGTTATATAATAGCAGTCATTGCAATGCAATGTCTCAAACATTTATTTAAACAATTTTACTAATACTGGTATAAATTATTATCTGTGTGTAAAGTGTGTTCAATCATAAGCTTTTATGGTTGCTTGTGGTTAACATTTTCATGTTATGGGTAAGTCTAAAAATATATTTTAAAGTTGTTATTATTTTAATTTTGGATGCATATTTAATATATTTTAATTATTTGAACGAAACTAAACAAACTACGCTATGCCTATCCAATTCAAATCGAATCATATTTTCAAAAGCAGATGATCGCACAAACAACTTGAATGGTGAAGCAGGTGTTGACAACAGCCGCGCATAACTGTAAATGAAAAAATCGTTCGTTTTTTTAACAAATCTGCTTATTTTTAAAAGTACAATCTGTTTATTTTTAAAAAAGTGTATAAAAGTCGAAAACGTACATGTACTTGTTTGTAGTCTTGGAAAATCGATTCGTTGGAGGTAATCTGAATTATATTTTTAATGCTTATTTAGGAGTTACGTAATAATAGTAGGATAAAATTAAATAAACTCGATTTGTCTATTTTATAAATTTAGTGTCCAAAAAATAATTGTTTGGAATTTTTCCGAATTTGAATTAAATAAATCTGCCGATCTGCAGATTTCATAAACGAAGCATGTATTCTACTCTCGATTTTACGTATTTTTATGAAGGTACGTATTTTATGTGATAAGGTTTTAGATACAATAATTTTTAATTTATGTATATGCAAATTGTGTTTTTTGATTTTTTTAGTGCAAGAGAGAATTTTTATAGGAGTCATGCAGGCTCCTTTCAGTGTATTTTCAAATTAATTTGTAAACTTAATTATTTCAGAACCTCGAACACAGAATGCAGTGCGGAGTATACAAAAAGAGCTTCTGAAGGAGTTGAAAATATCTCGGATGAGATTTCTTCGGACGAACCTAAGTCGTCCAATTGCGATTCTACTCTCGATTCTGTGCTGTCTTCTGAAGGTAAGTATTTTATGTGATAAAATTTTAACTTTTTAATTGCCTCTCTGGTCGATATTTCGTCCAGCAGTCAGGTCGGAGATTCTATGTAACAAATGCATTAAATAGGGTGGACATTGTGGGGCTTACATACATGGCATTTTCATATTTCGCGCCTTTAAAGTTGCATTCGGATCGGCCATTCGGTCAAGTCCGTGCATCTTCGGATCAAGTTTATCATAGTTACCATGGTTTCGTTTGGAACTTCCAATGGATACAAGTGTCAAAAAATATAGGTTATGTTATGCAGTAATTACAAATAATAAAAGTGTTTCATTAAAAATGAAGTGAGACTTGTGGACTCAGAAGTAAACGTGAGTTTTCTTCTGTGCCAATAATATTATGGAATGGCTGCTGAGTGACGAATACTATAAATTGGTAATAATATTGTGCGCTTTTAGTGGGCGAAGAGTGAATTGTGTTTAACGCTTATTTGCGGCATAAAAAGGTATGTTATGGATAGACAGGATTTGTTTTGAATAAAGTGAATGAAATATAACATGCGAAAATTTTTTATTGACATTTTAATTTTTTATTTTAAAACTGAAGATAAAAAATCGGCCAAACAGGAAGCAGGAAAAACGTCCATGATTACGTTTGATTATCAACGCATTTTGGATACACCGAAAAATGGATAGCTAGCAATCAAGTGCGCCATGTATGTAAGCCTCAGCGTGACCACCCTGTACGTATCTATAAATTTCGCCGCTAAAAATAGGTCTCTTTCACCTGAAAATGCTCCGCAGCCTAAAGGTTGAATGCAATAACTTTTAGTTTATATATGAATTGTATTTTTTCATTTTTTCAGTAGCAAATAGATTTTATCGAAATCATACAGGGTCCTTTTTAGTGTATTTTCTAACTAATTTGTAAACTTCATTATTTCAGAATCTGGAACACAGAATGCAGCGCGGAGCATAGAAAAAAGAGCTTCTGAAGGGATTGAAAATATACGAGATAATAGTTTTTGGACAAAACCTACGTCGTCTAATTGTGATTCTTCTCTTGATTCGCCTACCGTTTCTTATGAAGGTACGTATTTTATGTGATACAAATTTACATTTAGTAATTTTTAATTTATTGACAAAGTAAAAGTGTGTGAAAAAATTGTATTTTCGTTAAAATGAAAAAAAAAATTTTCCTGTTAAAGCAATTATTTTTCATTCATAGTTAAATAAAATACATCGGTCGAACGGTTGTATGTGTCTGCGCGTGTACGTGGGTATGTGTGCTTGTATGTGCAACAGAGTTGTTATTTATATTTTAGAAGCTTCTTAACTTTAAAGAGAGAGTTTTTATAAAAATCATTGCAGGGTTCTCATTACTGTATTTTCGAATCCTTCCTTAAAAAATTATTGAAGCCGGATGAAGTGAAGCCGAAAGTGACGCACACTATTGGGATTTTAAATTGTATCTAAATTTAAGGATTACATTTATAAATAAGATAGGGATAGCGCGCGATATGTTTAGAGAAACGTTGGTAAAATTGAAACTAAAAATTAAATTTTAGTTTTCATTGTAAAATAAACAAAAATGTATGCATAAAAACTGCGCTTGTAGCACCCAGAAACACACTATTTAATTTGCAAAATACATTATTTCAGAACCTGAAAGAAAATGTAGCTTGGAGTATAGAAAAAAGCTCTTCGGAAGAGGTTGAAATAATTCGAGGTGAAATTTCTTGGGAGAAACCTACACTGTTAAAAATGTTTGAAATTTTAATATACATGTACTATACATTTGTATAGTAAATCTAAGAACTCGCACTATGAAATAGTTATTAAGAGGCTGCGTAGTAAATTTAATATACATGTATATTGATCAATTCTTAGAAGAGCCAGGTAATTTCACTTTACACAAAGTAAAAATAATTTTTGCTGTAATGTTTAATTCTAAATAATAAAGCATTATTTTTTTTTTAGTTAAACATAAGTCATACTGGGTTTCAAGTGAATAAGTTCAATTAAATGTATAATGAAGACACCTAACCTAAAAGCAGCAGTACTCACGTAAAAATTCTGACATAGGCAAATAATTTTGATGAAAACCCCACCCGTACGTCGCACTTTGATTATAAATCAGAATTTAGTCGATGAATTGTAGGTTATTAGTTTAGTTTTAAATATTCGCCAAGATTTAAATTAATCGCTATTAAAAATGTTTGCAATTTGAATATACATATACTATACATTTATATAGTAAATCTAAGAACTCGGTCTATGAAATAGTTATGAAGAGGCTGCGTAGTAAATTTAATATACATGGATATTGATCAATTCTTAGAAGAGCCAGGTAATTTCACTTTACACAAATTAAAGATAATTTTGGCAATAATAATTAATTTTAAATAATAAAGCATTATATTTGTTTCTAGTTGAACATAAATTGTACTGGGTTTCAAGTGGTTAAGTCCAAGTAAGTACATAATGCTTTCCTTACATGTATAGTAAAATCGCTATAGAAATTTCTAACCGTGTACGAAGTCTGATTGCTCTACTGTTTTTTTCTCGGTTCTATACACTGATGTATTATTAGAAGTGAATTATAACAGCAGCTTAAACTTAGAAGACTCTGAATCTTCAAGCAACAGCGATTGTTTCGAAGCTTGTATTTCTGAGGACGACAGTGATTCATCTAGCGACAAAAGTAGGCAAAAAGCAAGTTTAAGTGAGAAACAACAGCTTGAAATAGTCGATGGTGATTCTGAAAAAAAGAAAGAGATCTGAACGAGAGCAAAACAAAAGAAAACGATAGCACTTTACTAAAACATGAAAAATATATACAGAAAAGGCAGTAAATGCAGGTGAAGCCTATATATCATTATCTACAAACAAATTAGTACCAAAAAAAACATGAGAAGAAACTGCGGGTCAGGATACAGATTCAAATGTTTAAATAAAATAAGTAAAGAAGAACGAGCTCAGATTTATGCAGAATATCCTTCTATTGAAGATCAGTCAAGAAAATATGAGCTTCTATCCAGGCATATTGTTGGAAAGAAATTAGAAGAGGGTAGGTGATTGTTCGAAGAGAAAGTTTACTTGTACCTATTTCATACCTTGCCAAGGTAAAAAAATTTCTCTTTGCCAACAATTGTTTGTAATACATTAGCCACCAGTAAACGAGTTGTTCACACTGCTATAAAAAGCTGAGGAATGGCGTGTCGCTATTACAGGATTAGAGACCAAACTCTAAGCTTAAACAAAAATATGCACATTAAACGTAACTTGGGCACAGGAAAATAATCGAGCGATAGCCAGTGAGCATTATTATACAAATGTATTTAACAATTGCTTTAACATCGGTTTCTTCAAGCCAAAAAAAGATTAGTGTATAAAATGTGTAGCATACGATAATTCCACACCAGAAGAAAAGGCAGTAGCAGGAACAGAATATGAAAATCATGGAAATAAAGTGAAAATAGCAGAAAATTTTAAAACTGAAGATAAAAAATCGGCCAAACAGGAAGCAGGAAAAACGTCCATGATTACGTTTGATTATCAACGCATTTTGGATACTCCGAAAAATGGAGCCAGTAGACTATACTGTAGTCGACAGCTTACAACTTTACAAATCATGACATTGGCAATTTAGAAGGTTATTTCTACGTATATACCCAAAATTATGCAAAAAAGGAGGGAATGAAGTTGGATCATTCGTATACGGCTTTATAGAGAAGAAAGCTCGAGCTGTAAACACGAAATTTCTCCTGTGGGCAGATAAATGCGTAGCGCAAAAAAAACCTGTGTTTTTTGCTGCTTTAATGCACTCTGCTGTCAATTTCTAAGTGGATATTAAATTTTCAAAGTTCGAAACGGGCCAAACGATGAATAACGGAGACAACATGCACAGTGTGATTAAAAGGCATGTAAGAGGGCGTAAAATTAAATGTTTGAAGAGTGGTTCAAAATTATAGAAGATTCATAATCGAGCAACCCTCAGTATCATGTGATGAGAGTAACTTATGATACGATCTATGATTTTAATAAGCTCGCCGATCTACAAAGCTGATACAAACACGTTGTAAAGGAAGGAAAATCCTTGAAAAATCTCCCTCTTAGATCTAATTAGCAAAGAAATTTTTACTACCAAAAATCATCCGCACGAACTTAGATGTGAATTTGATTTTGAAGAGGACTATGAAGTGTACAAAACAAGAAGAGTAAAAGAGCACGTGAATGAACGGAAATACGTGCTATAAAAAGCTTACACGAAAGTTCAAGGAATTACAGCAGCACAAAAAAAAAAACTTTTTACAACTTTGTTAAACGTTAGTCATTCCTTAAAAATATCAAACGTTCTTAGAAGCTTTGTCAGTAAAATCTACACAAAAAAGAGGAAAATGACGATTAATCAGTTCTAATAATGTGCATTATAATGTATTTTTACTGTTACTTTAAAATGAAAGTTTAAAATGTTTGTAATTATAAACAAACATTTTAAACTTTTATTTTAAAGTAACAGTAAAAATGCATTATAATGCAGATTGAATACCCAGTCAAAAATAAGTACCTCAAGGTCATGCAACAAGTATAACAGATGATTAAGTCAGCCCTAAGATCAATATTTTTTTACCCATATTGAAAAGTAAAAGTTTAAATAACGCGGAAATTTTTTCCGGGAAATGGTGATAAATATTAAAGGATCTTTTGTAGCCTTGCAAAGAGTTTGGAGAAGAAAAAGTTTATCTATGAAAATAATGATTATCGACGGATGTATTTAGGTTTTGCAGCAGAAGTTTGACTTCTAACCAAGGACATAGGAAACAGGGGACTATGAATGCCATTGCGGGGGTAATGCAATGAGGGGGGGAGGTCCGCCACCTTTTGATGTCCCGCGACAAACATAGCAGCGCCCACATGTTTATATTTTCATGCACAGTTTGTCGGCAAAAATGCCCGTGCGCATAATCAAATGGCACATCGTAAGATGGCGGCTCTCCCCACTCATGGAATTCTCCCCCTCCCGTGGATTCAACCCCTCTTGCCCAAGTTAGCATGGCATGCCTAGTCCCGTGTTTCCTAAGCCCATGCTTCTAACTTTCTCTGTAGGTAATCATGCAATCTGTATTGCCCACAAACCCGTAGAAGTTCGAAGTTGTCTACTCGCTGCGATAGTGCTGCTTTGACACAGCTGATACGTATGTCAGACCAAATTTGTCTATTTGCATTTCAAGTGTTTTAATTCTGTTTAAGAATTATCTTTTATTTATATAACGTAGTTTATAATCTCTTATATTTGATCAATAGCCTGTCTGATGAGGGAATTTGTTTGATTCCGAAACGTTATACTAAAGTTTTATTAAAATTGTCTGGACAAAGTAAAAACGAAAAGATTTTTTCCTTTTAAATGCTTTTTTTTTATTGATTCGAACGTTTTTATGCAACTTCGAATTACAATCAATACTGTATTTTAGTTTAACAATTTATTCATTGATTTTACGGCGCCTGTTTCTTCTCAAATCATGATTGTGTGTTTGATTATTTTCTTGACAGAATGTTTGCGGGATTGGTCTGCGTATAGCAGCAGCCTCATCATTGGCACAAACGAATGAATAACGGCGAGTCACACCCAATTGCTTTAGTTGTTCAGTCCTCAGGCTTACAAAATTGTCGGTTTCTACGTCAAAAACATGATTAGTTTTGCCTGTCAAATCAGACAAAGGTTTAATCAGATTCTTGTCCTTCCATCCAATGATTACCAGATCCCTCATTAATAAAGTTGAGTTTGTATCGAATTTAACAATTTTTCCATTAACGATTCTTCGTAACTTCATTAACTGTGGATTTGGTTCATATTTAAAGCTCCTGATAGGGGGAAAGTCAACATCGTGAGATCTAGGAAATAATTCCATTAAACCTGTCTGGAAACCTAATTCTGTGAAAATAAATAGAAGAATTTTAGTAATTATACCCTAATATGAATTTGATTCTCAAAATGATAATGTATCAGAAAAGTTAGTCTTGTATTTAAACAAAGTAAAAAAATGTATTTTCTATGTCATTGCATAATCCCAGACACATTACCGTTGAGTGTTTCATTATTCCACGGAAGTTTGAGCAAATAGCGGGATGTTTGATAATAAAGAAGAAATTCCTTATACGGTATTTTGAGTGGAGTATTTTGAGGTATATAAAGTATATAGAAAAGATTTTAAACAAAGAAATGAGCAATTTAAATTTAAAAACTTGATTGTTAAATAATAATTAAAAATGAAATGGAAGTAGTATTTCAGAATTACGATGCGGAACAGGACATATTACCGTTCATTAAATACTATTTTGTTACAATTTCGGAAATTGAGCTTAAGAAAATTGAAAGTATAATATGTATTATTGATTTTGATTATAGGATTGTAAAAATCTGATATTAACATTTGTTTTGTCTTTTTTTCAGAATGTGCAATACACATAATATAAAAAATTTAGGGGCAGTGTCTGGAATAAAACGAGATTTGTTCTTCGCTTATCGAATTTCATTGAATATAGAAAAAAGCAATCTTAAAATATGTAAGAAATTTGCGACAAATGATTTATTTTTATTCTAGATATATTTTCAAATTCTTTCAGGCAAAGTGATTGATACAAGTCAGCGCAGGAAAGTCCAAATTGATATTTTAAATATGTGAAAGATAAAAAAATACCATTATATATTTTAATGTTTGTTAGTTCGAGGAAATAATGTACGTTTATTGAGAATATAATTTTTATATATTTTATATATTGATATATTTATCAGAACAACTATTTGAATCAAGATTATATTTACCCTACGCAAAAAACTATTGAGTTAATTTGTTCCATTATACTTATTTGCGTCAAGTTTAATAAAATATTGAATTAGGAGTATTATATTTTCATGATTAGTAACTAAAACTCTACTACTACTAAAACTCTAACTCTTGATCCAAGTAAATTCATATTCTTATTATGACTACTATTTTAATTGAAACAAAATGTTCATGTTCTTGAGACGAGAAAATGAATGTATTCAGGGAAGAAATAATTTCTCTTAGAATAATGCTTGAATATTTTCCTTCAAATAATTATTAATTTGAAATGAATGTCAGATTTACTTTGAAGATACCTATGTTATCAAGATAGAATCACATCAGTTTTTTCAATATAAGAACTGTGGACTTGATACGATAGACATCGCACACATACTATGAAAATTAATATATTGGTCTAAATTAATTTACTTCTGACTGCAAAAGTATCTTATTAAATATAATAATCGACAAGTTGACCTGTTATGAAGTTGGTTCTCTTCGCCGAAAACAATTATTTTGAAATTCAATAATATTTATAAAATTCAAAACATTGGTGCACATAATCAATTTTATTTATGCAAATGTAGATAGGAATTTGCAATTTTGATAAACTATTAACTTTATGCTGACACACAAATCAAATCACTCATAAAACTATAAACAAAGTATAAGTTTATTGAATCGTTTAGTGTTTGGTGGTAATAAATTAAAATTTTTAAATAGATTGGAAAAAAGTGTTTTTGATTTTGAAATAATAATGCAAGACTAAAAGTAATTTCATTCCTAAAATTATTAAACGGTTATAAATTTACTGCGTCTATAATTTTTTCGCTTAGTATTTTTATGTATTAATCTACTCAAAATTAAACCATTTCGAATTTTTGTAACCGTGAAACATCTTTGTGGATCGGAAAATGACTGGGAAATTTATTCCTCGATTAAAACGGCGACCCTGCAATTATTTTTGTGTATTGTTCAAGGTAACACAAAAATATTCGAACTTAGAAATGACAATAAATATTCCTGCTTAATACAGGAATTCTTTATTCAATAAGGAAATATTACTTTTTTGGATTCGGTTAGATAAAAATTAATTTTTAAAAAGTTAAAAATTTTGTTATGTGAACCTTATTTAATTTAAATTAGAGTTGTAAGACATAGTTGTATTTTGTTAACACACAATTTTCGTGTTCGATAATATCAGTTTGAAAATAACAAAAATAGTAAAATTCATAAAAGTCATTAGTAATAATAAAGTTATAAGGTTTAAAAAATGTTTAAAAATACAATTATTACATTTTCTTGATAATTTAAAAAAATGTTCTGCGGTTTTAAAGCTAAATATTAAAGGAAACAGAATTCAATAACATTTTGAGAAAGTGTATTAAGAATGCATTTCATTCTATAAAGGAATAATTTAAAAATTGACAATTAAACGTTTCTGAGAATGCAAGGAGGAAGCAAACAAATATTTTTCAGCCGACCACCGTGAGATCGTCTTTAACCTGCAAGTTCTTGCACTAAACGTTATTATTATTATTATTATTATTATTATTATTATTATTATTACACCATTAAGCCATTTCCCTTTCGGGGTAGGCGTGACTCACTCGGTAGGGGAAAGGGGTAGTGTGTGGAAGGGATAGAAATTTTTCAGATTGATCCAGAATTCTCGTGCTATTTAAGTAAATAACACGTTCGTTCCGTAACACTGTTCCGACCCAGGTTGCTGATCGATATCTCTAGCAATCACCCCAGGCGAAGAACCTCACGAAGTCGTTATGTAAGGTTCCCCGCTTGGGTCCATTAGTGGCCAAGGTTTCTCGTTTTAGGCTTCATTCCCTCTACTGACACTCTTTTTATTAACTATTTGCCGACATACTTTCCTGTCCTGGCATATGCATTTTTTTATGCAGGCTCTCGTCTTTCTGTGACTTCTTATGTCTCTTCTAACTAGGGTCTCTTTTACATATTCTAACCATTCTTTCCGCGGTCTACTTCTGGGCACGCTGCCATTTACTTTACCTTGATACACTTGTTTCGTTAGTCGTTCATTTGGCATTCTCTCAACATGTCAGAACCATCTTAACCGATTTCTTTCCCATGTGCCTACTAGCTTCTCTTCTGCACCACATTCTTTTAGAATTGTCTCGTTACTTACTTTGTCCATCAGGGTTTTCTCGCATATTATGCGCATGAATCTCATGTCAATTGCGTTAATTTTACTTTTATCTGGTTCTTGATAAGTCCATGTCTCACTACCGTATAGTACTGTCGCTACAAATATGGACTTATGTATTGCCATTTTAGCTTTATTTGATATATTTTTGCTTCTAATAAGGGGACTTGCTCTACCAATAACCTTCTTACCTTCATTTATTCGTCTATCTAATTCCTCATCTATACGTTTCTTTACAAAATTCTTGTTTCTTTTGGTTTCGAGGTATTTTATATTTAAAATAAAAATAAAGTATCGAGCACTTTTTTAAATAAGTAATATTTAAACTAGCGATCAATTTTTTCTACATATTTTCAATTATTTTTTAGGAATTGTTACTTAAAATTAAAAACTGAGTTAAAAAGTATTATAAAGGAATTTTATAAATTGAAAACTGTGCGTTTTACAACGCTTTTTAAAAATCAGAAAATATTTATTTGTCACTGAGGTTATTAAACGGTTTTTCAGCTTAAAAGTTTTTTTTAGGAACGCAATTCCATATTCAAATTTTTTTCTAAAGAAGGTATGATAAAAGAATTCGATAAATTGAAAACTGTGCGGTTTATGAAATTTTTCGTATAGCAGAACATTATGTTTTGTCATTGACGTTATTAAAGCATTTTTGTACTTGCAACTTTTCTTTATTATTTATCACCTTTGGATCATTTTTAAGCGCTTTAAATATTTAAAAACAAAAAGTATTAAATTCCTCGTTGAATAAGTGAAACTTACTTCGCTTTTTCACATATTTTAAATTATTGTTTAAGAAAATTTATTTTGCATTAAAATATGAGTAAAAGAGTATTATATACAATTTAAGAGTTGGATAAATTGAAAACTGCGCATTTTATGGAGGATTTTTGTTTATTGTTCATTACTTTTAGATAATTAATAACATTTTAAAATATATTCAGAAAAAAAGTATCGACCCTTTTTTGAAATAAGGAAAATTCAATTCTAACAATGTTTCTAAATAAAAAATGGTATATTAAAGTTGAGTTCAATAACTTTTAGTTTGAAGTTGGCTGAGGCTCACCATATAACTTGGTACGACCGTGCTTCGAACTTCTTACCCAAGATTTTGTTACCGAAATCCAAGTGCTTCAATAGCGAAGTCGGTGCAGCGCGCGGTTAGGACACACGAGTTTTAGGTAGTTTAGGTAGGGTTCAATCCTCGGCAAGTGCGATTTTTCAAAGCGTCTAGGCGCACGATTATATGTGTAAGTAACAGTGTGCGCGAATTACGTATATGAATAATGAAAAAAATGAAAATTATATAACAATAACTTCGAAAACCATTTTTTTCGTTGAGAAATGGTGTTCAGTTGAGGCACTAGTCTATTGCTCCGATACTACATATTCTTAGATTAGGAAAATATATTGTTGATTCTATCTAAGACCACATTTTCTCAGATTAAGAAAATGTACGCTTGTTCCAAGCATACTGTAGAAAGTACTTATTTATTTGAAAGACACTCGTCCCTATTCGTAACTGCGATTGACTTTAATCAAGTAATATTTACTTGATTCAAGAACAATTTTTTGAGTGTATTTTTATATGTTAAAATAATATTTTTAATGTACTTTAAGGTCACAGTCAAATTGAAGAAAGATGATTAAGGAGAAGTCCTGGGTAAACTAAAACGTTTTTTTAAAGCACAATTAATTAATAGAGTGAAAGTTGAAATGAGCATACTCAGAAATTATGGTTTTTGAATTTTAATGCACACTATGTATAAAATTTAATGCACATGAGTGGATAAAAAACGTCCTTTACAAATTCAGTCAAATTCCGTCTGATATTTTCGTGTGAGTTATTGGAAGAAATCTGCAAAGGGATACATGAAATTTAACGAAAATTTCTACACGAATGGCCAGGCTTATCTTAGTGATCATTTTCAGTTTGACCAAATTCAATAATTACTTACAAATGTATTACGAATTATAGATATGGTATTATATTATTGTATATTTACCAACAGAATTCAGGATAAAGATCGAAACCAAAAATAAAGTGTCGCTGAATATCTTCATTTTCAATTATAGTTGATACTGTTTTATGGAAAAATTATTTAACAGCATAAAAACAAAATCTCCAAGCGTTATCTCTGCCGAGGTCTTTCTCCAGATGAATCAGTATTACACATACACGTCAAAATTAAAACCTTGGCACAGATAATGTACACTCGGAAAAAATGGTATAACAATAATTATCTTTGTACGAATCCATATTAAAATATGTGCTATAAGATATGCTGGTAAAATGAATAATCAGATATAACACCATTAACAGGGCAGATAAAATATTATACAGGGTATCTTTTTTCTCTTGAAATATCGAAATATCTCAAGAAATCCGCACCCTACAAAAAATGTCTTCATTACAAACTTTTGGCATATATGAACTTTTTGAAATAAGTTACCTAAGCTTCGAACAACCGAAAGTAGTATTTTGCTCGTATATTTTGACCATCTTACTAAAAAAATAGAGAAAAATTTACAAAAATAAGCCATTCTCCTCAACTACACATTTTAACTCTGCTGTGCGCAAACCCGACGAGTATAAGTACATTGAAACACTTCTATAGTGCCGATTTTGGGGCTGATGGCGGGTGGGAATTAACTCATTATATCCCGCTCCGCTTTTGTTTGTTCACGCCTGAGTTCTCGTCTGAATGACAACCGCAGACCTCACGCACCCCGCGCAGCTCCTGTTACACCCACCTGCGGCGCGGCGTTAATTCTGGAAAGGGCAATAGAAGGGAGGGCTATTCATGGGTTTCACTGTATATTGCAATAGCAGCACAATTTTGTATTGTAGATTGATCTCTGTGACGATCTTCGTTTAATCATTCCGTGTCAAAGAGTTTTGATGGGTGGCATGCCAAAGAACTTAAATGGACGGCACACCAAATTTTCAAGATCAGTTTTATTCCAGACACTTCTATCTTGTCGCGACTAATTTTTTCCGAGAATTCAATTATTTCGCCGGTGCTTATGCCAGCTCCTTCTGTAGCAATGGATAAAATCAGCTCCAATAGAGATTCCCAATCCATTCAATTCTCGATATCATCTTGTGCAGCTTTATGATATCATTCGGCAACGCGTTTCATTTATTTCTATTTGCAAGTCGAAATAGCCAGAGCATTTTCTATTAATTCTTGCAATCTTGAAAAATTACCTTTCACAATGCATTGCAAAAAATCTTTCTGAGGCATAGGATTTATATACTGGAGTTCAGTGTTCTCTATTTCATAAAGCTGAAAGGCTTGTGTAACATCCAATTCTAAGTTGTTGCATAGAATATGTACACAGAAAAACGCTGGTGTTAAATTTGTTGCAACTCAAATTTCATTGGGCTCCCAATGATCATTTGAGAGACTTTTCAAGTCTCAAATGTATTCTTGTGAACGTAGGTGCCAATGTGGGCATCTAGGGGAAAGTATCATTTGGAGACTGAATTTTGGCTCATGCAGAGTCGTGGAATTCGGAACCGCGCTGTCAGCCAACTGAATACCTGTCAAAGCAACTATTGGCTTTGCGATATTAACTTAAATAATTGTTAATAAGGAAACCAATTGAAACAATATTTACCTAATTTTCAAATTTCTTTCATTTAATAGGGCGTACCAGTCACTTAGAATAAAATTATAACTTCCTAATGCAACTTCCAAAAGTTAGGTTAGTCATGCCCGTCGACATTTAAACTAAAGCCGGGATGTATAGAAAAAGTCATGACCGTCTACATATACAATAAGGTATTTTCACTCCAATCACTAGCTCACTTCACTTCGTTGAATACTGAGGGGATAACAATTGACCAAATGCATGGGAATCGGTTAATTTTTGCTCTATTTTTCTAATATCTTCGTAGAAAGTAATTTTTCTGCATAAGTGCTATTGAAAAATAGTTTTTCTTTTTAAGGGACTATTAAATGCAATAATAAAATGATAATAATTTTATTCACGCGTGCGTTAGGGCTGAGCGCTGGTTGTCTACCTTCTGAAACGCGATTCAAAATTACATTGAAAAACAATTCTTGTAATTTAAATAAATAATTATTAAAATATACACGAAAATGTATACAAATTATGTAACTTTGCATTTCAGACAAGAAAAAAATTTATAACACATATATTTGATGAATAACAGTTTATTTTCATTGAATTTGAAAGACTGACTAATATTTCTCAAAATATTTGTTAATAGATACATTTTTTTAAATACCATATGATATTTCAGCAGCTTGATATATAGAAGCTAATTGCAGAATATAATAGTGATAATATTTGAATAATTCTAAAATAAAATTTCAGATCGTTCTTTTCGATGGAGACGTGACAAAACGACGCTTGAAGTAAAAAAAAGCATAACTACAATTCAGTTGTCATAATTTATGTATTTATAGGTTATATAATTATATGAATTCCCAGAAAAATACATACAAAATATTAAAAACTTATAAATAATTATTTTCAATCACTTTTCCAAGAAATTTCTTTTTAAATTGAATGTTTTGTAAAATATAATTTGGTCCTTGGAATTCACTGAAAATAAACTGTTATTAATATAATATATGTGTTGTATTTTTTTTTTGCCTGAAATCAAAGTTACACAATTTGTATATATCCTTGTGGATATTTTAATAACTATTTACTTAAGTTATAAGAATTGTTTTTTAATGTAATTTTAAATCGTGCGCCAGGTGCGGCCAATGAGCGGTCAGCCCTAACGCAAGCGCAGTAGCTCAGGGTGCCAACATTGACATCATTGGTCCACAGTACAAACTTTGTTAAAAGCTGAGGGGGAAAAATTGATCAAAACTTTATTTCTGTAATATATTTGTAATTAATCATCATTATTATTATTTTATTATTTCATTAAATAGTAATTAAAAAATAAAAACTATTTTTTAACTACACTTATATAGAAAAAATTACCTTTTACGAAGATGTTGGCAAAATAGTTCAAAAATGAACTGAATCCCATACATTTGGTCCTTTATTTTCCCCTCAGCAATCTACGAAGTGAAGTTAGCTGTTTATTGAAGTGAAAATACCTAATAGGCTTTTATCTTATCAGTTTGACTGTTCCCGCCGCTATATTTGAAACATTGCAATGTTTCACGAAACTCCCAATGTTTCATGAAACTTTTCATCAGGCTAAAGTTTCATACAAATTTACGCCCTTACTCATCGCGAAAAACAAATTTCTGTTCTTATTATACAATTGTATTTACCTTATCTTTTATGTATGACACTAGCTACTGCAAGATTAGATATCTAAGATACCTTTAAACTTCCGCAGAAAATCAAGTGGAAAATTGTTCGAACGACCAGGCATCAATTTCGATGCAGACGGTCACGACTTAGATTGTACATCCCAGCTTTGGTGGTTTGAATGTCATATAGTAGGTTTTGACTAACTTAACATTTGGATATTACATCACATCAAGTACTACTTTTATTCCAAGACTATTTAGTCGCTGGTAAATGAGAGGAAATAAAAAGTTAGATAATTATTATTATAACTTACCTGCTTATTAACATCTTTTTCACTCAAATAACGACCAACAAAATGATCTTGACAGGTGACTTACAGTTTGTAGACGACACTTCACGTTGCACTGGATGAGAAAAAACAGTGTCTAAATGATGCTTTCCCCCTAGATTCTCCGAAAGAACCTGTGTGGTTCAAATTTTTTGCAACTCCATTAAACACCGATTTCGGTGTACATTGGAGGATCGGCGATTTTCTGTGTACTTCTTCACGCAATAAGCCACGACTAGGCACTTAAGGGGCTACGCTAGTTTCTTACTTTCGAAAAATCGATTTGTTTGTTGTTGCATATTTCGATAGTCTATTGCTCTAAGAGTAATATAATCGCAAAATGTTAGACCATTCGACCACGTAGTTTTTTTTTTAAATTCCGAAACACTTTCAGTTTTTCAGCAACAGATAATACTTTAAATTTATCTGCTTTGATGCATTCTAAATGAATCGCTGAAAATGGTTATACATGACATCTGATCTACTGTTGTTCCTTTTTCAGGATAGATCTTGGGCATGTACCTTGTTGTAAAGAGAGCAATAAAGCTTTATCTTTATTGTTGGAGCAAACAGAACATCGCTCTATGAATCTCTTTTTTTGCCCAGCTTAAATTTTACAAAACAACTATTCGCTTGAACCTTGTCTCGTGGTTTTGTTTAAAAATCGAATGTGGATTTCACATATTCTGTATCGTTTTCATCAATCACAGAGGATGATTCCCGAGAACCCTGAGCTTGGTAGGGATCTTCTATATTGTAAAAAATTCAGACGCATTTTCTTCAACATTATCAACGCTTTTTGAATTACTTACATCAATCATAACGAACTACTTGTCCATCTTATCATATTTGTACACTAATGGAAAAAATTAAAGGGCGAACCAAATTTTTCGAATTTTTAGTGATTTTTCAGAATGCTGAATCTCAGTTAAAAAAGATCGTATAAAGGTCTTAAAAAAGCATTTTGAAGATTTAAGTTTCTAGTTTTGAGATCTTTTAGCAAAAAAAAAAAATCCGAGCTGTATGGACCGGACAGTTTGTTTATTCAGCTTCAATTTGCTTTTTTCAATCATGAAGATTTAAATTTATGTCATAAATAAAAAAAGGTATCCAAGATCGTGGCAGGATCTTGTAAGAAATTTGTTCCAGTTTGCAGAACTTTCCTTAAATTTTGTGTGCTGAGATATCGTCGATTAAATACAAAAGGGTTCATTTTTATTTAAAGTTCGATATCTCAGTGAAAAATGGTCGTACCGAGGTTTTACAAAAAGCAGATTGTAACTCGAAAAAAGACCTTGATACGAAAATTTTTCACTGAGATACAGCATTCTGAAAAATTACTAAAAATTTCGTAAAATTTTGTTGACCCTTTAATTTTTTCCATTACTGTATGTAGACCATCAAAACGGACAAAAAAGTTAATCTATGTACACTAATATTAAATTATAATTTAAACATTTTCCCAGTGAAATACTTTTCAAAAATAAATTGGTATTACATTTCAAAATGAGTGAAACATTATTTGAAATTATGAACATTTTGAAGGCGTTTTCTACACACACGAATGTCCATATACACACAGAAGCAAGTATGTGTATATTTAGGTATATTTCGTTTTAATGATCAATATTTTGTGCACATACTTTTAGCATGTAATGTGCTTTATCAACAAAAGCAAGGTATAGATATAAATATCCACACTTTATTCTTTTTGTAACAATGAATATATTAATGTAACTTCACCAATGAAGCTGACCGACACGACCGACATCAGCCGATAAATCTAACAGAAGCAAATTTAAGCTAAATACATTTCTACTTACTCTGGATAGAGATCCTTTACGGAGAGTTGAGACATGGTTCCCTCTGCAATGGTCGCCGCTGTACCGGAACCTTGATATTTTCATAGGGCGCGAAAAGTTTAAGCTCTGTAATTTTGTATTACGTCTTCGGTTTATGAAAAATTTAAAGTATATTTGTTTAAAAATAAATATTATTACTTTCCCATTAATTTACAATCTTTCTCTGATCGGTGTTGCCTCTATTCTGTATTAAATCCTCTTGCGAATAAAATTGCGATTTGAAATCGCGCCAAATAAAGATAATCGTAATTTTTAGTAGCGATAACGGCATCAACTTCCCGTTACATGTTTCGTAAAAATACGTAATTTTTTCGTAATTTTCAGTAAAGATAGCGTAAAATTACATGCATATTGTTTATGCATTAAAATTGTAATTAACCGAAAAATGTATTGCTCTTGGAATATTAAGTTACCGTTACTGAAATCAGCTGCATTGTACATCTGATCAGGAAGGGTCTCTATGCCATTTCATACCTTTTACATCCTTATTTCGTCACAAAAACTATCAGGATATGTGCAGACAATAAAAGAGGCATAGTTCTCGCTGTATTTCTTCCATAATCCTTGCAAAATGCATGTAAATGTAAGACTTAGAGACGAGGCATTATCTACGTCTTAAACAAATATTAGAAAAACATGGAGGGTACAAATTACTTCCGAGGGGATTTAATATGTAAAAATAACTTAAAAGGGGTACGTTTACCATTCTTTGCTTGTACTGCGAATCAGGTGAAAATCGCGGCGTCGTTCCGAATGGTGCCGTAGGGATCCGAGTTATTCCGAGTATTTTCATAATTACAAGAAATATTTTCGTAATTTGCTTTCAAACTTCCTAACTTTACGTAAAATTGGCAAATTTACGAAAATTTTATCGCAGCCCGGAATTCAGGAACAAAAATTTGGAAAACATCGTTACTTTTGCGTCTGGAATGTTTCGTAAGTTTCCTAACATTTTTAACAATGTAAAAGAAGATGCTTGAATTTATTTTTAATATTTAAAAATCAATAAACCTTCAAAATTAGAAATTTTTGTGGAAGAATAAGAAACATATGTAAAGTGTCCACTGCACCCTTTTTTATTTCGGACTGCACACTTTGAAATTCTGACTACATGAAGTGTGCGAACTATACACACATTTTAGGCCCTGGACTACCTCCTTTGTACCTACGGAACAGTGCAAATCGGTTGAGCACCGAGCGCCTCTCCCTCGGCCCTTTGGACCCTTCATTGACCAAAACTGCCGGCCGTAATTCTAGGAAGACGATACGGCAAGGAACGTTATATCAAAGCTCTGGTGTATTTTTTCTAATTAAAAGATATCTCTAGTGAGGCTGTAAATTAAAATGTCGAGTGAGATAATGATCAATACATACGTGTATATACATGACATCATATTGTATAATATGTATTATTTAGTCTTTTAACGAATTACGCCTTATATCAGTATCATCTATAATCGAAAATGAGGATCTACTTCGCAACTATATATTTCGCATTCGCCATTTTATTAAATTCAGTTGGTAAATATAAAATATAATAGTGTTACAGCAGCAATTTTAAGTACATTTGTAAGAGAAGCTAGATTGCAGTACAGCTGAAAATGTGCACATAAAATTAACATAGAAATTAACGTGGAAATCTAACATGTAACATTACACAGACCCACACATTTTTTTCTGAGTCTTGAGGCCAATACGATACTCCTCTGTATTTTTTTCGGCTCAAACCGAATATGCAACCCGTTTAACTCCCACACGTCAGGATTTTGATATAACCTCAAAAACACCCAATAAGTGAAATTTTAGCCTGCCCAACCAAAGGTTTGTTTATAACATTTTTTTATCCAGTTTCTATACGTTGTCGAGCTGGCCAATCTTTCTTAACATAATTATTCTTGCGATCTCTGCTATCCCACAAGCAAAGAAAGCAGGGGATTTTCATACCAGATTGCTGACCTAGAATCATTGTCAAAATCTTGAGATCTCCACAAACCTACCATTTATTTATGTATACATATATATATATATATTTTCAATTCATTCATAAGACCATGAACATTTTTACAGTATGCCAAGTCGTCTTTTGCTGTAAAGTATTTTCGGAATGACGCTCCCTATTCCGATAAAATGAAACCTTTGCTCCTTTAGATGGAATATTTCTTTCTTTCAGTCTTAAGGCTAGCAATTTAGCCACATCTTTCGGCAGCCCTAGTTCTCTGATTGAATTATTTAGTTCTTCTTGATTGAATGGGCGTGGCGTACAATCTTTTTCCTTCTTTACAACATATTCTTCCTGATCAGTGTCATCGTTACTCTCGCTGACCTCTTCATTCATATCTTCATCAGTTGATTCATCAATCTCCAGATCAGCCACAGATACATACAGGGCTACTTCATGATCTTTCTTATCACTTATCTCAGCCATGGAAACTTTTGTTACGCTGGACACGATTGCATACTGAATTTTTTGCAAATTACTGAAGTTGAATCCTACTGTGTCACGCAAACAAAAATAACAATCCAATTATTCAATTTGTGGCTAATACCAGTGGCAGCGTATTTATTTAATGATCTTATTGAGATGATGACGCGTTTCGGTACAGATCTGTACATTATCAAACCGTAGTTGTATATCTTAACAAAAGTTTGTTGGAGCTGGAAAAACACGATATTTTAAGAATATTTTAAGAAAGTAATTAGACAGACAAGTGGCACTTATGGTTTAAAATTATATAACAGTATTATGAGGTTATGTAATAAGTCATGTGATAGATCATGTGATATTGTTTGACCGGTAAAAGGACTGAATTTTAAATTTTAATTTGAGAAAAAAGATTGTGATATATAATACTTAGGTTTTGGATCTCAGTTCTGGAATTGATAGCATTTATTTCGCTTTTAATACAAACTATTTCAAGAGTAAATCCTTTTTCCTAATTTGGTTCAATATTTAAAATTTTAATGTCTTTAATATTGAGGTTAAAGTTTTGAGAGTATAGAGTAGCATGTTTTGATAAGGTAGCGTTATCTTTATTATTTAATATGGATCTTTCATGTTCTCTAATTCTAACCCCTATGTGTCTTAAAGATTGTCCAATGTATATAGCTTTACAATTCAAGTATGGTATTCTATAGATAGTGTTTACTTTATGTAATGTATCTGTTAGGTCTTTAATGTTAGAACAAAAAGTTTTATTAAAAGTATTTTCAACAGAAAAAAGCAAATCGTATATAACTTTTTTTAGTGAAAATTCTGAAGAGAATTTCATTAAAATCATTAATAAATGACATTGCTATAATTTTCTTCTGGTCAATAGTTTGTTCATTTCCGTCGACCAAACTGAAGATGACACCAATTTTATTGCACATTGGGTGATGCGAAGCAAAGTTGAGAAAACGTCCTGACCATACAGGTTTTCTATACCACTTTGTTATAATTCTATTGTCTACTATTTCTAGTGTTAAATCTAAAAAATTCATTTTATTTTCTTTTGCTAATTCAATTGCGAATTTTAATTTTTCATTAAATAGAGTTAAATTTTTCAAGAATATCATCGACTTTATAGTTTAAATTATTTAAAATTTCTTTTTCAAAAAGGTGTGTACTTTTATTTCATTCCATTTTTTGTTAATTTAGTTTAAAATTAATTTCCAGGATATATTTGTATACATGGATACAATATCAAGTGATACAATTGTATAGTTATAAGGTATAATAATATTATCAATTTTTTTCTTAAATTCCCAACTACCCTTAATGTGGTATTCAGTTTTGCCAACAATTTTTTGTAGAGATTTAGCTAGACATTTAAAACATTATGTAGCGGTGAACCAGCAAAAGTAATGATAGGTCGTAAAGGACAATTTGCTTTATGTTATACCAAATTTTCCTCCTAAACTTATTATTTCTTTTACATCTTGAGATATGGGTTTATCAGTCATGTTAACAATCGATTCATTTTGATTTGTAACTATTTTACATTTTTGTTGTGAAATGAATGGGTTATTAACATGACTGATATACCCATACCTGAAGATGTAAAAGGAATGATTAGTCTAGGAGGAAAATTTGGTATTTGTTTTGTTAAAAAAAATTTTCCAATTGGAAAAATCATCACTAATATTGAATATTCAATGAAACATATTACAGTAGATAATCGAAATGACATTAGAAATAAAATTTTATATTGGACACAAAACTGGATTTTTAATTATAAATTTAATACACTTAGATTTTGAACTAAAACAAAAAAAAAAATTTTTTAGAAACAAATAAAGATAATATCCTGACCATAGCGGACAAAAGTAATAAAAGTATTATAATGAATAAAACAGATTATATTATTAAAGCATTACAACTTTTCAATGATGAAACATCATATGAAAAATTAAATTTCGATGCTACTAGAAAAATTGAAGCTAAACCCACACTACTACTAACAAAACTTAAAAATAATAAAACCATTGATGAAAATCAATATAATTTCTATCACAGTACAAATGGTAATGCACCTAAATTTTATGGTTTACCTAAACTGCATAAAGCAAATTGTCCTTCACGACCCATCATTTCTTTTCCTGCTTCACCGCTACATAACATTTCTAAATGTCTAGCTAAGTCTCTACAAAAAGTTGTTGGCAAAACTGAATACCACAATAAAGATAGTTGGGAATTTAAGAAAAAAAATTAATAATATTATTTTACCTGAAAAATATACAATTGTATTACTTGATATTGTATCTATGTATACAAATATATCCTGAAAATCAATTTTATTAATTTTAAACTTCCTATGGGGTGACCCATTTCTGCAGCAGCTGCAAACATAGTGATGGAAAGTTTTGAAAAAGAAATTATAAATAATTTAAACTATCAAATTATGTTCTACCACCGATATATAGACGACACCTTAATTTGCCTTCCAAAAAATAAAGTCGATGATATTCTTGAAAAATTTAACTTTATTAAATGAAAAATTAAAATTCACTACTGAATTATCAAAAGAAAATAAAACTAATTTTTTATATTTAACAACAGAAATAGTAAACAATAGAATGATAACAAACTGGTATAGAAAACCTGTATGGTCAGGACGTTTTCTCAACTTTGCTTCGTATCACCCAATGTGCAATAAAATTGGTGTCATCTTTGGTTTGGTCGATAGAACGATAAAATTGTCAGATAGTAGATTTCACAATGAAAGTTTAGAAATTATTAAAAATACCTTATTAAAAATGGTTTCCCCGTAGATTTGTTAAAACTAAAGATAGCTTAACGTTACAAAACAATTTAAAAAAACAATTAATACAAATGAACAAACTATTGATCTAAAGAAAATGATAGTAATGCCATTTATTAATGGTTTTGGTGAAGTTCTTTTCAGAAATTTCACTAAAAAAAGTAATAGACGAATTTCTTTTTTTGTTGAAAATACTTTTAATAACATTCTTTTTCCTAACATTAAAGATCTAACAGATAAATTACATAAAGTAAACACTATCTATAGAATACCAAGCTTGCATTGTAAAGCTATATACATTGGACAATCTTTAAGAAACTTGGGGGTTAGAATTAGAGAACATGGAAGATCCATATTAAATAATAAAGATAACACTGTCTTAGGAAACTCTCACAACGTTAACTTTAATATTAAAGACATTAAAATTTTTAATATTAAACCAAATTAGGAAAAAAGATTAACTCTATTGAAATAGTTTATATTAAAAACTAAATAAATGCTATAAATTACAGAACTGACATCCAAAATCTAAGTATTATATATCACATTCTTATTTCTCAAATTAAAAATTTAAAAACAGTCCTTTTCCCGGTTAAACAGTATCACATCACCTATCACATGACTTATTATATAACCTCAAAATACTGTTTTATAATTTTAACCCATAAGTATCACTTGTCTGTCTCTAATTACTTTCTTAAAATGTAACTAAACAACTTAAAATAATCCAGGATTTAATCGTGAAATTATAAACAATACCTTCTTATAATGATAAGTAATTATTTTTAACACAAATAAAACATAATTTACAGAAATGTAATAAATTTCCAAGAACTTTCAAAAATTGTTTAGTGGTTATAGAGTTACTACAATTTACATTTACAAAAAAACTGTTCTTAAAAACTATATTATTTTAATCTGTATTTATAAATAACACTGTTATTTATGAAATACTTTCAACTATCTTTAGTTTCCAAAACCAGGTAAATATATTTTGTCTCTCTAAAGGTTAGATTTCTTCACTGCATCATTGCACAAATTTTATAAAACTATAGTGTACAATGATATTTGTAAAATGTCGTGTTTTTCTAGCTCCAACAAACTTTTGTTAAGAAATGCAACTACGATTTTATAAGGGTACAGATCTGTACCGAAACGCGTCATCATCTCAATAAGATCTTGAAATAAATACGCTGCCACTGATATTAGCCACAAACTGAATAATTGCATTCATTTACTAGTCCAAAGCTAAAATAATTTGCTTTAAATTATTTTATCAATCAAAATAACAATCGTTTTTGCTCTTGGAGTCCCACTAAACAGTTGGTGTAGCATACTTCATTTTCGCAACATGCTTATTATGTCGGTTTAACATTAATCTGTAATCACTGTTTCCTGTGCATTCATGCACATTTTCTCCCGAACGCGATCGTGTTTTACAATGTTTCATATTAGCCATAGATGTATCAAAAACACACACTGTAGGGTTCCCATTCCAATCGCGGGTGAATCCGCCGGCCTAGGGGTGATAACCATCATAGCTTCCTACGACTAAGCATGGGGGCTTTTCGACCTTGACGAGGAGAACATCAGCTCGTTGTGGGGCACACTCCGTCTTAATCCTCATACCCTATCGTCCACCTACAGGGCAACGCGCCTTCGCTGGTTCCGTTACCGCAGAGAATTGGAAAGTAGATCATTCCACACATCTTCCTTAGAAGCAGTGTCACCATCTCCAGTGTTCTTTAAGGTGGCAGGATCTCAAATTTCAGGAGAAAATGGTAGATCTTTTCACGATTGCAATCGTAAAAAGTAGTAGTGGTGGTAGTAGTAGTAGTGGTCTTTTGTTTTTTGTTTATTATGAATTTTTGAAAAGAAATAGTTGCTGTTAAATTTACTTTTTATGTGTCAAAATGGAAGCTTTCTGGCTTCTTCGAAATGGCATTACCAAAATCTCTTTCTGACGGTCTGACTGTCTGTCTGTTGTTTGAAGGTGAGATTAGCAGCAGAAACATTTCTCGTCTAGAATAAACCTATAAAATTGCTTTTTCCCTATTTCAATTAGGCGTTTCAAGTTGCGACGTCGGTTGGCAAGATATCTGGTCGCCGCGGGCCAAGCTATGGTACCAATTGCTTAGGAAGAAATTTTATTTTTTTAATCACTTAGAAAAATTCATTTTTACCTTAAGTGTATTTGTATATTATTTTTCGTTTTTGAAATGCTGTTCAATTATTTAATTAGAATCGCTACAAAAAATATCGAATTTATTATTCAATTGGATTGGTTTGGGAAAGTAAACAATAACATTCCAATAAATTTATTGTGAAAAATCCTTTTTTCAAATTATTAAAAATATCGCGTTTGGTCTAACGCAACTAGTACCATTGGCAACCTAACACTTGCACGTAAAATTTATTACTGAAAGAGAATACTGTGTTGTTAAAATTTTTTTTAGAAGAAATTATAAATTCATTATTGGTGACTTTTGTTAAGTTATGAATTATATTTAATTTTTCTTCAACACAATCTAATTTAAGGTCCAATGGAATGATATCGTACATTGGTACCACAACAAGTGAGAGTATAGAATGTGAATCAGGAACGCAAATACATTTTACGTCTGGTTTATGAATTTTTGGGGAGAGTATATGAATTAGAAGCAACACTATGATGTGTTTTTAATCTACATATATGACATGCTATTATTTAGAAAATGTCATTGTTTAACATATTTTCAACTGCTGTTACATACTCACTCATACGTAGCATCTCATACAGATTGAAAGCACATAATACTGTTGTTTCTGAACTATATACTCTCCCAAAAGCTTATAAACCAGATTTAAAATAGTTTTTCTGGAAAAACTCAGCCGTTTGTATAGAATAGTTGGGACTTAAATGAAAAGCTTAAAAATATTAAAGTTCCTGATTCACATTCAACAGTATCACTTAATGTAGTATCAATTTATTATTGTATTTCATTGGTCCTTGCATTATATTGTATTGGAGAAGAATTGAATATAAATCATAACTTAACAAAAATCACAAAAAAATGTTTAATTTCTTCTAAAAACGTTTTTAACAATACAGAATTCGCTCTCAATAATATATTTTAAAAACAAGTTTCAGTTCGCCTAATGGGATCTCCATTATCTCCTGTTGTTTCAAACTTAGTAATGGAAGGTGTTGATAGAGAGCATACATAGTCTAAATCTAAATCAAAATTATCATAATGTAGTTTCTTAAAAAATTGCGTTAATTAAACGTCTTCTTGACAAATGTGTAAAATTGAGTAAAATAAAATTCTGAAAAAAATGTAGATCAACTTATAGTAACTCTAGTACAAAATAATGACCACTTTCAATTAATAATTAACATCATTCATGAAATATAAAATAGTTATTCAAAAAATAAAAAATAAGGTAAGAAATAAAATAAAGATTTTTTGAAATCTCAATGCATTGCATTTTTTTGGACCGTTTTTCTGAATTAATTAAAGTCAAAGAAAATTGACTTGTTTGAACCAAAACAAAAAAATAAAAAAAAGAAGAAGAAAAAGAAGAGGACGACTATTCTTTTGATGGAAAAAACTCTTTTTCTGAGTGTGTATTCTAACGCTACAATAAATTTGATAGATCATACGATCAATCCCTAAAATAAACAAAACACATGTAAAACCCGCAGAATCATCTAATTTTTCAACGGTCGGTAAATCAGATATTTTTACTAATTTGACAAGTTTTACTTATAGCTATATATGTTTTAAGGTAACTTTTTCAATGCATGAAATACCGAGCAGAAAGATAATATTAGATCACTTTCTAATTTGTTTGGCGAAACTGGATATGTATTTGATACATACAAAAACAAGTTTGTAAGTCTGAACAGTAACGAACTTTGGCGAATGGGTATTGACCGTCGCTTGCAATCAGCTCGTTCGACTGATGAAGCTGCTGATTTATACATGGTAAGAAATCAAGAAAATAGTCAAACAAACCATCAAGAAATTCAGCAAACTCTCAAGCAAACAATGCAGTAAGCCAACACGTATACTATCAAGCAGTCCAGAGAGTCTACCAACAAGCAATCCGAAAATCACAATATGAATCCGTCAAACAGGCGTACGGACAATTAATATATGAAGCAAGCCATCCAGCAAACCTTCAAGCATTTCACAAAGCATACTATCAAGGAAGTCAACAATCGTATCTTCAAGCAATTCATCACACACAGTGTGAAGCAGCTCAAGAAGACAAACTTCATGTAATCCATCAAACATACTATCAAGCAAGTCATGGAGCGAACGTTCAAATCAACCATGACGTCGACCATAAAGCTAACCATTATGAAAACCCTCGAACAATATATGAAGGAAGCCCTTCAATATACCTGAAATTAGACAGTCCAGCAAACCATCGAGTAGACTGCCAAGAAAACCATCAAGTAAACCATCTAACAATCAATCAAGCGAAACGTAATTTGAACAATCAAGCAAACCATCAAGCTTTTCAAATATACCATGATTATTTCAGAAACCATAGATCCAATCAATGAAATTAATCAAATGTGAAACTAACATACAATATCGCTTGTGATCTAAAATCGGATCAAAATTGGAAACCTAACTTGACACGCTCGTGGTATATCGTATAGGATGGGTGGATCCACACTATGCGTCAGAAAATTGTGATCATCCCTCGACTGAATTGGGTAAGAGACTTACAATTTTGGAAGCCTAAATCATTGGCTCGGGGTATATATGAAAGAAAGAGGAGGTAATGATTTGCGTCTCGTGGTAAAGCGTTTGCGTGGATTTAGCCGATTTTTTAAATTTAGTTTGGGGTTTTCGTCACCCATCAGTCACCCATTTTTTCGTCACCCATTACGAAAAACCAATTTATAGCACGGGCGTATAGCACACGCAAAGAGGGATGCATTGGGAAAAACGACACTCCGTTCGCTGGATGTAGCTGCCGCTCGCCGGCACGTTTTAGGTGCACTAATTTTTAGGGCAATTATTTGAAACTTTGGCGGAAGCACTTCCCGTCCTAGAGGAGGGGCAAAACGTTATCACGTCGCACACTCGACATAGAGTCATTGCAATTTTTCGAATTTCACTAAGCTTAAAAAAGGTTCCCGTTTTCTTTTGCGGTTATGAATTTACTCGCTATGCGTTTGTGCAAATTAGGTCGATACTTTCTTCGTTTTCTGCATCTTCGGACTCCCTGGAAAGCCCGAGTTGTGAGATATTTCTGTGGACTCACTGGTGTGTGACAAATCATACGAAGGTCCTGTGGGGGTCCGGAATTCTCAAATGAGAAACAATCGTCCCCGTGAAGCAAACTTTAGGGTACAAGAAGAGGACTCATTGCGCCTGTCACCGTGTACATAATTGCAATTTGGAGAAAGAGATTCTGATTCTATGTATGTATATACATGTTTGATGAGTGAATAGAATGAAGATATTCAAGGGTATTGGAGACTGCGTTGTTACTGGACACCGTAGAGGCTAGGCAGAGTCGTCGCTAACTGAGTCACTATGGCTCATAGTAAGTAAAAGACGTAAATGAAGTACCAGCTGGTATGCCTACCGGCGTGCACCTGTGAAAAATACGAATTCACTGAACTTTTAAAGGTTTACTACCTCAATGCGAGCGAACATAATATAGCGTTGAATTGTCCTCTACCTATTTTAGAATCTTATTGAGCTACGGCTACATTCTTAAGAGAGAATTATTTTATTTGGATAAACCAAAATTTCTTCTTACAATTATAAAATAAATGTGATTACGACCGAAGAGTTGATTTTCAATAAAGTTATAAATTGAGCATAGAGCAAAATATTGTGTAAACGAGAGTAAGTTGATTTAATGAATGAAAATTTTAAATGGAATACATAAAATCTCATTCCTCTTCCATAAGAAACCACAATATTTAATAAAAAATTTAAATGGTTATAAAATTAATAGTGGCTAAAACCCACTAGTTATAATATATGTACTGAATAAACAATATCGCAGAATTTAACAGTTTACACTCAAAAGCAAATAAACTATTTACTAATTAATTAATAACTATTTATTAATTAAACATAAATAAAATCCGAAAATTTCTATAAAATAAAAAACAATGGGCGATTAAACAAAAAAGTTAATTAAATGCCTCTCTTCCAAGACTTTTGAGTAGAAGGGATAATAGCGAGATACAGTGAGGCACTTCACACATCCATATTAGGTTCGCTGATGTCCGTCCTGAAAAAATAATATATATTAGTTTTTATGTTCGAAATGTTTAAAAAATCAGAGCTTACTGTCACAAATTGTTCTTATACATATTGTTCTTCTTATATGCTTGAAGAATTTTCAGAAGCATCTATTCGATATAGGACTGAAACTTGTTTTTTGAATTTATTTTCATCGAATTTCACGCCGAACATTTCTTAAAGATTAAGTAACAAAAAGCAAATAATTTATTAATTATTACAAATTACAATGATTAATAAGTAAAGTTCGCCTTGTTTCGTAAAGAAGAAATGCCAGCTTTTAATCATTCAAATATGGCCCTTATGCAACTTTCTCGTTGTTTAGCAATAAAATATAAAGTTTTTAATTTATTAAGGATTTCATGTGCGGAATTCCAAAAACAATGAATTCATATTTTCATATATTTTTTCACGCAGATTTAATTTATTATTTTAAAATCGTTTAATCAGGTAAAAGAGATTAATAAAAAAATAAAAAGATCAGTATATTCATTCACTACATTGCCGTGTTTGAAAACCAATCTTCTTGGTTAAAGCTTTACCTTTTTCGTTTAAAAATTAACTATCCAAGTTAAAGTTTATAATTTCAGATGAAAATACATCGTTTTGTTAGGGAATTCTACTACTAAATGCAAAGAATAATCATACCCTTTATTAATTCGTAACTAATTCGTAAACAAAGAGATGTATTTCCAACTGAATTTATGAAAATGTAACTGCAATAGACTATTTTTGAAAAAAAGATGAAACTTTAACCAAGAAGATGGATTTTTTACCATGAACAAGACTCAATTTAAATAGAATAAAAAAAATTGGAAATAAATAATTGGCCTTTAGTCCTAAAAAGGCTAGTTTTCAATCAAACCGTTACAAACATTACAAATATGTAGTACTTCGATTTTCAGATGAAGACATTCATTTTCTAACCAATACCGACTTTCTTAGCAGTACTAGAGTGACTAAGTTAAAGATTTTACATCGAATGATTGGGTAACTGTAAGCATTACCATATACAAATAACTAATACATGTAGCGAACCTTTCAATGAATTTATGGCGTCCTCCCTTTAACTCCCTTTAACTGCAGAAAATCCGCTAATTCGTCTGGAGTTTTCAAAAAATCCTTAAGAAAAAAGTTTTTAATCAATTATTGATGCATATACTAGATATTATAAACAAATAGCCCTATACTTTTCAGACATCTTATGTTCTTTAAAATATTTCTTATAAGGGACGCGTCCGGATTCAGGACTCCGAAAACTCTCGAACGCAACAACTCTTATAATTTCTAAAATGCAATCTCAAAAGTGAACCCTTTTATTTTAGACTTTCAAATGACCATAAGTTAACTAATAAGAATTAAAGGCCACTTACCATAAGGAAATATGATGTAATCGTTGATTCACAAAACAATAAAATACTGTCGCCTTTCCAAATTCACTGCTTGACGCATCACCTACTACCACGAAAACTAGAATGAAAATGGAAAAGTACGCCAAAACGACGCTGCCCTGCCTTCTACTTGCTACCCCTACCCCACCCGCCATCACTGCGCTTCTTTCACACTGCACCGCGCTAGCTGGAGTCACCTCACGCTCTTGTTGGAGTGATTCGCATGATCACTCCTCTTTGTTGTCAAAAAACGAACTGTAGGAGTTGGAGTCAACCGATTATGACTGTAATTGGGAACGAAAATGTGACTCCCATGGAGGGTATCAAGCTTCTGACTCCAACAGACAGACATCATGACTCCATCGTACTTAATATAGCAGTCGCTCCAGAGTTGGAGTTTAAGTTTCGCTCCAAGAAATTTAGAGAGTATTTTCCTAAGATACGTTTTGACGTTAGACAACACATTTGGTCATGTGTGCATTGTAGCATGACGAAGGCTATGACTCGAATTCAACCGGGTGAAGTTCATCCTATCTCAAAAAGAAAGCGGATGTTTTCGGTAATTCACGTAGATCACGAAGGTCCATTTCCAACGACACCAAGGAAAAATCAATATATGTTTAAAGCTATAGGTAATCTAAATTTATATTCATGCTGTGAATATAACATTAATATTACAAGATTTGATACTGAACTACGGAATACCAGAAAGAATCATCTCAAATAGAGGCATATGTTTCACGTCAGACGAATTCCAAAAATTCGGTGAAAAAACACGGAATTCGTCATACTGTAGATTCCACGAGACATCCTCAGGTCAACGGACAGAACGAAAGTACCAATAATACACTTTTACCACCACTACAGGACAGTCTCACCGAAAAGCAAGAAAACTGAGATTTAAGAGTAAAACACGTACAAAGAGACCACTGGGAAGATCCCTTCGAACTGCTTCTGGGGTATTTAATATTCATGACGAATAATAGCTTTGTCATCTTACCATCGGTAACGAAATTCCTTACATTTTACTTTCAATTTTTAAGGGGATGTCGTGTTTATGAAAACGGTACCTAGTCAGACGGCAGAACTAACGAACTCCCAAAAAAGTTTTGAGGGCCTCTTATAATTACTGGAGTCTGGAAAGGGGAAACATATGTATTGAGTGATATTCGGGCGAAAGTGAAACGTCCATATGCTACGACTGCGTATGCTAGTCTGTTAAAAATGTAGCGAAATAACGATTCCCCTAAAGAAGATAACCATGACCTAGGTGAAATGTTATCTGAAATGACAGCTACGAAGAAGATAGGGATAAAAAAATACTCCAAAAAGAGAACGACAAACTGAATGAGACAGAAGTAAACAGCAGGCTGCTTTCGAAAAAGGACGACTCGCCTCCAAAAACGATAGGACAGTTCCTTACTGTAAATAAGATTTAGTATTTTCATTTCGTTTATACGTTACTATTAAGTCTGTGGACGAGCCTCAAGTCAGGACGACCAAGTTTTAATGTTATATTTTCTATTTGATAAATTTAGTACCAAGTTATGACGCTAGAGCCAGCTCGAGGAGTGCCCGGGATCGATTCTCATTGATATAGCGTGTCAAGCCTCGCTTCTGTACGAGTGTCTCGAGTGTTTCGATGCAATATTTCCTATATAGAATAATTATTATAGATGAGATAAAAAATGTCCTTTAGTAGCTATTAATTTTATTTTGCATGTCTCCTTACGTAGGTGGCCGTCATTGTACTTAAAATGTATTATATCAACAAATCAATATTTAGTGGACAGAAATAAATTTCGAGTCGAGTTCCAACTAAACAAATCAATTCTCATCTTGATTGTTCCTGAATGTAAGTTTAATGCCTATGTCATCTGTGAATAATGTTTACAACTAAATAATATTTTGTGCAGAGAAACAAGTGGCGGAACGATTGTGGAAAAGAGCGAAATGTTGTAATTAAATAGGGAACAAGTACATTTTTTGGTTCAAAATACGATTCCGGTCGATTTGACGTTCCCGGTGCTCGTCAATGATAGAAAAATTATTCCAATTGCTGACGTTTCACAGATTTACATTATATAAAGATATTCCATGATAATACGATAAATAAAAAAATTTTACAAACAAATTATTTGTTAAAATTGTGTTTTATATAATTTTCAATAATTTAAAGTTTTTAAAAGTTATATTGCAAGAAATTGTAATGGAAACAATATTTAAATGGAAAAAATTTCTCTTTAGACTATTCTTGTTAATATTATAAACAATTGCATTATTCAGGATTTGTCGTCAGAAAAATTTAGTTTTTTCGATGATAATTTTTTTAATTTAGAAACCTCATGATAATTTGAGAAAATTCATAATTGGTAAATGATTTTAATGATTTTATCAAACAAATGTTATAAATAGATAGAGAATAGCGATGTTCTGCGTCTGAGTAAATAGTTAATTATAAATATAGTGAGATACAAAAAATGACATACTTAAGACCATGTAAAAGACTATGATGTTGAGAAGATCCTTTATTCCAATTGTTAATTGTCGACGTTTCGAGAATCAATTGTTCTCCTCATCAGGAAAAACATCAATGATGTTAATCATAAGAGTGCAAGGTAACAGACTTGTAAAATTGACGAAGGATTAAGAATATAATACAATACTATGTCAAAAGAGTAACTGGTCAATTATAAATATAGTTAGATGTAAAATTTACAAGTTTCTTACCTTGCACTTTTATTATTAACAACATTTTTTATTACTTTTCATCATATTTTTACGACACTGTTGTTTTAAGTCTCATGTAATTCATATTCTCACCTCTCTCACTCGAAGTTAGCCTTCAATATGAAGCAGAACGCACGTTCTGTTTCCTCTTTCAAATTTAAATTTAAAAGTGGTGTTTGCATTTATCATTTGAAACATATCTCTAATTTTATATTGTTTACATTTTTTGCAGAACTAATTTGAGATAAGATTGTTAAAAACATGTTTTAATAATCTGTATCACTGACTTTTTATTTTTATGAATATAAGGACTTATATGTTTTGACACTGGATTGATGTTTTTTCTGATGAGGAGAGAAATTGACGAAAAATTCCTTTTTTTCGATGTCAGTCCTTTTAATTGATTAATTTTATGTTTTTGTTAAACAAATTTAATTAAAAAATGCCAAGGCCAGAAGGTTTGAATACAAGGAATGATTAAACAATAAATTTAATATTTGTTATAAATAAATTCTATAACATATGACAAGTGAGGCCACTCACGAGTCTGAAGAAAGTTCTTCTTTAACTGCCAACATATGATTTCAGGCTTCTCTATTATGTTCTGAGCATTTCTTGAGCTTCAAGATCTAGCAGAATTACTTTCTTCTTTCACTTTTGCCACTGACTTACAATTTATCAGTCGGTCAAAATCAGCAGTTTATGTCCAAGATCTCTGTTAGTAGCCTCTCTGCTACATTTTAAAGTGCGAAACTCTCGTAGATATTAAAATTTTTTTTTTCGCTTCTTGAGCTTCATCCGTCAATTGACTAATGGGGAGGAAAGCAGGTTCAATAATTTGGGCTCCATGAATGAGAATTTTGTGTGTTGTCACTGGCATATAGTACCAACTATAAAGATTGACGTACATTTGCGCTGTTTGTTGGCAATATTTTCCGAACTTGAAAGTGTCAATCGCCTCCCCTAAAGCCATTGCTTGCAAAATTATGCCGAATCTACGGAAAAACTCTCTGTCGAAATGTGTGATTTCGGATGTCAAATCAGGATCTCTGAAAAATCTTGTGGCAGTTTTTCCGGTGTTAAAAGTCCCCGAGCCACGTTTTGGAATATCTATAATAAACCCCATCTTATCACGAAATTCATTTTGGACTCTGTGTTTAGCAGTTTTCATTTTCGCTTTCTCTTCGTTACTTTTTGCTTGTCACTTGCAGAATCCTAAACGATAGCTTATCTGCAGTATCAATTACATAAAACGAATCGAGGCGTGCATTGTAGAGAGCTCGAATCTGAAATTTCGTACCATCTCTGGTTTATTTGAAAATTTAGGTAAGTCGTTCATCTGGGATGATATTGCATCACAATTGTAACATGTGGCAGCAGAAGGAGATCCGGAAAGAGTCTGACTATTCGATAATTTTATTTTTTCAGGTTTGAGTTTTTTTATCGTTATTCAAAATGTCGAGGGCTCTGCACATTCAGATCGATTCGTATCATTCTTATGAGAACAAGTTTTAATTATACGTAATGGCACCATTGATGTCGTACAAATTCCTGCATCTGATTTCTCTGCTCCACAGAACTTTTGATTATATTCGTTCTGTTTAGGTGAGCCATTACAACCATATTTATATTGACACTTCATTACGACATTATTCCCTTCCACTCTATCCGGTGGCAAAATATTTGGAATTTCTAACATACGCCTTACTGTACGGTCGCACAAATCTTGCAATTCAGCTCTTACCCCAGAATCTGTAACTGTCATACTTTTCTCGGGAGGAAGACACACTCTCTTGGCTTCTTCAAGACTTTTATAAAGAGGAAAAATGTCTAAAGTTAATAGCTCCATTTGTCGTTCAACTTCTTTAAGTTCTCCATGTTCTTCATTTTCAGGTCTCGATATCATACATATTTCCTTAGTCAAGTTCCTCTTCCCAGAAAAGCGCAAATTATTTAAAAAAGCATTATAAATTTAAATTTAAGGATAAGAGTCAACAAGAGAGTGTTTTCTTTCTTTTAGTCGATTTGAAACTAGTTTCAAAATCTTGTGAAGATTTTCTGCCTACTTTTGTATGATCCAATGGTATAAAGTCAGATGATAACCATGCACTGTTCAGTTTTGAAAAGCTGGCTGCATTATAGAACGCACTCTTCCATTTTTTTTCAAAAAACGAAATATAGTGCCGTAACAAGATTTCTCTGATCTAATTGACTTGCTCACTATCTATCAAGTTAGCCGTGCGAAGGTAATCCAATAGAATTCTTACGTCTTTAATAGAACTGCCGATTAACAGATCACTTAAAGTCTTATTCGGCACTCTAATAGAATCCATTTCTAAATTATATGTGACGTGCGCCGAAGAAAGCGGGCTTACTCTGAAAAGTGAGATTTTTTAGGGCGAACGGTCGTAGACGTGGCTCACGGACGGGGTATAGATAAGACGCGGTGATGGATTGGCGAGTGGTGGCAGGTGTCTCACGAAATGGCGAGCTGTCCAGGGAAAGGCCGATTTCTCGGATACAATTATTACTAATAATAACGCTCGGAACATTTTTTTTAATGATTTTATTTAAAGGAGCAACTCAGAAACTATCGAAAGGTGTAAAAACCTCGATTTCGATTTTTTTAGAGTAAGCCCCCTTTCTTCGGCGCACGTCACATGTGTGTACTTTAACACGCACACGTACACAGAAAGAATCAAATATAGTGGAAACTAAATCGCTCAGAATATTATATTTCTATATCAAAACACAGCTGGATACTACGCGAATAAGAAAAAAAGTCAGCTAATTAAAAGCATGCGTTTTTTTCGTTGGCTAACTTCAGATCAGTGAGATTGGCATTTGTTTTACTGAAAAACTAATAAATGAAGATCAGCAACTCTTGAACTTTAACGCTGAAAGTCGAAGGATCTGTGTACGAGCTGTTGATTTCAATTCATCTAATCAATAGGACCTATTTAATCGTAGAAAATAATATCAGTTCACGATTGTTGTAAAATGAATAGTTTGTAACAAGAATAATCATAAACATTTGGTTCAGGGAGATGAAATAATGTCTTGGTGAAACAGCGTACCATCATGTAATGTGACCAACTGTATGTACTAAATGAAAAAAAGGTTTTTTCTGAAATTAAAAGGACTGACTCTGAAAAAACAAGTTTTTGCATTAAAAAATGCATGAGTAATGTATTTTTTTATTTAATTTGTTAAAAAATCATATGGTTTCTAATTTTTAAAAATTGACATCGAAAAAAACGTATTTTTATAACGAAAAATGCCTGAATAATATATTTGTTCATTAAATTTGTTTATAATATTAACAAGAACAGTCTAAAAAGGAATTTTTTCCATTAGAATATTGTTTCGATTCAAATTTCTTGCGATATAATTTAAAAAAAAACGTGAAATTATTGAAAATTATAAAAAAACACATTTTCAACAAATAATTTCTTTTTAAAAATGTTTTTGTTGATTATATGATGATGGAATATTTTTATATAATGTAAATCTATGAAACCTCGGCGATTACAACAATTTTTTTATGAATTACGAGCACCGGGAAGTCACATTAGTTCTCTGGACCATCGCAGATGGCGCTGACGTTAAACGCCGAGGGCCACGTGCGTGTACGCAAAGTAAATTGTTTGTTGTCGTTTGCTGCATGGTGCACCGGTGACAGTTAAACAATTATTTGAAATGGATAAAAAAACGTGTTTAATGAGTGGTTGTGGAGTTCAAAAAATTAATGACAAGCAAATGATAGGTCATAAGTTCCCAAGACGACGTTCAGTGGGTTTAAAGTGGGTGCAAGTAACTGGAAATGCAGAGTTGCGAAAGTTACCGTATGTGACTATAACCTCCTAACGGTTCATGGTGTGCCGGTGTCACTTCGGTTCTTTTTATAAAAATAAGGGCAAAATAAAGTTAATAAGACACAAAAAATAAGAAGCAAAATTCTAATTATATTTTATTTCTCATTTTGCGTTTCTTATTTGCTTCTGTCAATTTTGTAAAGTGATTTTCGTCAAAGTTCTAAATTAATAGGCGTTTAAGCTAAAATAGGGTAGGTCAACGGAAAAAAACACTGCACTTTAGTTAATTGAATTTAATGATGGTTATTGCACGAAAATATATAATTTAATAAAGAAAAGATATGTATAATTAATATTTCGTTAAAATGTGCTATCTATGATTGATTTAAACTGGTAAATATGCGTATAATAGTTTAGGAAAAATAAAGCGCTCCTTGGAAAATTATCACTCCGAAATGAAGCGTGCGATCGATGCCCTCGTCGAATGCGAACTGACCTTACCCCCTTGTCAGGCCCAAACTGCCACTCTCTGCTCCCACTCTTGCGCAGGTCATGGAATTTTCCATCAGTCTGTGTGCGGGTGGAAACTCGGCAAGCGCAACGAGCTGACAACGGTTTACATAAATATTTTGTACGAAACAAACTTCTGTCCTCGACAGCTTCATTTTGTCTTTATTCTTTGTTTTTGTTTAATTATTTCGATTTTCAACACATATAAGGGTGGGAATATACATATATACATGCACCAGCCCATGGACGCTCGGCGAAGTTCTCCTGCTCATCACAAAGTGCGCTGAATTTCGCCAATTATTTTCTACAGAGCTGACCGAGCCTGGGTTATGCGCTACCAAATATATACCGCTATTACTTTCTTTTTTAGATACGAAAAACGAGAAAACGGCGGGTATCCTCAGGTATCCTCGGTATCCTTAACTGTTCTATCATGCAATATCAGAAAGTCTTTTATATTCAAAAAATATTACCAGATAAACTTCTCTTTTACTAATTGCTAAATACACCTTCCAACTACGAGAAATGGAGCAGTTCATGGATAAAGAATAGCATCTACAGAGTTCAGATTTTTTTTTATAGTACACATGTTCCTAAAGTATGCTGTCAATAGCAGCTTTTGGCCGTAGCTTTTGGCGAATTCACTATGAGTAAAGCAATAGTCTATGAGTAGTACAAGCGTTTTAAAGAGGGCCGTGAAGACGCTGAAAATGACGACCTCCATGGACGCCTTAGAACATCAATAAACGACGAAAACGTCGAATAAGTGAAGAAAAAGATGTGTGGCAGCAAAGTTTATTCCGAAATGGCTGTATTTCTACCAAAAACAACTTCGCGTAGACTTTGCTTGGGAATTGCTGAATGAAGTCAACGACAATAAAAACTTTTAAGAACGATCGTGTGAAGTGTGAACCTTCTTGTTATTGTTATCTTTGATTTCAATGGCGTAGTGCATCATGCATTCCTGGCATATAGTCCTTCGTTCTGTTAATAAGGACTACTATCTGGAAGTCATGCGCCGCTTGCGTTAAGCAATCTGTAGAAAACGTCCAGAATTGTGGTGAAATCACTCTTGGAAGTTGCATCACGATAATGATACCGCGCACACCTCACTAGTTATTCGTAATTTTTTGGCAAAAAAAACCAGAACTGTTGTTTTGTCTCAACCACCATATTCACCTGGCATGGGCCTCTGTGACTTCTTTCTATTCCCAAAACTGAAGAAAACTGGGAAAGGACAACATTTCGACGCCATTGGCAAGATAAAAACAGAATCGCTGAAGGAGCTGAATGATATACCGAAACTTGATTTCCAGAAGTGCTTCGAAAATTTAAAAAGCACTGTCACAAGTGTATTATATCTGAGGGGGCTCACTTTAAAGGAAACAAAATTTATCTTTACCAGTCAATGAAGATTCTACAAGGAGAAATAAAATGCCCTTTATTTTTCTATTATACCTTACATTACATATATGCTTACTTAAAATTTGAGATAAATCACAAAATTTACTTCGTATAAATTAATGGAATACACAAACGGGCCAATATCTGAATTTAAGGTGAAAATTTTCTTTTTTATGCAAACATTTTTTCAACAACAATAATCATTCTTATAAACAAATTCTGTTAAAAAATATTAGAAAAAAAGGGGCAACGAATTACTAATGAGAATAACTTTTAATATAATTACAATTGATTGTGAACTTTGGAACCAACTTTGAATCACAAACCTGCCGTCTATACCAAGAAGATACATAAGTCTAATCTTCATCGAACTAAAAAAATGGAGAAAAACTGTTTTGTTAAAAGAACAAAATTTTGAACTCTCACAAACGACTGTGATTAATTATGGCCGAATCTAGTTTTGAATTTTTGCCTTAGATTTCTTATAAGTTGTTCTAACTCACTCAGAAGCAGTTACATCTTATAAATCCGATAATAATGAAAATTCATCTTTTGCGAAAACGTGACTTATGTATCTTTTTTGTTTGAATGGCGCTAAAAAGAGGATACTGTACTTCATATTTTCACATTTGCTCCTAATGGAATTAATTGTATCTATGTGTTCTTAAATAATCCTGGTATATTTGATATGGTCTATAGTTTACTTCATCGTCCCTTTGACGGCTTACTTGATAGAGAACTTCATGGGCTGTTTGATTGTTCACTTGAATATTACCTTGACGAATGGCTTGAAGGTTTGCTTCATAGGTGGCATGATCGTGAGCTTGTCGGAGTGCTTGTCGGTGTACTTGACGGTTTGCTTTGCGTACAGCAGCTGCTCTACGTAGATCAGCAGCAGCTATCTCTTTCCGCACAACACTTAAATAATGACGGCCCACACCTAATCGCCAAAGTTCTCCAGGTAATAGTTTTTCAAACTTGTTGTTATTTGTGTCAAATATGTTATCAGTTTCGCCAAATAAATCCGATATTGGTTGAATGATATCTGCCCAATTCCATCCAATGATCACATGTGCCCTTGCTACTAAAGCTGTATGTTCATCGAACTCAATCATATCCTCATTAACGATTCTCCGTAAATTAATTAACTGTCGGTTTGGAATATATTGAATCATTCTGAGAGGAGGTAAGACGTCATACTGGGATTCAGGAAATAATTCTATTAAACTCAGCTGTGAACTTAATTCTGTAAGAAGAAATAGAAGTAGGTAAACTTTAATACCCAGCATATAGTATGGTATAGAAAAATTAAAAAGGAAAACGAATGCATTATTTGGCTATTATAACTCTGGCTGCTTTTTGGTTTTTATGTTTGAAAGCTTCAACATCTTATAAAATAATGTCAAAACATTTCATTTTTTTATAAATTGTAAAATTTGTTGATTATATAAAAAGTTCGTAGCGGTAAGTGTCTAATTGGAGGCAGACTTAAAGTCCTAATATTATAAAGCTTACGTGAAAACATTCACTGTTTCTTTAAATTTATTTAATTAAAACCTATTTCAATTATTTTCCCAATTGCATGAGATAATTTTCCCAAATATAATCGAAATCTAACCACTTTTGTGGAAAGATGCAGATTTTTAGGAATAGCCTTTTAGCCTAGAAGATGACCCCCTAAGTTCGCATT
>NC_046657.1:160334368-160363054 GCF_010883055.1 Belonocnema kinseyi
AGTATTAAAAGTTATTGCGTATACATTATTTCTTAAGCCTTCCTGAAATGGTGACCAAACTTCGCTTCACAAAGATTTAATAACAATTTCTTCATCCCATTTTTTCGAAAAGCGAGCTGTGTAATGAAAAATTAACTGAACTTTTCTACCGCAATTTCCAGTATTGTATTATAATATTGAATTTCATTTTTGTCTGTTGAAAAGTCTGCTATAAAATTGTTGGGTAAAGATTTATTTTTTCTTGTTGAAAGTTTCGTTATTTGGTTCAAAATTTAATCATTTTGTTGAGAATTCAATGGTTTTTTTAAAGGTTACCGTCTTGGTACAAAAATCTTCTTTTGGCTTAAAAATGCAATACCTTGATTTACATTGTTGTTTGTTTCCTTATTCTAAAATTTTGTTTGCTTTTCAAGCAAAGTTTTTTTTCTTGTTAGAATTTTTAAACCAAAAACCAAGTAATAAAACTTTTAAAAAAGAGTTCCAAAACAAGAGTTTTACAGTAGAGTTTGCAACAGATTTTAATTAACTTTAAAACCAAAATAGTGGAATATTTTTATTGCATTTCTATAATACTTTCCAAATGTTAGTGAAGCGAACTGGAAATTGTTGTTAAAAAGTCAAGTTAATTTTCCATTCCACAGCTTGGTTTTCGAAAAAATGGAAAAAGGAAGTATATGTTATTAACTTTTTGCAAAGTAAAGTTTGGTCACCTCCTGTCAAAGGTTTGAGGAAGTGCCCTAAACATGCTCCGAAAAATGAGAAATAGCCGTTTTATGTAAAAGTCATACTAAAAACGGTATTTTTAAAAATTCCATGACACGAATAAAGCAAAAATGATGGTCTTTGAATAAAATCATAAATAGTATATTACTAAAGAAATTGATGAGCTATAGGACCCTTATGAACTGCAAAAGATGTGGCAATTAGAAGAGTTTTGCGTAGAAAAATAATTTGTTAGTGTCAAAAGTTTCGTGAACATTCTAGACTACTATGTTCATTACCAAATTGTGAAAAAATCACTTATATAATCTTTTTAATAGCTATGTAAGGTCTTCGAAGTCCCACATTCGTATGACCCCACGTTTTCCAATTTTTTTTTGCCAGGTTCTACGAATTAAGTATTCTCAAAATATTCAGACTGAATACAGTCAAACCTGAATTTAATGTCAATTTTGGGACTGAGCGTGACATTTGATCCAGAGTCTCTAAACTGCTTCCGCTCTTTCTTATTTCTTTCTTTGTTTTGTGACGCTGGAGCGAGCACCGCAAATTCTCTCAATCGCAACTTATAGATGCGGTGAAGATATTCTAATAAAGTGGAATCAGCACAATGATTGGCAACACTGAAAACACTCGCAAGACAACTTCAGCTAATAAGGGCAACAAACTAGCAATGTCCTGGTAATAATAGTCAAAATCATTAGGCAGTCTTGGAAATGCAAACACTATTCAAAATATTGAAGAAAGAAGACATTTCAGGCAATAAATACAAAATTTTAGATTAGTCGAATTATCAAAGAATCAACCAGTTCAACTATCAAGGGCAATTTAATGGTACTGCCCCGGCAATGTGAAGATTTTTCAAAATAGTCGAAGCAAAAGATATTCTAGACTACCGAAGATATTTTGCAGTTCAGCCAATTAAGACAAGACTACAGATCAATGCAAACAACAAAGGCAAGAAATTTGGATGGTCTAGCCAGTTAAGACAAAAAATAGAAATGTCCAACTAACAAAACATTAGCGCTATGCTGAGTCCACGTTTATTCAATAGTTCGTCTATCTGAAATTGTTCAGTCTGAACATGATTTGCGTTATCTGGGACCACCGTGCGTTTTTCTCCTGAAGGTTATCCATTTAAGATCTAGCTTCAATTAACTTAGGTGTACGATACTTTCCTAATTTTCTTTGCGCTTGTTCAGCAATTAATCCTTGTATTACGATTGGTTGTCAGTATTTACTGAGAATCGAGCGGACAATTCGGTAACAGTCTCTGATGTGGATGACAGCTAAATTTCACTGATTTTCCAGCGTATATACGCTGATTTGAATTAGCGGTATACTTATCGCTGATTCAGATTTAGAGTATGGGCAGAAAAGGTCAGATGAAATTTCGAATTGAATTGGCCATTAGTGGATATTTTTGTAGTTTAATAAGACATGTCAATGGGAAGAACCCGGGCTTTTATTTCGAAAAATCTTTAATTTTATAATAACCTATAAAGCCACATATAGAATGTCATCAAACTTTTATTAAAAATGCACTTACAATTATAAATATGATATTGTTATATATTTACCAACAGAATTAAGGAAAACGGCTAAAGTGAAGAACAAAGTACCGATAACGATCCGCATTTTCTATTACAAATGATTCTGATTTACAACAAAATTCGCTGCCGGTCTAAATAATGAATATTCTACAAGTTCTTTCCATATATATAGATATACTCCCTTATATTAATCATTATCTCACTTGAACATGTAAACTGTAGCCTTGGTAAAGATAAGGTAGCAATTACGATCATATTTTTATTTAAAAATATGTTTAGGGAATACAAGGAGATTTTTGCGTTATCTCTGTCTAAGTTTTAATTTACTGCCCATTTTTGTAACATGGATCAGTGCGAAGAGAATTCTTCTTTTATATATTTTTAGTGCTTCGTACTTCAATCGGTTAATCGAGCAATAAACGAATTAAGAACAAGATTGGGTATAACAATCAATAAACATTTCAATTAATGAAGTTATTCAGTTGAAACTTTAAAAAAAAAGTCAGTCAAAAGAATAATTAATAACTTAGGTTATTTATTTTAAAAATGTGCTTTAACGAAATCGTTAATGCGGTGTCTAAAGTTCAAAATTATTCATTTGGCTGCTTTATTTTATAATTTTAAGATTATTTGGTCGCTTTACTTTGCGCATTCTTTTCCAATCTATCGTCGTCGCGTTCCCAATCTCTTGCCCCTCTTGTCGTATCGGACACGTATTGCATTCACGCATGCGCACAGTGAGCAGCTGATGACTTGATTGGCTATCACTGCGGACCCCAGAAACATGATATACAAAGTATGACGTTTGATAGTGTATTTTTTAAATTTTGAAGGATATTAACAAGTTCTTAACAGAAAAGTGTGGGATCAATTCTTGCTGCCTGCAGTTTTTTCAATTTTATTTTCATTCAATTTTTGATTTAATTTTAGGTCACTATTAAAATGCAAATTATGCCAAAACATTCAGGTTTAAAGACGTTTTTATGTCAGAGTCTCTCTTTCATAAAAAAAATACTTACATACCACAGACACGCAACAAATACTCTTTTACTCAAAAAAGAGCATAAGCGCCATCATTTGTCAAACAGAAAGGACTTAAGTGCAGAAATTGGCTATTGCAAAAGGCCTAAGCGCCGACATTTGGCTCAGCAAAAGAACGTACGCGCAAACATTTGGCACAGTAAAGGGGCATAAGTGCTGTTTAATTATCTAGTTATAACCTAATGTAAATGTGCGATGAATGATACTTTTAGTCGATACATTTAGTTTTTCGCGTCGATTCCGTTAAGCATACCTGTTTTTCTCCCTCGCTCAGGGTGCGAGCTACGACTGTTTATATTCAATCGTTCCTAGACTAAACAGTCATACAGTTTTTAAGTGTTCGTCAAAAATCCCGTTGTGAGCCCAGTTGGCCTCAGTTTCTCGTCGGTCTCGGACTCGAGAAGTTTTCAGACGATTCTGAGTGCTTTTCTCAATAAGAACAAAGAACCCTGTTCTTTGTTACCGCATCATTAAGAAAATCAACGGCTTCTTTTACCTTTCGAGTTTGGTTGAGGTGAGGTTCATTCTTGTCCACAAGGTAGCAGAAAATTATCTTCTTAAAGCTTATATTAAATCCGCTAGCTTTCAAGGTACCTTGTGAACTTTATTCAAGTACGGAGCCTTATTTTTAAAACTACACTGAGTTACACCGCCTACTGGTTCCATTTTGTGTTAAATAAATCAAGTCTGTACATTTCTGTGAGTTTACTGTGTGTTTAAAATAAAAGTGAATTGAAGAGTTAGTGTTTGTGTTTTGATTTGGATCACCAAGCCCAGCCTCCAATACTGTATTCTAACAAGTGCGAACATTTGGCAAACCGAAACAACATCAGCGCCAAAGGTTGGAATACCGAGAGGGCAGAAGCGCCAACATTTGACACAGTAAAAGAACATGAGAGCCTAACTTTAGAATTCCCGAAGGGGATAAGCGCCAAAGTCTGAAATTACAAAAGAGCATAAGAGCCAACATTTGGAAAATCGAATGGGTATGAGCTTCAAAGCTTGGAATTCCAAAAGGGCATCGGAGCTAAAATTTAAAATTCTAAAAGAGCACAAGCTTCAATATTTGGCAAAGGACAGGCGCATTAGTGCCAAATTCTGAAAATCAAAGAGGGCATAGGCAAGAACAGATGCTGAGTTCAATGAAAGTATTTTTTCAACTAGTCTCTTGAAAAATTGAAAAAATTATATTAATCATGTCGTTAAAAATGTTTGCAAAGTCCAATAAAAAACTTTTTTTTCTAATCCTCTTGAAAAATTGGATGAATAATGTTGCTCTTTAATTCAATATAAAAATATTAAAAAATTAGTCGAAGTAAGTGTCGAACACTTACGATGAAGGGCTTTTAGCCCTTCATAAATAAATTTTTTTAAAATTATTTCTTGAAATTATTTTCTCAAAAGAAAACTTAATTAAGCCGTGTCCGGCCGGAATGTCAAACTCTCGCCCTTATTCTCTTTTTCAGTGCCAAATGTTGGAGCTAATGCCATTTCGCTTTTCTAAATATTGGTGCTCACGCCCTTTTCTTTGCCAAATGTTGGTGTTGATACCCTTTCGGAATTTGAAACCTTAGCGCTTATGCCCTTTTGCTGTGATGAATGTTAACACCTATGCTTTTTTGTGTGGCATATGTTCTCGATTATGCTCTGTTTGTTTTCCAAAATCTGGCGGTAACGCTCTTTGCTGTGCGAAATGTTAGCGACTATATCCTTTTGCGTTTTAATTTGTTGGCGCTTATGCATTTTCCTTTCTCCAAATTTTGCAGCTTATGCCTTTTTAAATTTTCGAACTTTAAAGCTTTTGCCTTTTTGCTCTGCCAATTTTTGGTGCTTATGTCCTCTTTCTTAACTAAAGTTTGGCGCTCATGCCCTTTTGGAATTTCAAACTGAAGCTATTATGTTTTTTCGTCTGTACCGAATCTTGGCGCTTATCCACTTTTGCTGTGTTAACTGTTCTCGCTTATGCCCTTTTTCATTTATAAAATTTGGCGCTCATGCCCTTTTTCTGTGCTTAATGCTCGCGCTTACGTATATTATGACATAAGCGCTAACATTTGGCAAAGGAAAAGATCATGAGCGCGAACATTTGGCTCTTTGGCCCAGCAAAAGGACATAAGCGTCAAGATTTGGCACATCAAAAAGGCATAAGTGTCCAAGTTGGAAATTTTAAAAACACATAAGCGCCAACATGTGACACAGGAAAAGGCCATAAGTGCCGTATTTTGGCAATCAAAAAGGGCATAAGCGAGACAATATGGCAATATTTATCGCAGCAAAAGGGCATAATCAACAAAGCTTGAAATTCTAAAAGAACTTAAACGCTTAAATTTGGCAAAGCAAATGGGCATAAGTGCCAAGGTTTAAAATTCCAACATAGCATAAGCGCCAACATTTAGCAAAGCAAAAGGGCATAAGCGTCAACATTAGTCATAGCAAATGTACATAAGGTCCAAGGTTTCAAATTGTAGAAAGGCATGAGTGCTAAAATTTCACAAACTTTGACGCTTGTGTCCATTTGCAGTGCGAAATTTTAGCACATATGCCCATTTCGCTTGTTAAAGTTGGCTCTGATGCCCTTTTTCGATGTCAAATGTCGGACAGATGCCCTACCCAAAATATCAGGTCTTCAGCCCGGGATTGTGAAACCAAAAAGATTAAGTAAATTATGACTAAATTAGAAAATTTCGTGAAGTCGAATATTTTGGCACAAAATTTTTCTTTCCTCCAATAATCGAATTTAAAAAACAAGAAAATGTGAGTAAACTTCGCGCATCTTATACATTTTCGAACATTTCTCCAAGATCAATAAAAGTAAATTCGACCGTGGGTGAATACTGGCAGTGGAGCCATTAGCCATGCTTGTGCCATTGTTCATAACCACGGGAAAAGCATGGGACTGCCATGGGTAGGATTAAAAGACTGCCTTACATTTTTATGATGTTTTGCTTGATGGTTTAATAGATAGTATGCTTAATTGATTGTTTAATTATTCCTTTTGAAGGACTGCTCTTCGAAAAGCAGAAGCTGCATTAGACTCACTAACTTTCGACAAACGACGAACAATACCTAGACGCACAAGTTCATCAGGGAAAATTCTTATAAAATTGTTGGTATTTGTGTCAAATAAATGATTAGTTCTGCCAGCTGAATTATATAGAGGTTGAATGAGATCTTGATTCTTCCATCCAATTATGACACGTTTTCTCTTTAATTAAACTGACACTTAATCGAAAGCGGTGACTAAGTTATTAACGGTTTTTAGTATGTTCTTGAACTGTGAATTAAGCTTAAGCCGAAATGACTCGATGCTAGAACAGACATCAACCTCGAATTCACGAAATAATAACCTTCAAGTTAACTGTGACCTTAGTTCTGGAAGAATAAACGGAAACATATGAATTTTAAAACTTCTATGTACGTAAGGAAAATAAGAACAAATAATTATGCAAAAAATCGTACACAATATTTGGCTCTTATACATAAAGTATATCTGCTTCTTTTACTGACGATGACAGACATTGTCATTTATTGAAGAGAAAACAGATTTTTAATGTTTTGTACCTAGACGAAAGGAATTTACAATAATCATAATTTTTTATCTTTTAAAGCTTTGGGTTTGAAGCGTCATTACTTTTATTATTTTAAATTCATACTATTAATTTATGAATTGACAATGAAAGGGCGTTTTTTTTACTATTTTTTCACACAGTATCGGAAGTGGCCGCATCTAGCATAGTAAAGGGGAACAGCAAATGTTGATGCAAGGAAAGTAGTTGATTTTTTTTCATGGGACTAAGAATTTATTCACTTCAATTGATTAAATATAGTTTGGAGGCAAAATGTCATTCCCCGATTCTAAGGAATTATTTCTTCGGCGATATTCTACAAAGACAAATTAATATTTGATTATAATGAGTGTAATAATTATCAACTCAAAGAAATGATTTCTTTGAGCTAAGAATCTCATTTCTTTAAATTGATAGGTACGTATTTAAATTAAGTAATTCATCCACGCGTGGATTGTGTAATTTATATTTCTTTGAGTAAAAGAATATTTTTTGTATGCCTGAGATATATAATTATATTAGGAATATATAGTTTTTTCATAAATATTTTTTGTAATACAATCTTTATAAAATCAGCCGGAAGGAATTTTTATTTAGTTTATGAAAAAGGAATAGATAATTCTAAACTAGTATTATTTTCTATAGTAAATTGCTGATTTGTAGCTTTCAGTATTTTGAGAAATATACACAATATAAACTATTTTTCACCATAATTATAATAAAGAGATGCGACGATCTTGGTCAATTCACAGGATTCTAGTATGCTTTCTATGTTCTCAGCACCAGTAATCAACTACATACATTTTTAATTTGTGGATTTCAACTATTCAAAATTTTTAAATAAGGTTTGGCATGTTTGTAGACAATGGGATATTTGTTTCATTTTAAGTTGCGTTTATTTTTATAAATGAAATTCTTTTTACAATAATTTTCTCTTCTCATTTAATGCGGGACCTCGTTATTTAAATCAATTAATAATATGTCAATTTTATTATATGCTTATTCTGAATAATATCTTTAATCTTATAATAACAGAACAATTTTTGTATAATAAAAACTCATTTCTTTTTTTTTAAGAAGTATGTGGTCAAATTTATCGCATGTCTTTCTAAATAAAGGAATTACATGTTTCAAAAAAGAAATACTTTTATTTAAGTCGGTGCCAATAACAATGTTCGTTCGCTTCAACACCAAAATGGTAGCAAACATAACCTGTGTGTTTTGTGGATTATTTCTTTCAGTTGTGAGTAAGATTTATTGAAAATAAGTTATGGTTGAAAACTAAAAAGTTATAAAGTCAATTTGTTTACAAAAAAATGGCATAACTATAAAAACGTTATTATGCAAGACTTTGCCAATGGGGTTGACACAGTATTTGGAAATTAATATAAATATGCAAATTTTTGGAACTCTGTTTTGTGTCGTAATGTTTTAGTTTTTAACCGTAATTTATTTTCAAAATATCTTATGTACAACTAAAACAAACAATCCGAAAAACTCACAGGTTATGTTTCCTACCATTTTTGTATGGAAAAGGACTACCCAAGCGTAGTCGAAATGTCTTGTGATGATATAAATGAAAAGTCACTTTAATTTAATTTTGTCTTGATGCAAATTCGTAGACTAGGCCAGATAGTTTATTAAATGAAACACAAGTTGCAGCCGTAGCAGTCAGACAAGGAATGAATCTAGAGCCGAGGTTCTGCTGGGAAGGTCTTACGATGAAAGCGTACACTCTACTACCCTTATCATATAAAAAGGAAGGGAGTGGTATTTATTTCCTCTAAGCCTACGAAACTGCTCCCTTTGAGAAGAATGTGCTTAAAGAGCTAAAACATTTCGACCTATTTTTTCTAGCTTCACACCTCCCCTGTTAGAGTGAATTTCTCCCGAAATTCTTTGTACTTTAATAGCTTACTTCCTTCTAAACTTGATAGGTTTATCATCTAACTTACTCTCTAAGTCAATACTTTATCTAAAGATTTTCCGGCCAATTTTAATGCATGGTCATTTATTTGTCCTTTCAAGGATAGGGATTCATTTCTTACAAGATTTAAATAGAATTCCGAGAATGGAATTATAACATTTTTTCGGTATGAAAAATTCTACGATTTGACTTTTGTTTTGCTTAATTTTAGAATAGTGTATTCGGTATGTATAATGCAGGTATCTAGAGCTTTAATTAAAGTTACGCCTGTTATTGACTCTTCATAGTAAATTTGTACGATCTCCTCCTTGTTTGGAATCATAATGACACCCTGCTCGTTTTGCAAAATGTGAAATGCCGTTTGATCAATAATAATTACATTTATCTGACATATTTTGTTGTTTATAATTTTAACGCTCTTTTTTATCAGTTGTGTTTCGCAGGATTTAGTTTCTGCTAAGAGATAGATAGGATTCTTTCTTTTACAAATTTACAAATTTTAGTAATTCCAAGTAATTTGCAGTAACTAAGATCACTTTCTGACGTAGGGATGTACAGAGTTTTTTGGTCGTTGATCATTACATAATTTTCATTTGGGATCGTGGTGATAAAATTATTCCCCTTTCGTAGTGGTATCCGAATTAAGTGATTCATTTTGTTGATTTATTTTTCTAAAATCGGCATTTAAAATTGAGTAAACAAATTGACTATTTATCAATAAAACAGTTATTTCGGCAATGTCAATCAACTATTGATAATTTTCCTCTACTAACTGAATGCTATGCTTTTCATTGTTTACCTCTTCAAATTGTTTAAATCTCTTTATAAGTGTAGTTGGAGGTAAAATTTGGGGATGTATTATTCCATGTTTACCGTCATTTATTGCATCGATTAATGGCGATATGTCTACACTTGATTCTGATATAACAACGGTTATGATTGTGATCTGATTACCCATTCCTATGTTTTCGATATTTTTATTAGTCTTATTGGCTAACTTTTTATGATTTTTTATAATGTTTTTATTTTTTGAAAACAAGGAATCTACATCATGTGCGGCCGAATTTAAAATAGTTCTATTTACTTTAGTTTAATTTTGTAGTGACATTTTTAACATTTTGTTTTGCGAATACAGTTGATCAAGTTCATGGTTAATATAATCTAAATCACTTTCAGATAGTGTTCCGAAAATTGTCTTGGAGAGGCTTCTAATAAAATTAAAGACGCTCCTTTTATACCAATTCTTTCCTAATAACTGATTGAGTAACAATATTTGAATATTTAATCGTTTGATTCGGCATTTTAAGGTTTCCAGTTCAAATTTTTCTAAACACTGATTATTTCGTTCGGAAACGAATCTATACAAGAGATTAAGTTGTTCGTATCTTTTGTCAATGCTGTGTGTGTCGACGAACGAAATGAGTCGCCATGTAGCGTGATAGATTTTTTCTGTACCAAGGTCCTCGAGTGAAATGAGGGCCACGTTAGAAGATGTTATCAAGAGAAATGATAGCAGTATCCAAGTGAAATTCATGAAAAAAAAACATAAAATGAACCGGTGAAGCTATTAGTAGAAGGGCTTTAACCTATTAGCGTGTACAGTGTAATGTTGATTATTGTATAAAATTTTATAATCAGAGAAAGGGACGCGTTTGCATGTGGTGTAGGGTCCGAGCCATTCACTTTCTAATTTTGTTCTTCTGCTATCATTATGCAATAGTAACAATTCTTGATGATTTAACGACGTAGTTGTTGCTAAGGTTGAAGGTAACTTGGCTTTTCTTCCAAATGTCGTTTCAAACGGTGTTAAACCTGTACTTTCATGAACGTCGGTATTAAATGCTAAGCATATTAGATTCAAGTTTTGGTCCCATTCCGTCTCGTTATCGGCCATGTATGGCTTTAATAAATCTTTAATTGTTCCATGAGTTCTATCGAGGGCTCCATTGCTGTGTGGGTGGAAAGCAGTTGTTTTGATGTCCTTGATTTTAATAAGATTTTCAAATTTTTGAACCAATTCCGATACAAAGTTAGTGCCCTGGTCAGCTAAGATGTGCTTTGGAAAAAAAAATGTAAATGTAATGATCTAGTAGATTTGTTAATATGCTTTCGTTCGTCGTTTCCCATAGTGGTATAAGAATTATGTATTTCGTGAGCACATCTTGAATGGATAGAATATAATTGTTTTTCCTCGTTGTTTACGGTAATGGGCCAAATATGTCCATTTCGATCTTCTCATTCGTCTGCGTCGGCATTTCCTGAATGACGGCTTCAGCCTTGGGGCGAATTCGGGTTAGTTTTTCGCGTTGGCAAGCTTGACATTTTTAAACGAATTCGATTTCGTCTTTCTTCATATTTTCCCATGATGTTTGTTCGCGTAGTCTCTTAATTTTTTTGTTTTCTTTAATGCGTACCCGTTCCGTAATTTGTATTAAGGGATCCTCTATATGAAATTTAAAGTATGTTCCAGGTTTTGTTTCTGGTGAAACCTTTCATTCTGATGTAGAGGAGTTTGACCCATTTTCCTTCGCCATAGGATTCTTAGCAAAGAGAAAATGTTTTGTTTGCTAATTCTACTTATATAATGTTGGCATTCTCTTCCGATTTTTTCTGAGAGATTTTGATCTTGAATGAAGTGCATTCTCGAAAGCGCGCCAGCTGCCGTAATTTCCTTCCTTTTTTATACACGACCTTGTATGTGTATGCTTTCATCTGAATTCTCCCAATCATTAACCTGGATGAAGGGTCTTTTACGTTAAAAAGCCATGTCAAAGATTGATGGTCCGTTGGTATTATGAATTGACGTCCGAGAAGATATTAACGAAGCCGCTTGACTGTCCAGGCGATTGCTAATGTTTCCCTTTCGGTAGTGGTGAAATTTGGCTCAGGTTTATTTAGAGTTCTTGAGATGCAAAAAACTGGGCGTCCCTGTTGCGAAAAAATTGCCCCCAGGACAACATTACTTGCGTCGGTGCTCAAAGTAAATGTGTCTTTGATGTCGGGATATCTTAGTACCGGTGCAGAGCAAAGAGCACCTTTCAACTTTTTAAAACTTGTTTCGCAAGATGGCGTCCAGTTAAAGGGATGATTTTTTTGACAGTGCTGTTAAAGGTATAGCTATCGTAGAGAAGTTTTTAAAATAAATTTTCTGTAATTGTTCGGTCAAAACCGAAGCTTATATATTTAGTTGCGTATTTTTTTCCTATTCTCTGTTTACTCTGCTTATTTGTTCGCATTTTAGATCTTGTTAGCATATGCAATGCAACGATTCAACGGCTAACGCCGTGCGGAACGACTAACTTCATATATGTTCGGCTTTTTCCGTTATTTCGAGCCGTCGTGACTTGAAGAAAAAAGAGAGAGAACGATTTCTCTCATTAGCGTGGATTCAAGCTCACACTAAGTTTTTTAGTATCGTTCAGTCAACCGACTTGTCTAGGGTTGCCCTCTTGCAGCTTGTTTCCGACAAGTGTGTTGCACGCGTTCGGTTCGGATTGTTTTCACGATTGGACCTTAATATTGTTAATGTCGTTTGATTGGCATTAGCAATGACATGTATTAAATACATGTACGATTATCAAAACATTAGTATATTGAATTGCGGTAAATTAACTTTACACGTAATCAATACATGCATTACGGGCATGTCCGATTAATTGTATTCCGAGGCCTCGCGAGTGTTGGCCATATGGTAATGCTTTGGGCTTACGAACTTGTTTAGCTTTTTATAAGTGACCATAAATTGGTGGAATGTAAGCTCACAGACGTTAATAAAAGTGTTTTTTGCGGAGAGGCTTTTTCCACTTAAATAGTACTTTATTTATTTCCCTTGTTCCGTCATTTTTTAAGACAGTGTTAGGATTATTACTTTGTTCAAATTCATGTGAACATTAAGACACTTGAACCACGGGACTCTGCCATGTTGGTAAAGTTCCGACGAAACAGTAATATCCAACTAGTTCCAAGAAAGACATAACTTCATTTTGTTTTTCGGGTCTTTTGAAATTTTGAATGGCAGATAATTTATATTGCTTTGGTTTCACTCCGTTTTCCGTGATCACGTGTCCCAGATATTTTTACTACCAGTCCTATTAAGGCTGTGTCCAGTATTCTGTGAAATGTCGCTGGAGTTTTTTTAAGACCGAAAGGCATGCGGTTATAGTGAAAATGTCCTTCAGGTAGAGAAAATGCTGTATATTTTTTCGAGTTCTCGTCCATAGGAATTTGATGAAATCCTGAGCTCAAATCAAACGCTGAAAAGAATTTTGCTTTTCCAAGGTGGTTCAGAATTTCGTCGATTAGTGGAAGTGGGTAGGCATCTTGTTCTGTTTTTTCATTTAACTTCCTGAAATCGATTACAAGCCTCCATTTAGGTTTTCCCGATGTGTCGCGTTTTTTCAGGACTACCCAAAGGGGTGAATTAAATTGTGTGTCCGAGGATCCTATTATTCTCTGAGTTATCATTTCGTTTACCTGATTTGAGATTTCTTCTTTGTGGCATTCCGGATATTGCGGTTGACGTATGTTAATATTTGCTTCGCCTTTCAGGATGATTTTATGTGAGGCGAGAATTGTGCAGGGTAGGGTATTTCCTTGCAGTGAGAACATGTCGTGATAAGAGATATCTATTTTTTAAATCTGTAATCTGTGCGCATCTTCTATGTGTTCAAACCTAAAATTTCCATTCAATAATTTCAATCTAGCGTTTAATTCCTTCTGCGTAATTCAAGTTACACGCTCCTCTCGTTCTTGGGCGACGTCGATAAACTTGTACTTTATCTCTTCATCACTTAATCTTAAGTCTGTTTTTGTTAAGCTACTAACGGGAATCATAATTTGTGAGTGAACAATACGGTAAATAGAATTTGGAATGTAGGGATTATCTCCTAAGAGAATGTCCCCCTCATTATTGTTTGTTTTCACGCTCATAATTTTCATGGTGTTTTTGGGGATACGGATACCGTCGTACTTCAAGGGATAGACCTTATCGTCGAGCTGGAGGGAGATATTTGACAAGTTTAACTGATAAGAGTACAGAAATTGTGCTCCGATGATGCCTTTCTCGGGCATGGGGAAATTTTCTGCTACAATTATAAAGATATGTTCTTTCCTTTGAAACTTAAAATTGGTGACTCCGTTTGTCCGGTGCTCATCATTCCCCATTGAAAACTCTTTGTTCATTGAAATTCTCTGGTGACATTTGTTAATGCAATTTTCTTTAGTTGAAAGTGCCGTCTAATTCCCGCCGGTTAAGCTCACCGGGCTGGCCAGTAAATTAGAAAATTGCGCGTATTGTATGGCTATGAATTACATTAGGTGAGGAGACTCGGAGCTTGAGACACCATAATATTGACAATTCATCACGCACGCCTTTCACTAAAGTTTTTTTTTAATTCGAGTGATAGGTTAAGCAGGTTGATAGTCCGGTTCTTGATAGTCTGGTTGATAGTCCGGGGGTTTCAATATTGGCACACGGCCTACAAGAAAGTATTTAATATATATTTTTGCGAAAATGATCGAAACATTACTTCATAGTTTAAAAAAGAAACTACTGCTTGGCCCCTTATATGCCTGCGATTCGATAATAATGAGGGGCCATTTGAAATTGTAGCTTTTGTCACCATGATTTATAGGAAAAAGTACAATAAAAAGTAAATACAAAATGATTATTTGATTAAAAATATATTTTCTTGCGCATTCCCTAGTCACAGTGCCAAGTGTTCTGACTTATTCTTAAAAAGTGTACGCATACATATATGCGCGTAATTATCCTCTCGTGTATTTTACTAGAATGTGTGGCTTACTTTTCTTTTTGTTTGCGGAATGATCTCAGTTTCTCGTGACGAAAGCGGAGGATTTTCGATTTTTCAGAAGAACTTTAGTTTTTGAAGATGGAAAGGAAAATTGAAAAAAGAGCTATTGTACGATGAGCTCGAGTGTCCCGGTTTGTTTGACATGTGTGGCATAGGGCCAATTCTCGTGGATGCTTGGGATGTTTGGTTTCCATCAAAAAGTTTATACATTTTTTAACGTTAACTCCCAGGGTCCGCGGAAATCTCAAGTTCGGTAGGGGAGGCGTTAATCACAGATTGGCTGAACTAGCCTCCCACGATGCCAGTATAGGTACTCTCGACACTTTCCACGACTTTTCCAGGGGTTGGGAAGTTTCGAAAAAAGTGGATAGAATCACTCGGAAATCTTCCTCGGAGGGCTGGATTATTCACTTCTTAACCTTGTAGAGATCAAATACTTTTCGATCGTCAAACTGAATTGAAGTACGCTCTTTTCCAACTAGAAATAGATTTATCTGAACTTTGAACTGGTAGAATTGATTAAAGTTAGTATACGCGTGAATTGCGGAAAAGGTATCTCCAAATAATCGTATCTATGAAATTAAAAATAACTTCAAATCATAGTTAACCCCTTCGTTGCAGGGAGAATTCGACAAAAAGTGCCCAAAATGGCAGGAAAATTGGTTATCCAGAAAATTTGTATCCTGGGGTTTTTGGGGTCGCTGAATTCGAATATGAAGTCAAAATTCAGAAATCCAAAATGTCGGATCCAAGATGACGAAAGAAACTACAAAAAACGGTTCGATTTGGATAAATCTTGGTACTTACGGGTTTTTGGGGCCGCTATCTAAAATTTTCGAATTTTGACTACAAATTCTGATTCAGCGAGTTCAAAAACCCGTAAGTACCAAGATTGATCCAAATCAAGCCGTTTTTTTGTATTTTCATCCACCATATTGGATCCGCCATTTTTAATTTTTAATTTTTGACTTCAGATTCGGAGTCGGCGATCCCAAAAACCCCCGAGAAAGTTTTGAATGCAAAATCGAAGTAACTCAATATTTTCAGAGTTATGTTCGAGTGAAGTGAGGTGCATTTCCTGAATCAGATATACACTGCCCTTGTGAAACATATGTGCTAAAGATAATCGTTTCTACTCGTTTCCATACCACCATTGATGTAGAATAAACAGGGCGTTTTTTTATGTGGTTTCCCCAGTAGGTCTAGTCAACATCTTTAATCCATCTCTGAGCTTTTTAACATATATCTCGTCGCTCTCTTTGATCCTTCTCCAGTAATTTCTAGAATTTTATTCATTCTTGTCTTCTGTTTCGTTTTTGCTTCCGGTTCAGGCTCGCTTGCCTCATCATCTGAGTCACCCAAGATTTCAGTATCGTTTTCATACGAACTCTCATTGCAGTGAATACAAATTATGGAGCACTCCAACCCTACTTGATGGTAAGTGTGGAAATAATGCTGCCGTGCTGCTTCTATTGTAGGTGGAAGTGAAGTATCTGTTCCAGATACTCCGTATAGGGAAATTAAGAATTTTTCTTCAGCTGCAGTAATGCCATCAGCACAAACCATCTCTTCCTTGAAGACTTGAACAATCTGATTCAAATTCTCTGAATTTTTTAGCAGTTTCAGAAACTTGGCATGTCCTTGGCCCTTTCTTTTCATATAATTATATTTCATATTTTCTGCACATACATTTTATTTCCTACACGTCATAACTATACCTTATGGGGTCATAAGGGCAGTGTATACGTTATTCTAGAAAATACAACTTAATTTACCAAGGTATCACTTCGAAACTGTTCACTTTATAGAAAAATAGTTTGGATGAAAATTGTAGAGAATTTCGTCCTCTATCATTTTGAAAATGACTGTTTTTAGTTTCCGATGCACTAGAAAAAAATTATTTCCAAGACACTAATTTTTGGCATCTTTTTCCAGATGGCGGAGCGATTCGCCCTTTTATTTTTGTGCAAATTTACTGTGTTGTTTAGAACACCAAAATGATCGAAAATTGACACTGACTAACTTTTCTGGATTTAATGCAATGCAGACCCCATTTTAGCTCTCCAGCGCATAGTCTATTTTTCAGTTCTTTTTTTTTGTAATTTAGCACCTTTACACTTTCTAACGTTTAAACATTTAATTGGCAGAAGCCTGCTTTGAATTTTAGATTTTTTTTAGATCGACCCCCTGACATGTTATATTACCTATGTCAGTAATGGAACTATCGGTGAGCTGGATCCCTGCCGCAGATTCTTGACTCGGTAAATAAGGATGGTCCCTGTTTTACCGACCAAATACACAAGCCATTTTATGTAAGTGGCACACGTGCCACGAGGAATTCTCCAAGTTCTAGAATTATCAAGAATTCTGTTTTTCTAAGAGTTTTGATCAAAGTGGATCTATCTCTGAGGATTTTATATCCATTGAGCATTCGAGAAGATTTGAACATAAAAGCTGTCACTTTGGAGGCTTTCTATATCGTTGACTTTTCTACGTAACGAATCGATATTGCATGTAATTTCTAGCAGCTTTTCAGAAAAGAACCATCATTATTGTCAAGTTACATCTAGAATGGTACATATATAATATTCAATGCGTCGAACTTTCAGAAATTTCGTCTGACGTTTGTCTATACATCGAAGTTTCTAGAAGGTCTGAATTATTGTCGTGTGGCTCCATCACATCATCTAGTTTTAGAAACATCGACGCATTTAAGCATAATAAACTCTCGCATTTATTACCCCTAATGTAGATTAGGGTAATAGGGTATATATGTAGATTAATATATAAGTAGTTAGAGCCTAAAAGGATCGTATTAAATTAACTTATAATATTCTAATCTCATCAGTCACTTGACTTAGTACGTGGCTATGATATACAACCGGGTTCACCTGAGTAAAAGTTTTACAAAAAATCTCTATCATGTTTATAGAGAGACAGACGGACAGACTGACGGAAATACGCCATCGCCAAACTTTGATTTTCATCATCAGGGTATCTCAGAACGTGCATATCTGTTGAAAAACTAAGGTGTGAAATTTCAGACGATTTTGACACTTCACGTGCTCCTTCGGACTCATTAAATCGTCTAACACCGACTTTGAAAAGTTAAAAAGAATCGTCCGCGTAGAAATGACGAAACACGGAATGCATCACAAAAATTCAGCGATCGAAAGGGTAGTTTTACCACGAGATATAGGGGGTAGGGGCATTGTAGATATCAACAAACTGTGTGAATCACAAGTTATAGACTTGCGAGACTATTTTAACACAAAACGAAATGTTTCGCTTCACAGCACCATCTGTAAAGCGGGTTCTGACTACAAGCCGTTAAATTTGTCCTTATATGGGGCCTTGAATATCAGGGCAGAAACCATAGAGGTATTAGAAATACAGTGAAGGCAGAAATCTATCCACAGCGAGCACCCCAAAAGGTTAGATCAACACGAAGTGGATAGTGTGGCATCCAATATTTGGCTAGAAAAGGGTGTTCTGTATCCAGAGACGGAAGGATTCGTTATTGCGATACATGACAAGGTTGTCAGCACCTAGAATTATCGCAAACACGTGTTACAGCAAAACGTGGTTGACCGGTGCCGATTATGTGGAAATACCAACGAATCCATCGAGCACATTATTACTGGCTGTCGCGTGCTGGCTCACAGAGAATATACGCACCGACATAATGATAAAGTGGGAATTATACATTAACAACTTTCCCTAAACCTAGGACTTTAAAGAAAATGGATGCCTTTTTATTGATACATTTTAATGCCCGTTTTAGAAAGCGAAGATTACATCTTATATTGGGATGTTACTATCCAAACAGATCATTACATCCGGGCCAATCGACCTGACAACGTGATGTCAGAAAAAAAGGTGGAAGAGTCTATATTATCGACATTGCTTGTCTTCTTAACCGAAATGTGCAGTCAACCTATGCAACCAAGATCCACGAGTATAGTGAGTTAAGGCATGAAATAAAGACCATATGGAGGAATCTGAATCATACACCTATTCATCCCGTTGTGATTTCGGCTAAAGGCAATGTGCACACAAGACGCCCTGAAAATCTTGAACATTTAGGAGTCAGTAGGATATTAAGAACAGCCTAGAAGGCGGTTTTATGAAACACCTGTCGCATTGTAAGAAATTCTCTTGACAGCCAGGAAACGAGCGACTAAAAACCCGTGGAATAGCAGATGGTAGTTCTAAGAAAACATCGAAAGGTGATTGTTGTCACTTACAAAGCCCGTTGCCGCTTCTGATTGTATACCTACAACATTATCGTAGGCGTTTTCAAGCATCGTATTAAATTAAGTTATAACTGTCTAATCTCATCAGTCACTTGTCATAGTCCGTGGCTACGATGTAAAACCGGGTTCCCCTGAGTAAATGTGAAAAAAAATCACTAACATTTTTACGGAGAGACAGACGGACAGACTGACGGAAAGACGCTATCGCCAAAACTTGATTTTTATCATCAGGGTATCTCAACGCGTGGATATCCGCTGAAAAATTAAGGTGTGAAATTTTGGACAATTCTGACGCTTCATAAATCGTAAATTATAAAATGTAAAAATAGGTGTGTTGAAAATCAAATTTTCTTTCCTTTTGAAAATTAAAAATTTTGCGGAAGCGGAGGGGCGATGGATTTTCTTTAAAGCATCATTTTTTTAAAATTTACGTTTTTAATACATTCTAATTTAGTAATCCTGCTAAGGAATAGTTTTTTCAAGAAAACCAAATAGAGCATAAACGAGGAGCAGTAAGAATTTAAATTGCTTTTGCAACAATTTTTTTATCTGCAATCGTTTCGTTATGAGAAATATTGTTTGAGTGATTCGCATTACCAATATTCCATAACAGCCGTAAATAGAGATACAAATTGTAAAAATAAAGAACATAAAGACTATTTCATGATAACTTTTTTTTCATTTTGCAGTTACCGAATGTTTGAATTTTATGAAATACTATTTATTGTGTGTTTAATTTGTATTTATTATTATATAATTTTGAAATTTAAAATTTTAAAAAAGGAAGCCTTAAATATAAGTTAAAAATGAGTTCGAGAATAATAAAATATCTTTACTGGTTTTGGATTTATGACCTAGTTTTCTCAAGCGCGCACGTCAGATTTTCAGAGGAACGAGTAAGTTAAGCAAATAAAGCCTGTTAATTGCATTTGCTGTCGCTGAAAATATAAGCTTTCAGCCTCTGATTTAATACTGGTTAAATTACGTATTTTTATTCCTAGAGATGTTGTATTGTTTGTACACATTATTGTAATAATGTCTTTAGGATTTCGTAGCCAGTGTTACCACGCTCAAAGCAAAAAATACTAGGTCTACCGACGCGATCTCTTGCATGGAGATTTCTGACGAAAATACCTCTAAATACGTACGTTGCTATGTACTGATCTTTTTGAAGCTGAAATTTTTCTCGAAGAAGATCAGAATAAATTGATATCCTCTTGAGCACATGTTTATACTTTATTACTTGGATGTTTTTCGGTCAAGTAAGCAAATAAAATTTCCTGTGAAAAAAATAAACGGCCTTTAACTCCGCTGTGATCGATGAGTCTAGGAGCTTTCGTTCGACGGACGACTGCTTGAATAATCCGGCAAAGGGTCCTGGGTTGAAATCTCAGCGGAAATGAAAGGCGTTCATTTTTTAATATACACATTTTATTAATGTCCTATTTAAAAGACTCAAAATAATCAGCTTTTGGACACAATTGGATAGCACGCCCAGGTACTACTTCTCCAGACCCAGAAATTTTTTTCTCAGTAGGTTTTTTACGATCTTAGATGTAATGTAATATAATCCAACCTACATAAACTTAGGATCATAAAAAGTACATCAGTCGATCCAGTTATTCTAAATCTAATTTCAAGAAGAATATAAAATTAACGAAGATTTTTCACGATATTTTTCTCAAAGTGTATTCACAATGTATTCACATGTATTAAAATGTATTTAAAAAAGTTTAAAACTTTTATATAGATCTATGTAGCTCTATTCCATCGCAAATATCCTTTATCATTCACTCTTTAAAAAATAATTCGACTGTTGATAACGTTTTTTTTTACTCTGCTGAAATAATGCGTCTTATCACTTACATCGTGGGTCCCTCGCTGAAGAGCCCGGGCTTACATTGTTCTGCCCTGATACCCTTCATTTTAAAAAATCAACCTTTTCAAATTTTTTAATCTTTCTGATAATTGGGAATTTCCTTATTATAAGAAACATAATAATCTATATTCAATTGCATTCTAAATTATTTGTAATATGTTTGTGTTGTTATCTCTATTGCCGGAAGTGATCCTCATCCCTGTTTCTAAGTGCTGGATTTCTTCCGAAAACTAGGAATTTTAAGTTGAGTTTTTTATTTCAGGACGTGGCAGTATAAATAATTCTCGATAATAATTGCTTATAAAATGAAAATTTCTTCAATCTGAGCAATACTCATCACTGCACATGTAACCCAGTAAAAAGTTATTCATGAATAAACAGAATTTTGTTTTTAAAAAGTTTTCAATTCGTGTGCATATGCTATTTCATTGATTAAACCCATATATTTATTTGATTTTATGATTAGTATATTTTTCTCATCACAAAATATTAATTTTCTTGTAAGGTCGGAATTAAATTTTAGAAGATTATGGTAACCGATTACTAATCATAATTCAATGCATTTTTAGTATAATTTCAATAATTTGTAAAATTTTGATTCAACTTCAGATTACAAGCGACGTCATATTTCAGTTTTAAGCTTTTCAAAAATTAGCTTAGCTGTGTCCTCCTCTCAAATAATGCTGATATGCTTGATCGTATGCTTGATTATATGTTTGATGGATCTTTCTAGTGGTCACAGGGATTTCTAGCTGGATTGTTTCAAGGTATGCACGGTCACTTGCTTGAGAGTGTGCTTTTTGTATTACTTGCTGGATTGCTTGATTGGTCCCTTGAGGGTTTGTATGGAGGTTTGTTTGATAAATTTCTCTGCGTGCAGCAGCAGCTTGGTCGACCGTATGGGCCAATTGAAAACGAATGCCAACACCTAATCGCTTAAGTTCTTCAGGTTCCAGGTTTACAAACTTGTTATTAACTATGTCAAACACATGGTCAGTTTCTCCAAACAAATTAGATATTGGATTAATGATATCTCCATATTTCCATCCAATGATAGCATGACCCCTCAATACTAAAATTGTATGTGGACCGAATCTAATCATCCGGTCATCAATTATTCCTCGGAAATTATTTGAATAGTCATTATTTTCATATCTCGATGTCGTCAGAGCAGGAAAGCATTCATCCTCAGATTCAGGAAACAATTGCCTTAAATTCTCTGACACCAATTCTGTGAGAAGAAATAATAAACGTCCATTTTGAAACCTGTATTATAATTATGAAATCAATAAATAAATAAAAGCATACAAAATATTCGGCTATTATAAAGTATATCTGTCTCTATTACTGACAATGAGGGACTCTCACACTTTTTGGTAATGTGTGAACTAATTTTTAACTCTTAAAAATTGATTCTTGTCATTATTTTATAAACTTTTTCATTTCAAACATAGTATTTTTAATATCTAACATTTTTTGTTTATTTATAAAAATCGCATAAGGGTCACTGTCAAATTATAAGAAAACTTTTAGTTTGACTATTATGCAACTTAAGCAGAAAAATTAACCTTTTCTTCAATTTATTTGATAAACACTTGTTATCAACCACAAAAAAATTGTCAATTCATTTTTTTTCTTTCTCATAGAGCAATATTTATAAACGAAATAATTTTGAAATACTATTCTGTAGTCGATTTTTCGTGAGTATGTGTATTTGTACGTGTTTTTAGTTTATGTTGCAATAAGTACATATATAATCTACAATTCTAAATTATGCAATAGTCTCCAAATTTAAAATAACTGTAACCTTCTACTGAAGCTTTTTAAGTATGGAAACTTCTAACCAACACAGGGAAAATAATTTAGCATTAGGACAAGAGAATTTAGGTCTCAATACGAATGATTCAATATTTTTTGGATCCGAGAAAATTTGTTTTGTCCCAAGACAATGTACTTGATGGAAGGAACCTAATATTATACAATCGAGTACATTTTCTTGGAACAAGAAAATATTAAATACTCCAACCAATATTTTTTTTATTCAATGCAAATTTATGTAAAGTGTACTTCCTTTCATAGCTTAATCTTAACTCAAATCAAAATTTTTTTATCAATTAATAGTTTATACTTTGAAATACTTTTTATCTTTCTCCTTCAAAACCAAGGTACTTTTAGCTCTTTTACACCAATGTATAGTTTTTAATACATCTGAGAAATTCGAATTGAAATCAAACTTGTAAAATGAATATACCGCGCGTTTGGTCCCTTTCTTCGCGGAAGGTCACGTATGCTTACATTAATGTGCAAGTCCAAGTTGCATAGGTCATTATTAATGCGCGAAAGTTTACAATTATCGACATTTTTGTTAAGTCAGTCAATGCCGAATGCAAAAACTTATATAATTTTTATAAAAGCGGAATTCTTCACATTATTTTTATTCGTCATCTAAATTAAAGGACGTAGTGCTCGAAGACCATACATTAATTGAGCCTCCCGCGATCAAAATCGGACACGCTCGAAACGCCTTGGTTTCAGTTGGCCTTTTGATTATTATCGTTCTTGATTTTTTCAAGTCGGATTTTAAATTTCTTTAATTAAGGGCATGTGATACTTAGAAAATTGTCGATTTTACCAGTTTCAGGTTCCCCCGGCCTTTTTTCTAAAATAATGAATATTTTGTCTTAAAAATTTGGGAAATGACAGCGAACATGCTAACGGACGTCCCCATACACTTTTTATGTGAGTTAATTCAAAAAAGTTTTAATTTAGCAAAATGTGATTAATTTGCATAGCGCTTAGGAAATAGTATCGATTTTTTCAGTGTTAGATTCCCCGGCTTTTTTCCTAGGATAAGAAATATTTTGCCTTCAAAATCTGGGAAATGATCGAAAAATTTTTGATATTGCTAACAACGTGCGTGTATATTTCGAGGTTATACGTGTTATAATTCATCCGAGCGTTACTTCCAAACTACACAATATTTTTGGCCGAAAACTTTGGACTTACAAATAAACATAGTAACTAATCTCCCGGAACTAACCTTGTTTGCAGACAATCAAAAAAGTTTATTTCATAAATATTTTCCAGATTATCGGAAAGGCAGAGATGAAAAACGACGTAACCTCAAAATAATGCATATGCATAAAATTTGTGTTTAGCACAATAAATTTTTTTTGTTATTATCCCTCAAAAAAGAGTCTGGGGACGTCCGTTATAATATTTTATAGCATCTCCGACTTCAGTTTTTAAAAATTTTCATTTTTGTGAGAAAAAAGCCGGGGAAACTGTAAGTATCACACGCCCTTAAGATATGCTTCAATAAAATTGAAAATCCGACTTGAAAAAATCAAGAACAAGAATAACCAAGAGGCTAACTGAAAGCAAGACATTTAGAGCGTGTCCCGTTTTGATCGCGGGAGGCTCAATTATTTAAGTGCTAATCGCATGTGTAAAATCGATGTTTTTAAATTATTTAGTTTCCTCTACAATGCGTTCTGTAAAGATTTGATTAACATGTCTTTTAGCTACTAGAATGTCATTTAGGTTTACTGTGATTGGTGGTCTTTGTTCTAAAATTAGTGCAGATTTCTAGTCTGGAGAATTTTTACATTCTCACTAGATAAGTTATTAAATTTGTGTAAAAAAACCCTTCCGACTAAGATAGGTGAATCCCCTGAGTATTAATTGAAGTCGTTAATTACAAAGGATGGTGTAACGCTTGCATATATACATATACAGCTGGTTTCAGAATCCATGAATGCTTTTTGTTTTCTGTAGAGACAAAAACATGTGAAACCTTTTTTGCTATAGCAAATAATTAACTTATAAGTTAACATGTGGATAAGGATGAAGACTTAAGTCGATGAAAGCATCCGTTTTAGTCGTAAGACAACTCAATATGATTAGATGGTATACAAATAAGAACCTAAATATGCTGCGACGTAACCTAAACATAGAAAAGGACACTGCGGCTCAAAGAAATAGTCTTTTTTTGAATCTACACCCCTTGTTCACCTTAGGTACAATAATTTAAAAATCCTCAGATTTGTCCTCTTTATTTTGATAACACAATCTCTAACTCGTAGCCGACAGTGACGCTAGCCACGAGGATATAAGTTATTCGCACAACTTGTTATATCGATACGCGGAATTTCAATTTAGCTGCAAGATATTATAATAATAATATAATCTGTCTTTAAACTTTTTGAAACTCGAATCTTTATTTTCCGATTTGTCATTGTTGACAGTATGAAATATTTTTTCAAATTCTTGACGGAGGAAGCCTGACAGATCGAAGAGGGGAGATGCAGCACGAGGTAATTAGTGTTTGCGTTACTTTATCCGCCTTTATTTTTTTAATCATTTAAAAATCGTTTAAAAATTTAAATGTTATTGGAAAATAATTGATGCAATTCATGAGGTGTTTATGTGTAATAAGTACACTGGAGTAGGGATTTATGATAGAGCGATTTACGGCCTTGGTCAGCAGGATGCATTAACCAGGGTTCTGAAGAGAGAGGAGGAAATAATCGATTCAAGGTAAACAATACTTAAAACCTTCCCTGAACAGATACTCGAGTGTAGATATACAGTACATTCCTGCTGTCAGCACCCGCAGTATGTTTCAGCTCTCCTCCACGTGATCTTTAACGCACACATCATTGTGTCTTATAATTAAGCGGCTTCGATTTACTACGCTAGCCTGCGCATTTGTAAACTTCCTTTCTCTAAGTTCTGAATTCTAAGAATTATACCACGGAGTAATAATAAGGAGACCGATATCCGTATACGCGTTCTGATAGCGGTAATTGCACCTTTATTGCCTAGTTCAGACGTTTCGAATCAGTACTATAGCCAGTCAGGTAGGCGCACTGTGATATGTTATCTCTGTAGTTACCACAGTCACAACGTATGTTTGGAGATCAATCTGCTCATTATTACTCTTACATTATTACATTATTCTGAGAATTCAGCACTTAAAGAAAGAAAGAAAGAGAGAGCCAGTTTGCCCATACGCAGGCTAGCGCAGGGACACGGAATCGCGAAAGTAGGAGACACTATAATGTGTGCGTTAAAGTACATGTGGAGAAGAGCTTGAGCATACGGCGAGTGCAGACAGCAGAAGTGTACTGTAAATTTAGACTCCATTCTATGTTTACGGAAGGTTTTGAGTATTGTTGACCTCAAATTGATGATTCACTTATTGCACATAAACAACTCTTAAATTGTATCAATCCTTTTGAATTGAAATGTTTAATTCTTTGACTTTTGAAACTAGTTCACAAACTAAGGGTGGATGAAATAACGCAAGCACTGATAACCTCGTGCTGCAGCTCACTACTTCGATCTTTCAGACTCCCTCGGTCAAGAATTAAAAATAAATATTTTATGTTATTAGCAATGAGAAATCGGAAAAAGAGATTCAGGTTTCGAAAGGTTTAAAGACAGATTATATTATTATAATATTCGAAGACTTAATTTAAATACTACTTCTCGATGCTGCGACTTGTACGAATAGATTGTATCCTCCCGGTTACCGGCACTGCTTGCTAAGAGTTAGGGATTGTGATAGGAAAGGCAAAAGGACAAATCTGAGGATTATAAAATGAGTTTACCTAAGGCAATTAAGAGGCGTAGATTCAGGAAATGACTTTATTTGTTTGGGCCACAGTGTCCTTTTGTATATTTAGTTTATTTCACAACCAATTTAGGTTCTTATTTCTATACCATCTTAACATATTTAGTTGTCTTGGGACTCAAAACGATGCTTTCATCGACCCTAGCGTTCACCCCTACCCACATGTTAACTTATAAAGTTAATTAGTTGTTATTGTCAAAAAAAGATTCGATTTGTCTCTACAGAAGACAAAAAACATTAAAGGCATTTGGAAATTGCTGTATGTGTATATATTTAAGAGTTACAACTTCCTATGTGATTAACGACTTGAATTGATACTCAGGCCGATTCACCTATCTTACTCGGAAGGGTCACTTGACTCCCCCCCGCCCCCGTAGAACTTTAGTTTGTTAGTACAATAAATTTCGAAAGAATTGAAAAACTGGATCGGCCTTTGGTACATTCTTTTAGTGTCTTCAACTGTAAACAAAACAACAAACGATATGATAAAAACTGAGAGAAAGAAGAACTTTGAATTTTGAACGTCCTAAAAGATTATCCTGAAAACATTTTGGATTTTTCTGGAAAAGCAAAAATTCAAATTTTGATTGCACAAAAAAATAATGAGAACTATAAAATGCCATTTTGCGGTCAAACTGTGGAAGATACAACAAAAGATGTATAGAAACAATTTTAAGTCAAAGAAATATCTACAAATTTGTTATTATTCACTTTCTGATGGGAGATATTGTGCGTAAAAACATCATTAAAAAAATTTAATTTGTAGACAAACGATACAAGCTACGAAAGAACTAAAGAGACAAATTTTTTAAATTAAAAAGTGCGAGAACAGATTGATAAACACAAATTGTGCATTCAAAAAAGATCTGAAAATGTATAATCAAATTTGGTTTTACCATACATTCAAAATGAACAAGTTACTTTTTGGAAAAGCGACGCACGCTACAATATCATTTTAAATAATCAAATTTTTCTTTTAAATTATATCTACGCAATTTCTTAGAACCACTCTTCGCTAGGAAACGCATTTTTGTTTCAAATCGTCAAAAATAAAATTGAAAATAAACAAATTAAATTCCTGAAAAGATCACAAAAGTTGCAATTAAATGGATAATAACAAAATTATTTTTACATTCTCATCTTAAAAGGCATTAGATTTGTATAAAATTTGACACCACCGGTTTTATCAAATGTCCACGTGTTGCGAGCTTCTGCGTGTCAGTAGACTTTTAGTCCGTTACCAGAAAAACTTTCCAAAGAATTAAGCGATTGGATGAGCCTTTGATATATTCTCTAACTGCCATAAAATAAAGGTGAAGAACAAAATAAAGTTAATCAACAAAATAGAGGGTTCTAGTTAGTGGTAATAAATATTAAGTATAAATCTGAAAAACTAAACTTATTTATTAAACCTCAATTTCAAAAGTATTATTATTTATTGCCAAAAAAAGGTTAAATTCTAGAGTTGTAAATATTAATTTGCGTATTTGTTTGGCGAGAAGTTCAACATCCCTTTAGTAATTTTCGTGATTTTATATGACAAAATGTTTCAATATGGAACACAGTATGGAAAAGACAGGGTGAAACAGGGAGAAGAAGAAAAAATAATGTGTTGAAAAAAATTAAACTTTAACTTATGCTTTGTAATTAGATAGGAAGCTTTTCGGCATGTATACTGATGTTATACATTTAATATACATTTAATATATATATATAATTAAAAATTGGTCATAAGGACAACCGCAGGATTTCGCCGGGAGCGGTTGCTAATCTGAAAAATTGCACCCGCTTCCAGCGAAATCGCGGTAAAATTTCAGCCACTACCACGTCTCACAACCGTGAGATAGGTGGTTAAAGTCTGTAAAGGAATCAATACGACGATCCAGCAAAAGCCTCGTGCACCCCAAGAACACAGAGTGACCCAAGGACAACCGCCTTCTGCATTTTTCCCGCCAGTGTTCTAGCATATTGTTGACACGCAGGGATGCCTTTTAGGCCATTAGCAAGTGAAAGCTTGCCACCTCCAAGAGCGCCGATGATAAGGGCGACCAGTTTAACAGAATATTCCGGGTACAATCGTTGCAACTCCCTTATAAGGTCTCGATACCTCTCTTTCTTTTGACTCTCCTTGGCTATGATGTTTCTGTCAGCTGGTGCCGAAAATTCGATAACGAACATGATTCGCTTCTCCAAGTCAAGAAGAACCATGTCAGGCCTCGAGTGAGCAACAGAAACAATTGTCGAGAATATAAAGTTCCAGTATATGCGGCACTTCCCATCCTCGACAATTGAC
>NC_046657.1:160363154-160365023 GCF_010883055.1 Belonocnema kinseyi
CCTACATCACATCTGGCAGGAATTTTACCGCCAAGGTTCGAAAGTTCGCGCGCGAGTTCCGGACCCGTTATCACACACTTAACAAGTCAAAGCTGCTGACCATCAGGCAGCATATTGTTGAGAGAATACGTATACTATCTGACGCTAAGAGATGTCTAGAGCGAAAGGAGAGGTGGGTCAGAGAAAATCAACAGTTTCTCTCTGACCCATCTCGACTCTTCCAAGACCCTCCAGTTACTGTCGGACACCCACCCAAATCAGTGGAGGTCGAAGTATTTTGAAGCGATGTCTATGAAGTTCAGCATAGACTGGACGAAGACTCAGAAAATATAAATGGCTTCAAGGAGTTATGTGTTGCCCTCATAACACCTGATAAAGAATTGCCAACCCATCACTGCCGAGGAGGTGAAAAAAGTATTAAGAGGGATGAAGAACTATTCCGCACCGGGACCAGATTGTATCAAAACCTTCTGGTGGAAGAAGTTTTCTTCAAGCCATCAGCATTTGCCCCGTATTTTCACCTCATATTTGAAGTCGCAAAAACCGATTCCTGAGTGGTTGGTGGAAGGGCGCACAATACTCTTGCCGAAAATAGGCAACTTATCTGACCCGAAGAACTACAGGCCAATAACTTGTCCGAACACGCTGTATAAGATATTCACAGCTATCCTAAATGATAGGATTGTTCGGGCAATTGCACCTGTGTGGCAAGAAATGTATGAAGAACGAGGCTCAAAGAAAGGCGTATCCGGATGTCGGGAGAACCTACTCATCGATAGATGTGTCTGCAAAGATGCAGCATTCTACCAGCGTGACCTATCGATGGTCTGGATTGATTATCGGAAAGGTTTCGATTCTACATCCCATAGACTTACTTAAGATCTATGCTAAAAACAGAGAGCAACTTCATCTAGCTCTGGGGATTGTCGAACGATATACCAAGGAAATTGGAATGAAATTTGGGTTAGACAAATACGCCAAGGTTTATTTGAAGCTAGGAAATTTTAATGGCATCCCTGAAGATCCTGAGCTCGTTGATAGAAGCGCCATACGACACCTTTGCGCTGGAGAGACTTATACATACCTGGGTGTGCCACGGAGCCGCATTCAGGATGTGACATCTATAAAGGATACTCTCCGAAGCAGATACAAACGTCTCATCCGACAGATTTGTTCTTCCGAACTGTCGAAGAGGAACAAAGTATCTGCAACGAACATGCTTGCCGTCCCGGTACTACTCTATTCATTTGGAGTAGTTCCATGGACGAAGAACGAGCTCAGATCTCTTGATATCGGGACAAAAAAGGTTATGCACATGAACAAAAGCATGCATCTTAAGTCTTCCGTTCCGCGACTGTACATCTCACGCCGTCAAGGGGGTCGAGGAATATTGAGTCTTGAATGTCTTCATAACAGGACTATTCTGGGTACAGTACATAGAGTTGTAAATGGAAGAGACCCTCTTCTTAAAATGATCAGAAATCACGAAGAAGTGGGCAAAGGAGCATTTCTATACAAAGCAGCGGAGGAGGCTGCTGAAACAGTCGGACTTGACTTCAGTATTAGGGGTGAGCAAAATGCATCAAATCTAATCTATCTCGAGTGCTCACTCCTGAAAGCCCTGATTAAGAAAGCACAAGAGAAAAACTTTCGTGAACAGCTCCTCGATAAGAGGATGCACGGTATCTTTCACAGAAATGTGAAGGATCAGTCAATGTCTTGTGAGCTAACGTTTGCTTTCCTGAAATCGCCCGGATGGAAGTCTGATACAGAGGGTTTCATTTTTGCATGGCAAGACGGTGTCATTTCCACCTTAACATACCGTCGCCACATTTTGAGCCAAGACATTCCCGATGATAGCTGCAGGGC
>NC_046657.1:160365123-160372117 GCF_010883055.1 Belonocnema kinseyi
ATATCCAAATAATTTTAAAATTATTATTATTTATTATTAAAATATACAGACTAAAAATTAAAATTAAAAAAGTTGGAGCCTTTTTCAAATTACCGAGACAATTTTTTTTAAGACTTGAAAATTCTGTGTACGGGCGTACTTTTTGATAGTACCATTTTCATTTGAATGAAATATAAATAGATTAATTCACTAATATTCAGCAGGATTTTTATTTTATTTGCTCGCCTTTTTGTGAAAAAGTTTAGGTCAAATTTCCACGTTTTGAGACCCCCTTAATGTGAAAAATAGATTTTTACGAATGTGTCTGTCTGTCCGTCTGCCTGTATGTGAGTCTGTAGATTTCTAGTTTGTTACCACAATAACTTTTGAAAGACTTGACCGATTGGATTGGCCTTTATTAAACACAGTAAAAACTTGGGGGTATATTTTGTTGCAGGTAAAATTATAACGGTGTTCACTGTACCTCGGTAGGGATTCAGATACCTCTCGAACTTCCCTAGCGGACCGAAGGAACCGAATTGAGCCTCTACAAATTACCCGTACAGATCCCGTTGGGTCCCCATTCCGTTCCTTTATTAAAAGACTAAAAAAATAGCAAAATAAATTCTTAGACTGTTGAAATTCGGATTCTACGTTAAATTTTCTATTAGAAACTCGCGGAGTAATCGCAATACTTTTTTTTGCAGCGTTAAAAATAAAAAAAATGTCATTAACTTTTGCTGAAGGTGACTTCAAGCGCATTCCTAATAGCTCAAGTAGTATGTGGCGCGCGAAGTTTAAAAATAAAATTCTCTCTCACTTGCATCGCAGCGTTGTTGTCTGAGGTTTCCAGTGTGTGGCGCTAGCATCCAGACAAAATTCTTAAAGTTACTGACGGAACGCTTATTATTTGCTACTAAAAGAAGATGCACTTTAAGGCGCTTTAAGGCCATGTAAATGACAGGTATTTTTTTAAAAAGTTTTTAACGCTGCAAGAAAAAGTATTGAGATTACTCCGTGAGTTTCTAATGCAAATTTTAACGTAGAATCTGAATTTCAACAATTTAAAAGTTTATTTTTCTGTTTTTTGTTGAGTTGTTTAAAAAGGAACCGAATGGGGACCCAATGGGATCTTCACGGGTACTTTGTAGAGGTTCTATTCGGTTTTTTTCGGTCCACCAGGATTGGGGTACGGCATACCGCGTATGTAGGGTACGAAGTACTAACTAGGAGGGGTACGAAAAGTCAGATGCTTCTGTTTTGAGATTCTGACAACTAATGTCAAGCATGTCATGGTCTTAAAAAATTTAAAGGTATGCTGATTTCACTTGGTGAAACTACGTTTTAAGGTATAAGCACAATTGAAATTACCAGAGGTGGGATTCCGATGTCCACTAATCTAGTTTATCAAATCTCTCTTTCTAATGCATGAATGTTTAGAATGTTTATTATATTTTATAAAAGCATTATTTATTGCCAAAAAAATGTTTCATTCTCGAGCTGTAAATATAAATTTGCATATTTTGTTGGCCAAAAGTTCAAATCCAGATTCTGTTACTTCCATTTGAATAATTTTGAAACAAACAGTACTTATTATTATAAATAATGATAATATTAAAAGTGGTATCATAATATTTAACTTTAATAACAAATTAATGGTTTGAAAAATAGTTCAAACTTTTTAGATTAATGTCTAGTAATAGAAAGTGTGATCAACGCTTGACAACGTTTCACAAACGTGGATATCTCTAGCATGCGCAGTGGTGATTCTTGTGTATTATTAAATTGATACATGGCCTTACATAAACTAAAAATACACAGGAATAACTACGGCGCATTCCAGAAATAACCGCGTTCTTCTGGCAATATGTCTGTACAATGAGGGCCAAGCAATAATACAAATCCCAGATGATAAAACTTAGTTTAGTTAATAACTTGGGAAAAAATTATTTTTCAGTTACAAAAAAAATATCAATTTCATTATTCAATTTAATAGTTTTGTGAAAAATAAAAATAATATCTGAATACTCTTATCGTGAAGAATAATTATTTTCCAAGTCATTATGAAAATAAAGTTTAGTCCCATGTATTTAATATACCCCAAGTGATGGACACTTCATATCCCAAGTGATTGGGAATTTGTACCTTACATTAGGGTGTAGCATTCACGCCGCGAGGGTAGTTTTTGTTGCAGGTATATTGTACCCTGATATTTTTGCTTCATCAACACTTTCTTTTTTTGTGTGAACTCTTTGAGTATCCTAAAAGAAATGTGCAGTTCATTAGCCAGGCTATTATGAATAAAAATTCAAAAAGTTAGCGCATCTTGAAAATTGGTTGAGACAATTTTTTTCGAAGATTGAAAATTTTTTTCAAGCTGTTCATAGTATTCAAAAGATGAAAAATTGATCCTGATGACTTTTTTGACAAAAAAAAAAAAAGATATTCAGAGTTATAGCATGTACAAAAAAACGAAAATAAACATTTTAAGACAAATAACATTGTGTTGCAAACATTAATTTCGGCAATTGTAAACGTAGTATCATTATCAAAGACAATTCCGAACAGAAGAGCGTGTAAAGAAAATTAACGCTCTAGTACATTAATCGTTTACATCAGAGTAATAACATTTTTTAAATTAATTGCATGCAGCGATTTTAGGTGTGCATACAAAAATTACCAAAACCTTATTCCCATTAAATCGAGCTTCTATTACGTCTAGTGTATTCACCCAATAAGCCTAAATATCGAAATTACTCTCAACGGTAAGTTCATTGTGTTAAACGTAGAAAGGGGCAAACACATTTTTAATTTTTACTGTGCTAGGTGGTTAACCATCTCGAATGGCTCTCATGACTCTATACAGTACGTTATCTTTGAGCATTTGCTATGCTACCTCTTTAGCGTTGATAAACCCGCGATGATTAACATATCTTATATTAATATTTAATTTAAAATTCTTACTTTGTAATCTAGTCGCCGCCATTAACTGGATGCCGCACTTGTACTATATATATGTTATGTAGCAAGTCCAAAATTGTACAGAGCTCGCTCTGTACAGTGATTTTTGTACAGAGTGTGCTCGGTACAAGCAATTTTGTACCAATTCCGAAATCACGGGCTCGTCACGACTATTTTTGTACCCATCCCGCTCTCTAAAACGTATTTTTTACAGAGCTGTTTATACATAAGACGGGGTATGATATTAAATATAAAGTTTACACGTATGTTTAGCAAAAATCAGATAGCAGCAACTAATAAGAAAAATGGTTCAAATTCGTGATGTATCAGATTTTTAAATCTCTGTAAGATCTGCAAATAACAAAGTATTACTTTATTTCATATATATTATGTTAATTTTAAATTTCTTTATTTGATTATTTATATAATTTTAACTATATGAATTTGAGATTTCTTTGGAGCTTTTAGTTGATAAAGGGTGAGAATTGGTTTTTTAAATGTGATGGGAGTAGATATCAAATGTTGTTTAATGTTACTGTGGTGATAAGGACATGAAAAAGATTTTTGTGAAGTCTTTGTGGTCATTATTTTTGATTAAAATCTTTATGGATTTTTTATCTTGAAGCAGATAAGCTGGGTTTGATTAAATGCGTCAAGTGAGTTTTTTTTATTTGGTTTTTTGATTACTACTGTGAGGTAGTGGGTATCATTTAGAGTTTTTGGAGGGTGAATAGTATAATTATTTCTCATCTGGAGAATTTTCGGCAGTGTTTTTTGAACCCCGTAAAATTATAGGCTTTTGATTTATATTTTCTTTTAGTTTGATTTAATATCTACACGGAGAGAACAAAACGGCTGTGGTCACCGCGACTCATGATGCTGATGCACGCGACGGTAAAAAGTGATTCAAAATACTCGAGAATATGTATAAGTGACGTGTTCACGGTAACCACGCGAGTGCTACACGGTTGTCATGCGCGTGAGTCACAGTTCGAACTTTCACGACGGCCACCACTGTGATCACACTGTTCCGAATTATTTTCACGCGCATCAGCACTGTTATGTCGCAGCGGTGTGAACCGTTTTGTTACAGCCCTGGCAACCGTTTAGGGTTTATGCATCAGCTGATCGTAAAAATGTAAACCGATGGAAGTCGTTTTGCTTCTGCTCATCTATTTATGGTAAGTGATCCACTTATTATCATAATTTCAAAAATATATATATATCAATAATATTTAAGCAATGCAAATGGTCATTAATGAATTTTATTTTCATTTTTTAAGCTGGAAAATATTTAATTGGTCGTAGTCCAAAAGGTACAAAAGAGCATTTTGGCGAAAATGGGTTTATTGACCCATAAATTATTTAAAAACTAATTACACATCGCTTTAAAAGCATTTTTTCCAACTCGCGTTTTTCAGTATAGCAATAAAAATTAGGTATGCCGCAGGGTGTCAAGGGGCATGCCGTACTTAACCTCCATACAGTGTGTTCTTTACATTTTTGTGACATTTTACAAGTGATTCATTTCTTCTTCAGCGTTTCTTGATAATTTAAATAAAAAATTAATTGTTTTAAACAAAATACAAGTATACCTGTGCTATCCTAACCTGAAACTTGAAAACTTGACTTTTTCTTTTTAAATACGAATTTTTTGTGATGTTTCTAGTTTGGCTTTTATTTGCCAATAAAATCTATCCCAAATAGTGTGAAAAATATATAAATAATTACATTAACTCACTTTCAGGAGGAAAAAAGCGAAAAAACAATATTTCACATCGTGACACCATCACACAAAATTTCATTTCCTCCTAACTGAACAACTTTTTTAGAGAAAAAATGTTTAATTCTCATTTAGCATCCTCATATCTCGAAAGCATGTTTTGATTTTCGTAAAAAATAAAAAATCTACTTTTAATTGATTTATTTTTAAAACAAATTGATTTTTAAAACCTGTGAAATACTAGAGTCAGCATTTTCGGTCGATTTTCCTAGAACTACTTTTTACATCAAACTTTTGTTTATATATATTGCCAAACTCAATATTTTAGGAGCATGTTTTTATTTATTTATTTTGAAGCTAAAAATGGAATTTTTTATCCTAACTCTCAGCCGAGCCTGCTCCAATTTTAGATTAGTTTCAGTTTGAGATTGTCAACTTGCACATCAATTTCCTCCAAACTGGCTAACTTTTCTGAATAAACATTTTTGCACTTAATTCAGTCATTTTTCCAGCTTGGGAGTACACTTTGTTTTGATCCTTGAATGGTGATTTCGATTTTTCAGAATATTGTTTAACTCATCTGTAAAGTTGCCAAAATGTCCCTTAAAACCTTTTGCACACGAGGGTTTAGATAATCAAATTGCTGATTTCAATATTTAAATAATTAATTCTTGTTTTCAAATCGACCTTTATATTGAATTAAATTTAAAAAAATAATTAAACGCGGGATTCACAGTTCAGAGCCAAGCGGTTTCCAGGACTGCGAACAAAACGATTCACATCGCTGCGACATAATACGTAGTGTTGATGCGCGTGAAAATAATTCGAAACACTGTGATCGCAGTTGTGACCATTGAGAAAGTCCGAACTGTGATTCACGCGCATGACAACCGTGTAGCAATCGCGTGATCACCGTGAACACGTCAATTTTACATATTCTCGAGTATTTCGAAGCACTTTTTTCCCGTCGCGCGCATCAGCACCGTGAGTCGTGGTGACCACAGTCGTTTTGTTCTGTCCGTGTATATGTTTAGTTAGTGGTAGCTGTTGGTGTCATAAGTTTTTTTCGGACAATATAATTTGTTATTTTTAGTGACCTTAAAACTGGCCTAGACTTTCGATATATTTTTTCTCGTACTTGTTCCATATTTTTTTCTCTGGGAATTTTTTAAGGGTTTGGTTTGATTTTTTTAAATATTGTATGAGTATTTTTGGGAGCCCAAAAGTAGCACGATTTTAGTATATGCTTACATTTGGGCTGGATGCGTTAGTTATTTTAAGGGTAACCTTAAGAAGAAAGGGGCTGTTTTTTGAAAACTAGTTTTGAAATTTGTTGAGATCCCAAAAAAGCTCAAAATTCTATCCCTGATAATTTTCTTAATTTTTAGTTAAAGTGCATATTTTATTTCAAGTGTAGTTTTTTGGAGATCGGAGATCTTTTTAAAAATTATTCTTTGCATTTTTGAAGAGCCTAGAAAAAACTCAAAATTCTGGCGTTGTTTATTTTTTCAATTTTTCCAATTTAATGTAATAAAGGTGCTGGCGGACAGCACTTCCACTAAAAAGTCCGGCTTTTTGAGAAAAATAACAAAGCCCGAAAATCAAGATTGCTGCTAAAGAAGAGTTAAAAAAAAGCAAAAAATTCTGATATATATATATATATATATATATAAAATGAAAAATTTGCCATTAGGACAACCACAGGATTTCGCCGGGAGCGGGTGCTAATCTGAAAAATTGCACCCGCTTCCAGCGAAATCGCGGTCTAGAATCAAACCAAAGGCCTATGACAAAGCCACCGAAAGCGTCCTTGGGTTGCGGATAGAGGGTCCCTGTACCAAGGGTATCTGCTGAATATGGTTACAAAAATAAATAGGCAGTCGCGGACAATTGTCCAGGGGTGGTCCCGAAGGAATTAAACCCCAAGCGGAGGTGTGAAAACCGTGCTGAAAGCTGAAAGGCACCTGGGTGAGGTGTCTAGAACGGTGACTCCGGGATACCGGGCGACTTCTCAGAGTACGCAGCCTTATCCTTGCATGCGGGGCTCTACAAGGATGGATGAACCCCTTTCCCTAGCTTCTCGTGGGAACAACAATGACAACATCAAACATAGTTGTAGTAAGTGCGGTTCAAAACAACAGAACGCACAGGGCTCCCGACAATGGGTCGGCCAACAATGCCGACCAATCTAGAGCTGGGGGAGCCAATGAAAATGGATTCAATCCGATCGATCGGCGGGATCTCGCGACCTTTGGGTGGACGGAGCAACTGAATTACGACTTGCTAGAGTGCTACGATGCGAGTGTGGCCCGTGAACGGGGTTACATGGCG
>NC_046657.1:160372217-160373479 GCF_010883055.1 Belonocnema kinseyi
CCAATTAGCACAAATGGTAAGTTCCGACAGTGCCTACAAGTGTGCCTACTGGCCGCTAAATGGCAATACCGGTTTCATATGTATACACCTGGTATATAATTAGAAATTTGTCATAAGGACAACCGCAGGATTTCGCTGAGAGCGGTTGCTAATCTGAAAAATTGCACCCGCTTCCAGCGAAATCGCGGTAAAATTTCAGCCACAACCACGTCTCACAACCGTGAGATAAGTGGTTAAAGTCTGTAAAGGAATCAATACGACGATCCAGCAAAAGCCTCGTGCACCCTAAGAACACGGAATGACTCAAGGACAACCGCCTTCTGCATTTTTCCCGCAAGTGTTTTAGCATGTTGTTGACACGCAGGGATGCATTTTAGGCCATTAGCAAGTGAAAGCTTGGCACCTCCAAGAGCGCCGATGATAAGGACGATCAGTTTAAAAGAATATTCCGGGTACAATCGTTGCAACTCCCTTTTAAGGTCTCGATACCTCTCTTCCTTTTCATTCTCCTTGGCTATGATTTTTTTATCAGCTGGTGCCGAAAATTCGATAACGAACATGGTTCGCTTCTCGAAGTCAAGAAGAACCATGTCAGGCCATGTGTGAGCAACAGAAACAATTGTCGAGAATATAAAGTTCCAGTATATGCGGCACTTCCCGTTCTCGACAATTGACTCAATTTCCCTAGGAGCATTTAGAGGAGCGATTTAAGGAATGTAAACGTTAGCTCACAAGACATTGACTGATCCTTCACATTTCTGTGGCAGATACCGTGCATCCTCCTATCGAGGAGCTGTTCACGAAGGTTTTTCTCTTGTGCTTTCTTAATCAGGGCTTTCAGGAGTGAGCACTCGAGATAGATTAGATTTGATGCATTTTGCTCACCCCTAATACTGAAGTCAAGTCCGACTGTTTCAGCAGCCTCCTCCGCTGCTTTGTACAGAAACGCTCCTTTGCCCACTTCTTCGTGATTCCTGACCATTTTAAGAATTGGGTCCCTTCCACTTGCAACTCTATGTGCTGTACCCAGAATAATCCTGTTGTGAAGACTCAATAATCAAGACTCAATATTCCGCGACCCCCTTGACGGCGTGAGATGTACATTCGCGGAACGGAAGACTTAAGATGCATGCTTTTGTTCATGTGCATAACCATTCTTATCCCGATATCAAGAGATCTGAGCTCGTTCTTCGTCCATGGAACTACTCCAAATGAATAGAGTAGTACCCGGACGGCAAGCATGTTCGTTGCAGATACTTTGT
>NC_046657.1:160373579-160380540 GCF_010883055.1 Belonocnema kinseyi
GTAACTCAATGAATTTCAATTTGTCCATTTTCTTATTAGACATTTTTCATAGTAAAAAAGTCAAGCTTTCTTTTGAGACAATTTAAAAAAAATCGTAGATGCTTCAATTGCGAAAAAAATTAAATAAACAATTGATTTATTGAAAAAATTGTTTAAACAATTTTTTGTTTGTTATAAATAAGAAAATAGGATGAAAGCGTGTAAAAAGCACTTTCCAAAACCCTCATAAAGATTTTAAATCGCGTAATTAGAAAGGAAGTTACAGGCGTTTGAAACTACCCCTGCAGGCATTGGGGTTGAAAATTCAACCCCCCCCCCCTTACTTGGGGAGGGTTAGTAATCGTGGTCTATAAGTGTGTGGATTAACTACTGTTGGGTAGGCGAACATATTCCCAGAATTTAGAGACAATCGAAACACATGACTTTTTCAGTTGGGGCAGTTGAGGAATAATGCCCCAGATTTCCATTTCCTTAGCAACATTGTTAACAAGAATTGTCAAGAATTGAGGATCCACCTTATTATTACATACCCTAGAATTAGGGTTGTTGGAAATAATTAAGATTGAAACACTATGAATAACTGTAGAAACGCTCAAATTAAATAGATAAACTTTGATTTTTTGGCCTGCTGGCCTTAAAAAACTGATTTGCTCACACTTGTATTTTTACAGAATTTTCTTACAACTGCCTCTTTAAAACTAACATCCATCTACACCTTATCTCAAAGACCGCTCTCTTTTATAGTCTTACTTTCCGGGATTCGTCTCGCCTTGCACACATGTCCCCACCTTCTCGCTTTTCCTCGCATTTTTAACCTCTGCCTCCACGGCTAATACATAATACTTGTCTACTGGTTATAATATTTACATTGTACTTATATAAACTTCCTCTCATATTTATAATCTTTCCTTCTCCATTACTATTCCTCCTTCGTTCACTTCTTCTCCATTACACCCAACACCCCTTTAACATTTATTACTACCCTTTTCTCCCACCTTTTATGCAACAATACCTTCATGTTTACGCCACTCCTTTCCATATCTTTGCACTCCTCCAAACAGTGCTCCACTTTTGCACCCCCTTTCCGCACGATTCACACATCCTCTTCTCTCTATAAAGCCAGAACCTATTATTATTCTTCATGCATTCGCATCTTATCCTTGCTATAAGTTCCTGACTTCCTTTCTCTCCTTTCGAACACAAATATTGCGCCTCTCCCTTGGTATAATACATACATCGTTTCCCTTCAACCTTGGATATCATCAACACTCCTAACCAGCTTACTTCCCTCTTCGGGAAAAAATTTGTTCTCATATTTACACGCTTCCTTCCCGTTATAATTCCTTAAACTTTTCTTTCTTTCTTCTGCCTGAGAATATAGTTAGCCGTATTCTTTGACATTCGCAGTGTCCACTTCACATACCTCTTCTGCATCCTATTTCCCTGCTAACTTACCTTCCGCCCCCACATCTCCGCTCCATAAAATGAGACACTCATCACTAGCGAACTAAACAATTTTATTCTTCTTCCAAAATAATCTACGAACAATCTATTTTCAGCCCAAACAACTGCCTTATCGTCAGATTTTCCCTTCTCACTCTCTATTTTATATGACCATTCAATCCCCCATTCCTCTGAAACAGGAAGCCCAGGTACACAAACTCTTTGCATCATGTACCGTCTCTCCCTTCCCCTCCTACACCCCTCTCTTATTCCTCCCCCCCTTTCCACAACAGACTAACCTTGGACTTTTCTGCGTTTAACTCCAACCTATTTTTTATCAAATTATCTAGTTAACCTTTACATCATCTCCTTTAAAGTCTCCTCGCTCTTTGCTACCTAAGCTTGGACATCCTTGCCTTAACCCACTATCGATCCAAAAATCTTCCGAGATTTTCTTTCCTCCTCTTACCCTATCTTTTGTGTCTTCACATACCTCTCTTGCCCTCTCGATGTGCCCTTTCTCCACTTTCTCTTCCAACGCCGCCTACAATCTTCCCCTACACTGTTAGAAAAAATTCGCTGAGTCACACTGATAAGTGAAAGTTTTTTCCTCTGCAACTGAAGTTATAAAAGAGCCGGTGTAGCAGTGTCTGCAGAATGTGGGACTTTTCGGCCCCCTAACACTCTCCCGTCTGGGAGAAACACATTCAAACGTAACGTGTCGGTTATTCGGCTCTGCTACATGTTGCGTAGGCCAGCCTCGTGTAGAGCCGAAAATGCACGAGCACGAACCCGAGCCCCCCCCCCCCGACTTTACTATTCATATTCGGTGGCTAACTGGCTATGAGGAGCAGTTTTTAAGTGAACTAAGTTTCGCAGGCTGTCAAGAGAATTAAAGTTTATGCAATTTTGCCATGTTATATGATTATAGAAAAAATTAGAAACTTAATTCTTAATAAACTTTCTTGCGCAATTTTGTTGCACAATCTTTTTAATAGTTTATATTGGTTTGAAAAATGTGCTTTCAAATTTGCGTACGTTTAAGAGATATTCAAGAATTTTAAAACAGTTGGAAGATAATTAAAACTTGTGCAGATTTTTAAAGAAATTTGTAAGGTTTTAAGAAAATCAAAAAAATTTTTTTAGGACTTTATGAATAATTTATATAATTTGTTATTATTGAGAATTAATTTTAAGGGATTATTTAAAAAGGATTGAATACATTTTAAACGTTTAAAAAATTGCCAATGAAGAATTTGAAAGATTTTAAGGGAACCTTTTTAATTTTTATGAATTTAAAGGAAACACAGAAAAATTTTGAATATTTTTTAATGATTAGATGGCTCACTAGGTCGGAGAAGATCAGAAACAGAACATTTTCAAGATTCGTGCAAAAATTAGTTATGATTTTTTATTTTAAAAAATGCACTTCAGGAGATAACTAAAAAAGGTTTCTAAGCATATAACAGCATTTCATCAAATTTAAAAGAAGAGTGTAGATGATTTTAAGAAAATTGTTTAAATTTGGGAAGATCAATAAATAAAAATAAATAAAATCGAGTAAATTCAAGAAATATTTAGAAGAATGGAAAAGATTCAAATTGGATTTTAAACTTAAATTATATTAGAAATTGTAAACGATTTAAATTATTTATTTAAAAATTATTGTATTCATATTTCTCTTCACAGTTCGTCTATTTTACATTTACACAACGTCGCATAATAATAAATAGTTAGGAAAAAAGAGCTTAAACTTTGGTTTTTTAACTTTTCTGAACTGCAGCTTATGAGGATGGCTTTTTTACAGAGTTTCAACTTGCCGGTTTAGCGCAGTGGATAGTACTCCCGGCTTTTTTAAATACCTTTTTTGTCATATCCTTACACCTTAGACTATAGCAGTATTGATACTCAATGTTGGGCCGACAATGGCAGCCAAGCCTTGGCTGTCAAGTCAAGGCCAAATTTATCAATCCGGCAATGGCGCGGTGATGGCAGCTAGGTTTGGTCGAATAATGGTACCCAGTGTTGGGCCGACAATGGCAGTCAAACCTTGGCTGCCAAGTGCAGGCCATAGTTATCATTCCGTCATTGGCGCGATAATGGCGGGCGAGCTTCGGCAACATTTTTGCCGACTATGGGCCACGCTTGGGCCGTACGTGACTTCGCACCTGGGTTATTAATTATTATTTTATTAATATCATTTATGCGTACGGAATGTGGACGCAAAGCAGGTTGCCAAAACAAGTGAGCTCGTTTGCCCGCGTTGATGAGGTAGCGAAATCAAATGACAGTGAGTCAGCGCTCTCTGTGGTGTGGCCGCGCGCGGCCATGTAGATATGCCATAAGCAGAGAAACAAATGAAAAGTAGCAAATAGTAGCACACCTATGCTCAAGTGCACATCCTAAGGAAGACATTCATATTTGTTTTTCATTCACTAAAAATTGTGATTGTAATTGAGAATTTTAGATTTAATTGACATCTTAAAAATTTCACACCTGGATGAATGAAATAAATAGAGGAAGGAGGTTGGGAATCGATTCCTTGACATGAAAAAACGTATTTCACGAACGTCAGTAGCGATACGAACTTTAATAAGATTGTTTACTTCGTGCCTGTATCATTGACATAAAAATTGATCAATCAACTGACAATTGTTGTCAATAATACTACAATTATTCCTGAATTCAGTAGTCTATTTCCTTTTTTCGAATTTAAGAATCGACTTTTGGTCACGAAATCGAGTCTCACTGTGCGCAGGCGCGGGTTCGGCTCCCAAGTCCGGAAGAAAGGCCGGACGAACTTTCATAAAGCTTCGCTTCGGTCTCTTGATCTAACACCTTACATATACCTAACATTTATAACTAACCCTATAGTATAGTCGCTAAAGACTGTCACACTCCAATAAAATTTTTTATTTCCTTCAAAATCTTTTTTTTACTACTCCCGATTTAATTTACGCTTGTTTTCTTTGACTAGAATTTTTACTTTCCTGTTCTCACTCGCAGTGATTTACTAGTCTACTTTCCTCACCATAGTTAAGGAATGTAATATTGAACTTTCTTAATTAATATTTATATGCAAATACGCCTACCTTTGGTCTATTCTGGACCACAAGAATCGAATAATGTCAGAATATGGAGCAAAGGTAAAATTCTCATGCCCTCATAAAATTATACAATGATACATTTTAATGCAAACTTCGGGAAATGATTATGATGCTTAAAAAAATCAATAAATTGGGCTCTTTAAATGTGTAAAAACATAGTATGTTATATATTTACCAATAGAATTAGGGAAAACAGCAAAATTGAAGAATAGCATGCTGACGAAAATCCTCATTTTCTGTTACAGATGGTACTGATTTACGTAGGAATATGCTAACAACGTGAGGAATTAATGTAACGCAAGATACTTTTATTATATGCTGTTATGAACTATAGTCGCTATCCTACTGGTATCTATAAATTAAAGTCGTCGTAGAGATAACGCTTGATTAATTTGTATTTAAATGTAGGTCGCAAGATAATTTCACCCAATGATTTTCTCTTCTATTTCGAAGTACATATGTCATAGAACAAACTGCTACGTGTATCAAAACAAAAATGTTTGAGAATAGGATCGAATATTGTACTAGACCATATAAATAAGGATACTTTTCCTATAATTTTAGTTTATTCCAATCAAACACTACTGTAGCATGATATAAGTTACTTTTGACAGAATTTAAATCGAACTACAGAGATAATTTTATGTAAGTTTTTAGTGTAAGCACAAAGCTTGAGATCGGCCTGATCAGGTGTTCTGTTCTTGATGGTTACAAGATATCCGAATTTAGCCGTCTCAAAACTGAAGAACGAACTCTAAGCGTTGCTAAATAGAAAAGTAAAAAAGAACTAGAAGAAGATTGATTTGTAACAAATATAATGATGCTAGGGTAGATAGACACTCCTTCAACTGACGTCACTTAAGATTCAGCCATATTACAAGATTGCGACGGTTTGCAATACAAAACTTATACCAATTTTATCAATAGACTTAAACTTTAAGATTACAGTTTTACTATTTCTCTTCACACTTCTCGGAAAACTTAAGGAATAAAAAAATCATATTTTCAATATTTAAAAAATGGCCAAGTTGCAGTTATAAAATAAGAAATTGTTACGACTTAACACTAAACGTGGCCTTGTTTTACGGTTAAACAAACAAAAAGGACGGCATCAGCTAAAAACTACAATAGAATTGAGTTTCTCAAAGCAAACTTTAATATTTATTCACCACTAAAAGTACTTTAGAACAAACTTCGCAAGTATATAGAGGCTAGGTGTCGATTGATGAGCGCCTGTAACCGCTACTAGAATATACAATTTCACAACACATCCGTGTTAATGCGTTTACCTTAATCGAAACACTAAATTTAATTACAAACTACAGAAAAAATTTCTGAAATCTAGGAAAGATTAGAAAAAACAGGACACCGAAGCTCTTATAGTCCCACAGAATGTTCGAGACCTGCTTCCACCTTATCATTCATTGATGTCACAAGTCTTGAACTATCTTAGCATCTAGACCTAGAGAAGCTGAAGCAAGCATCGATACATCTTGTCTCAGATCCCAAGACGGATAAAGTTTGTTTTAAGCAAGTTAAAACAAAGTTTGTCAAAATTATATTTTATTCAAAGACGAAGATTATTATGGAAAACTTTTAAAACAATCTTCGGAGTAGAGTCATTTCTCAAAAAATCGTTTTCGTCAGAAAAATTACACTGCCCTACATGAGTTTTGTGAATAAGATAGCACTCAGTGTTTCCGAATGGATTTTTTGTGCTGCACACGAATCTGGGTTCAAAAAATTTCCGTTACCCTTTCAAATAACACAATACGCATCAAAAAAATAAAAATTTGTATGGCAGTATTATTTTTACTAATTATCAATATTGTGAATTTCAGATTTGTTATCGAAAAGTTATTTTAGCATTTTAAATCATTATAATAATTAATAAGTAGACGCTTAAAAATCCTTGAAAACCACGTGATTTCTACAAGTTTTCATCGGAAAGTGACATGTGACATCAAAGGTTTTCCTAGGCCCATACCGGTGTACAAAAGCAGTGATATTTAAGCCCATAATTATTATCTAAAGCGATTTTTAAACACATTTCAATATTTCAGCATGACCCCATATGCTAGAGCGATACCAGACAGCTTGTCTAAAGTGAATGTGTTAATGATAAGTGACTTTTTGCAGAAAGTATGTCAGTACTGCTAAAACACGCAGCGATAAAGCAAAAATATAAATAAATACACATATATTTTACAGAAATTATTAAAAATATGAGTTTAAAGTAATTAATTACATTTTACAGAGTGTGACTCTTGAATAAAATTCAAAAATACGTGAAATAGATTAGTAGAACGAACCTTAACTCAAAACTCCTATGAATTCATAGCTCTCAGCCCGGTTGTCATAGACTTTTGTATTTGCACATTTATTAACATGTATTTTAAAATGATTTTATT
>NC_046657.1:160380640-160385463 GCF_010883055.1 Belonocnema kinseyi
GTATCTCATTCCATTTACGAGAAACGTTCTATTAATTCCAATTTTAAGCATTAAAAAAAAAGTTAGGTATCTGAAGTCATCGAAACCCGTAGATTCCGAATTATTATGCTTTAGGCTGTTAACTATGAAATTAAAAAAAATCTACTTCTAAATTTTAATCCTAAAGCTTAAAAAAGGATCCTTGAGTGTCGGCTATTCTATTGAGATAGCCTCTCTGCTTGTTATTTATGACCGTATTCTTATTTCAATTTCGGAAAGGATATTTTAAAACCTTCAGACCATTTAAACGAGCTTCCTGGACCTTTAAAAGTATCTACCTGAGTGCCTGCGGAGAATTTCTCTGAGCTTCTTCGGCCTAAAGAAATTTCAGTACATACTCAAAGATTCTTTTCGGTAGGGTGGACCGGAATTTATCTCTTCTTTAGATAGACCGTCAGCCCGCGGTAATAAAAATTAAATAATCGTCGCTCGTATGCCCGTTGGAGATTTGACATTAATATACGTGTCAATTATCTTTATGTAGATGGGAAATTTGGACATCAGTCAATTAGCGTATGCCGAGATTAGTAGAAGAAAGTTAACGAAATAATAATCCGGCAAAAAAAGATCGGCATACGTGTGGGGTAGTCCATTAGGGTTGAACTAGACCCCTTCTGTTGTACAAAAACGAAACACCTTTTTAATGATAGCAGCAGGTATGCTTCCACATGATTTTGATGATCTTTGACGTTGAATGCACGTATTCCAAACGGCATACCGATCGGCTGGTCCAAAGTAATTCCTACCCTCAAATACATGTGTCAAAAATTGCATTTTTTTTTTAAAGATCGTTGCTCGAAAAAAAATAACTTTGAAATGAAGTTTAAGTATAAAAAAATCAATTTGTAAAAAGGCATACGATTGTCTCAGTCCCTAACCTCAAAAATTAACATTGAAGTTGTCAAAATTTGTAGGTTACTTTTCGACGATTATTGCACGTATGCCGTTATGGCTATAGCTTGATAATTATAAAATAAAATATATTTTAAAGAGGCATACGATTATCTTAGTCCCTAACTTCAAAAATTAACATTAAAGTTGTCCAAATTTGTAGGTTACTTTTCGATTATCATTGCACGTATTCCCTTATGACTATCGTTGAATAACTATAAACTAAGATGTATTATAAAAAGGCATACGGTTATCTTAGCCCCTAACTTTAAAAATTAACACTAAAGTTGTCAAAATTGTAGGTTACTTTTCAATGATCGTTGCACTATGCCTTTATGTCTATCGTTTGATAATCATGTAATAAGTTTTATTTTTAAAAAGCATACGGTTATATTAGTCCCTAACCTCAAAAATAAAAATTAAAGTTGTCGAAATGTGATCAACAGTGTATATTATTCGATTTATTCAATCCGAAATTCATAACATTTGCCGTTTGAAAAAGTAGTAATATTTACTCAAATTTAACATAATTATCCATAAGTGGTATGCAAATAACTTAGAATTTATTACTATAAATGAAGTCAATTATAAAATACATTATACAACATAGTCAAATACAACTTTTTTTTAAATATTACAATAGCATGTCTATTTATACTCAGTTTACTTCATATACTTTATTGCTCAATACTATTTTTAAAAATTAAAGAAAGAATAGGTATTCAGATTATAGGGAAATCAAAATCTTCCATCATACTGGATTTGTTTTGAAAAAATTGAGTATTATTGTTAAGTGCATTCGTCTATAATGTTTGCAATGGGCATGCGCTTAATTCAGCCATCCAACTTTTCACGCTCAAAGCAGTACTTCAATTGGGAATGGTTAAACTGCAATATGCCACCTGGCGACAAAAATCCGAACCAGAAATAATAGGTACGATGTAAAAAAGTATTTTGATTTGTGCATAAGAGTGTTTTAACGATTTTTTTTGGAGCTTAAAGTATTTAGTCGATAATAATAATAATAGGTCTTTATCGGAAACAAAGGCTTTTAGATGGAATTTACAAATCACACAATGAAAAAACACATTTTTGACCAAAATATTTTCTATACAAAAAAATTATTCTTTTATTTATTGTGATTTTCAAAAGACTATAAACTTAAATGGACACATTTTGTAGAAAAATTGAACTCAAAGTACATTTGCATTAATTTATAGAAGGAATATTTACAATACAGAAATATAATCTATAAAGTCAGGTTGGAATTGTTATTTTAATTCAAATCTTCTATTATTCGTATTTTTTGCATAATCTGGATAAAATTGGACGCTACGTATATTAATTTAAGTATATTTAAGCTTAAGATGCATTGACATTTACATAAAACAATGAAATCATTGGTTTTGTTTTTAAACATAATTCACCAAAAGGCATTTTTCACTGTATAAGATGGAAATTCTATCTAAAACTATTTGTCTTTAATGAAGATTTGTTCTTACTATTGATTCGTTGTTTTATAATTCACAAAACGATCGTGAACATACTGTTGTGCAAAAATTAAAATAAAAAGCTGGCTACTGCGGTTCCAGTTTTCAGCACCAGGTGGCGAAATGGTAGACCACCATTCCCAATAGTATAGTTTCTGTGTTCATGTGTATAATAGCGTATGCGGATAGCAACGAACATTTGTTTAATGCAGCATTTTCGGAGTAGCAGTTTCCGATTATTTTTGCGAAAAGTAAAGGTGTCGTCAGTAAAGCAAAGTGTTCTTATGCGTTAAATTTATTAAATTTAGCATGTTTAATATTAAAATAAAACCTTTTTAGGAGTCCAAAATCTTATGAAAAAGAAGATGCAATAAATGCTGAGATTGCTGTAGAAGGAGGTAAATAAATTCTTGTAAAGGAAAGTTATAATAAATTACTTTCAACTATGAAGTGATTTCCATAACAGTTTCCGCAATTACACTGTAATATTTGTGAATATATGGTTTTTACGTTGAGTATGCTGTAGACGATGAGGACTCCAGCGAAGATGAAGATGAAGGAAGTCATTTTGAAAGAGAAAATGAATATGATTAATAGTTAAATGTGACGGGTTGAATTTATTGTTTTATATACTGAATTAATTTTCTAAATCAATTGTACCAACAAATAAAGTTTTTTTAACAACAATTTATTAACTCATTATGTTGACAAGCTTCAGAGATATAAATTTTTCCAAATATATCATAATTGACTATTGATATAAATTTTCGAAAATATATTTTTTATCTTTACGAGACTTAATATTTTATTCATTTACTTATTTTATTATACATTAAATAATTTTGAAGATTTGTATATATGTTAAATTTCTATCTTTTTTAAATTTTACTTCATGTTTCTTCCTTAAAAACTTTTTACATTCTCATCATTTATGATTGAGAAAGTATTAGAATGGCCCGAAATTTGACACCATTGTTTTTTAACGGATCTCCACGTTTTGAGACCCCTTGAATCCAAAAATTAGGTTTTTACGATGGCGTCTGTCTGTCCGTCCGTTCGAAATAATGAACGGATGAAATCTATCTTGAGCACAACTTTTTTAGGTCCTACAAGGAGGGACTAGTTCGCTAACGAGCCATTTTTGATAAAAATTAAAAAAGTGAGCGCATTTTGAAAATTGTTGACAACGCTTTTTTCTGAATTTGAATATTCTATGTACGGATACTTATAGTATTAAGAAGGACAAACAATTTATCCAAATGGCTTTTTTTGATAAAAAGGAAATTCTTAGAGTTATAACATTTTCAAATTTTTTTAAATCAAACGAAAATAAAAATTTTAAGCCAAAAAACGCACAATATGAAAAGCAGTCAAGAAAAGAAAAACATTGCTTTTTTAAATCCCTACAAGATTATCATAGCGCGATGATAATGTGCCCGCGAGGAGGGCAGACTTTTTGAAATAAAATTATCGAATAAGATAACATAACGGCATAGTGTGTAATTTTGACATATTCTACTCCAATTTTTAAGGTTAGGGACTAAGATAAGCGTAGGCCTTTTTATGATACATCTAGTTTTATAATTATCTAACGATAGACATAAGGGCATACGTGTAATAAGCGTCGAAAATTAAACTACAAATTTTGACAACATTAATTTAAATTATTGGGGTTAGGGACTAGCATAACCGTATGCCTTTTAATAATACTTCTCATTTTATATTTGTTAAACCATAGACAAGACGGCATACGTGCAACAATCGTCAAAAAGTAACCTACAAATTTTGACAACTTTTTATATGTATGCCACTACTTATGAACAGTACAATTTGAATGCCAATACCACTTATGGTAGAACTCATTATAATTTATCATCATTTCCAATGGCATACAGGAAACAATCATCAAATAGGAATGACCAATTTTTGACACATGTATTTGAGGGTAGGAATTACTTTGGACCATCCGATTGGTATGCCGTTTGGCATTTTTGCATTGTACGTCTAAAATCATCAAACTCATGTGGAGGCATACGTGCTAATGGACCACCACACACGTATGCCGATCTTTTTTTGCCAGATTATTTTTTTCGTTAACTTTCTTCTACTAATCTCGGCATACGTGCAACTATCATTTCAATATTTTACATTTTTTGACAAGATTTTCCGAGATTTCCCAGCTAATGGACTGATGTCCAAATTCCCCATCTACATTACGATAATTGACACGAATATTACTGTCAAATCTCCAAAGGGCATTCGAGCGATAGGCATAGGCCGTTTTTTCGGGAGAGGGGCTTCGGGTTTACCAGGTGTATACATATGAAACCGGTATTGCCATCTAGCGGCCAGTAGGCACACTTGTAGGCACTGTCGGAACTTACCATTTGTGCTAATTGGCGT
>NC_046657.1:160385563-160404637 GCF_010883055.1 Belonocnema kinseyi
AGCCAGCGAGGGCGCATACTTTGAATAAAATAATTGTTATCATTCTCTTGAAATAAATGTGTTTTTTTCTTGAAAAAATACCGGTTTCATATGTATACACCTAGTATGTATAGGTAAAGAGTGGTGGAAAAGGGAATTGAATATTAAAAATACTTACTTTCGGGGATGAAGAGCTGAGTCCCCTAAGTCCCCCGGGCTACGTAACTGGTTACATCTTATAAAATTGACCAAATTATTCATTCAAATTGATCGGGTATACAGTTATTAAAAAATATATTTCTTCACTTAAAGTATTTAAAAAACACATGTTTCAAGTGAATACTTTTATACTCAAGCGAACATACCACCTTGATCAAAAAGTTTCCGGGATCATCACCGTGTGGAATATTAAGAATATTCCCTGCGAATTTCAGCTTTCTAGCTTGACATTTGTAAATGTAACGCAATCTTGAGTGCATCTGTTTTTTTGCGAATTTCGATTTTTGCAATGCACCATGAAAATGCACCGTCGCTCAATTCCATTATTATGCGTGAGTTTCTCACCAAAACCTCACTTAATACAATTCCGCCGACATCAAATTCGCCAGATTTAACTCCCTGTGACTTTTTTTTTGTTCGATCGACTGAAAAAACCACTACGCGAAACGCGTTTTAGCAGCCGATCGGAGATAATACAAAAATCGAAAACGGCACTAATGGGCATACCGAAAATTGAACTCTTTGATCAAGGTAGTATTACAGTGAAACTTCTTTATAGCGCCGATTTTGGAGCTGACGGTGGGTGGAAACTAACTCATTATAGCCCGCTTCGCTTTTGTTTGTTCACGCCTCTGAGCTCGCCAAAGTTCATTTGGAAATCAATACCGATCCTTTAATACGGAGGAAATATTTCTTTAAATTAATTAATATCGCTTTTAGTTATCCTAAATTTTTTTATTCAAAGTGTCAATTTCAAGAAGGAAGTTTGTTTAGAATAGTGTGGTATTTTTTTATAGTTACTTAATGATTTGTTTGAGTTAAATTGGCATATTATTTATGGCATATCCTTGACTACACTAATTTATCTGTAGATTATTGCAAATTTTTTGATTTATATATATTATGTATTTGTCGCGTCCTGTGACGTATTATAACTATGTTATTTATACTTAAATTACTAATCATCGCTATATTTATACTTATCATTTACATTAATAATTATGAAAAGAAAGGATTATGTTATCATAAAAACGCACAAACTCTTGCATATTTATTATTATACAATAAGTTAAAATCAATATTTTAAACATCGTTGTACAAACGACGCATTTTGTACACCTTGTCTTTCAATACACCATCAAAATACAATGATTTCTCATCTAAAATCTTCGGTCTCTGCTCATAAAAGTCAGCCACGAAACATTAAAGAGGGTGGCACAATGGCCAGTTCCTTGGACTCAAAGTACTGAACCCCGATTCTACGCCATCAGAAATAGACACCTGGATTTACATAAAAATCAATTGATATCAATTGTGTCGTCCCCTCGCCATGAAGTTTTTGGTTATCAAGTTTTTGGTTCTGATCATAATAGAATCTAAAATATATAAACCCAGGATCCGAATTAAAAGTCAGTCCAACATCGAATTTCAAATCGGGCGGAAGCTCTATCCTAGAGTACAACGAAGTAAATCTTAAACTATTATATTAAATGAAAGGCTCCGGTTATTTGGAAACTATTTTCAAATTGTCGAAATACAAATTTCAACATAAAAGTAGAATTAGTGTTGTGCTTCGGAAATTCAATCGAATTAAAGTCGATTAGAATTTCAAATCCCTTTCAAATAAGTGAAACTTTACTTAGAAGATCCCTTTTTGACAATACAATGTCAACCATAATTACCCCTAAGTACCAGGAGGAGAGTCGAGTCTACCTGCACACTTACAGGCTCATTTGGCAATACTCATTGTCAACCATCGTTACGGTGAATCACCAGAAGGATGATCAGGCCCAACCCTGTTAACCGGTAAGCACCAGCACGACTACCTGAATCCTTCCGAACCAACGACAACAAATCTCATCGAGTATGAAAATACCAATTTTAAAGGGATCTTAAAATATTCCAGCGATCCCCAGTTTTAAAAGTGCGATTTGGATGATAAAAAATGGTATTTTTTATCAACGAGATTAGAACTCAAAATATTTACTATTTCTTTAAAACTCAATCATTATGATCTGCCTTTATTTTAAGGTGGACATCTGGAATGAAGAGTTTCTTCTACCTGTGAGATTCCAGTGCAAATCAACTTTCCAATCAAAAATACCAGTACATTTTAAAATTAAATCAAGTATTAACATAATCCTTTTCAATATGTTGATATTAGCTATCTTTCTTTAAACCTGTAATTTCTTTAATTTAATAAACTTTTAAATATTGTATATTCAGTTGCATTTCAAGTTATTTGTAGAATAGTGTGTAGTTATCTTGACTTTCAAAAGTTATTCTTATCTCTGTTTCGAAATCCTAGATTTCGTTCAAAAACGAAAAAACATTTTAAATAAATATTTTGAACAAGGTAAGTTTCTGCCTTTTAGGACGTAACATACCTTGTTATTGATTTGGGGCATCGGCCGCGAAAATTAAAAACTACCGATAACAAAGATAACTACAACTTTTTTTTAACTTCAAAAATTTTTCCAAATTTCTTTTTCCAGTATTTTAAAATTAAATATTAACAATTTTTCAACATTTTTTTTTTAAATTAGAAAAATTTAATTCATTTTTTAAAAATATTTTCTTGAAAATAGAACAAAACAAAAAAAAACGCATGGAACTTAACAGAATGCCAAAAATCTGTTAATTTTAAGAATTGTGCTTATACTATTTATATCTGAATTTATAATACCTATATTTATAAGCTGTACCATTTATATTTACGCCTTATACGATTCACATTTCTGCCCTGTATCATTCATATGTATGCCTTGTACCATTTATATTTCTGCCCCGTACCCCTAACATATAATTTCTACAAAAATTGTGTATAAACTCTCATTATTGAGCAAATTAATTTCAACTTATTTTCATAATGAGAAATATAAATGTCGGACCAAAATTCTAAATCAAATAAGGCATTAATACGCCTTCAAGCTTCACAAAATTCTGAACTAGCAAAAATAATTGCGAATAATCAACAGTTTCCAAAAAATATTCGAAAAAATTCAAAACCTGATTTAGACACAGAAAAAACCATTCGATAATTATCACACCTGGTACTAGTGATACTTTAGAAATCACTTCTGAATCTCAAGTTTTAAGTAAAAATTCTCTAATTAATTCAAGTTTCGAGGATAAAACCTTAATTTTTTCCTCAAATTCAAAAAATTTTCAAAACGAAACTTTAGAAAACAATACCTTGAACGACGTGGCAATCACAAATTTTAACATAAATAGTGAGGGCCAAAATACAGCAAATTCAACAATAATTGATAATACACAGAAAGATCTTTTAAATAAAGAAAATTATTTTAACGATTCAAATCCATTTCGACAACAACAATTTAAAGAAATTCAACTTAAACAGGATATTATACCGAAAGTAAAAATTCAATCAGACTCAGACCTTGACCCACAAACGTCAAACATGAATAGAATACCTACTGACCAACAGGTCTCACTCAGAGACGCACTAGAGGTCATTCCATTATTTGACGGAACAAATAACGTCCCTTTTAGTCATTTTATTGAGGCATGCGACGAAGCAAGGTCAATGCTACCAGGGGTAGAAGTAGAAGCAAACCTAGTTAAACTTCTTAGAAGGAAACTTACGGGGGATGCCCGAAAATGCATATATGGGTATACCTTCAATACGATTGATGAACTGATAAATAAACTTAAAACAGTATACGCACCATTAAAAACAGCTGATCAACTTCAAGGAGAATTAGGTAACATTTATCATTGGGAAAACAAAAAAGTACTTTCCTATGCAACTAGAGTAAAAGAAATCTCAGATAAAATTAATGATGCGTATAAAGCAAAAAATAAATTTATTTCAATAGTCGAAGTCAATCAAATCAAAGACAATTTTACAGAAGAATTAGGAAAAGACGCAGTAGATTGTTTTATCAGAGGTTTAAGAACAGCACTTCAAATAAGAATACAAAAGTCACAATCATTTTCAGAAACAGTTAACAGCGCATTAGAAATAAAAAGATCAATTGCCACAACAAAAGAATTAAGAAAAAGATCAAGCTATCCTCAACCAGATGAAATAACAGAAAATAAAATTCAAACTAATAAAAGTTAATGTTACTCGCGAAGATATTACATAATGTCAACTCTGTGGGAAGATTGGACATATGGCACCAACATGTAGAAATTTTATTCAACAATGATCAAATTCTTACCATCCCCAAAATCAACTTCAATTTAAAAATCAAAGACAAATTTTTTCTAATAATTGTCAAAATAAAAGATAATTTTCACTTAATAATTGTCAAAATCAAAGACAACTTTTTGCTAATAATTTTCAAAATCAAAGACAATTTTCGCCCAATTATTCTCAAAATCAAAGAATTTTTCTTCCAAATTATACTCAAAATCAAATTTAATCTAACAATGAATTTCCAACACAAAAAATTGGTCAAATAATAACCCTCAATACGAGTCTCGAGAAACTCAAAATAAATATAACGAAGAAAGACCCCCTGGAGAGGACAGGCACGCAGCCAACAATGGAATAGAAATGAACCCACATCGTTACCAGTCTAAACCTAATTTCACACAAGAAAATAAAATAATATGCTATTATTACAAAGAACCGGGTCATATAATTAATGATTGCCGTAAAAGACAATATAATAATCAATATCAAGAACAAGAAGAAGATCAACAATTAAATCTTGCACAATAGTAAAATCCGGAAAACTCCAGTGCCCTTCCCAGACCGGTTGCTCAGAGAAAGGCCTAAATCAAGAATCCAATGCATCCAATTCTAATTCTGAAAATAATAAAGAGGAAAGTGAAGTCCCAGTGAATCACGATAGCATTATAGGAACAGAATTTTTTCAAAACAATAATGTAAAAATAAACTACGAACAGAGACAATTAGAAATAAATGAAAAACATGATCCTTTTGAAACTTAAGATGTAATTACAATTCCAGAAAGAATAATTTTGAACTTCTATGTCCATGTTAAAAATAATGAAAAAGAAACCGGTTTTATTCCAGAACTTTTACCAAATAGTGGAATATTTTTAGGAAAGGCAGTAGTAACAAATAATAATGGTAAAGCTCATTTAAAAATTGCAAATACTAGTCCTTATTCAGTTGAAATTGAAGTTCCTACAGTAGAACTTTTAAATTTCGACGAAATCGAAATATGAGATTATTATGCGCAAACTGCAAATGAAAAAGAAACTCAAAATCTAGAATTACAGCAATTTAAACATAAATTTTACTATTTTGATACTAAATATAATCAAGAAGTTCATTTTCATCATATTTTAAACATTTCAGAAAAAAATAAACTCGAAAACATAAAGAAATTATTACCTTTAGAACATTTAAATCAAGAAGAATATACTCATGTTGAGAAACTTATTATTAATAATAAAGACATTTTCCAAATTCCAGATGAGCCTCTTGAAGCAACTAACGTACTAAGACACAATATCCTTACAGGAGATAGTCAACCCATATTTACGCGACAATATAGACTTCTCTAAGTTCAAAGAGAAGAAATAACAAGACAGGTCAATGGATTAATAAAAAATAAACTAGTAAAGCCATCTCAATCCCCTTACAATTAACCTGCTTTTCTCGTACTAAAAAACCGGATTCTCACGGAAATATAAAATGGTGTATGGTTTTAGATTACCGCAAATTAAATGAAAAAACTATAGGAGATTGTTATCCTCTCCCTAATATACGGACACTATGAGTTCGACCGCATGCCTTTCGGTTTTAAGAATGCACCTGCAACCTTCCAACGTTTAATGGATCTTGTTTTAACCGGCCTTCAAGGAATCGAATTATTTGTATATTTGGATGATATAGTAATGTACACAAATATACGAAGAAAAATTTACAAAATTAGCAAATAGATTAAGAGAAGCAAATTTAAAATTACAGCCAGATAAATGCGAATTTTGACGTTCAGAAGTAGGGTATCTTGGACATGTCATTGATAAAGAAGGAGTTAGGCCAGATCCTAGAAAATTAGAAGCAGTAAGAAATTTTCCCATTCTGAAAAAACCTAAAAACATAAAAGAATTCATAGGAGTTGCAGAATATTATAGAAAATGCATCGAAGTCTTTTCGATCATAGCAGCCCCACTTAATAAATTATTGAAAAAAGATGTAGAATTTAAATGGACAGAAATTCAACAAAAAGCATTTGATACACTGAAAAATAAATTGTGCGAAGAACCTTTATTTTAAAGACCTTATTTTACTAAGCCCTTTGTTTTCACAACCTACGCTTCCAGTTATGCAGTAGCTGTCATTTTATCTCAAGGAAAAATTGGTAAAGATGAGCCAATAGCATATGCATCACGATCATTAAGCGACAGCGAACGAAAATTCGATACCTACGAGAAAGAAGCTTTAGCAATTGTCTTTTCTGTAACTCATTTCCGACCCTATTTATATGGAAGAAAAATTACCTTAGTAACCGATCATAAGCCATTAGTATGGTTTCAAAATCGCAAAGATCCATGTTCTTGCGTAACGAGGTGGAAATTAAAATTAGCAGAGTACGATTTTGATGTAATCTATGAAGATGGAAAAATGAATGTAAATGCCGACGCCCTATCTAGAAACCCGACTGACAATAATGAGAAAATTAATGACACTGAAGCATTAATTGCAAATCATATATATTTAGCCAATCCTAAAGAATTAATAAATCAAGAAATAAGAAATCAAGAAGAAGAATTTTTAAATAAAAAAATAAGAAATCAAAAAGAAGAATTATTAAATCAAGAAATAAGAAATTAAGTACAAGAATTATCAAATTAAGAGATACGAAAGCAAGAAGAATAACCAAATCACGAAGAATTAAAAAGTGAAATTACTGAAACTAAAATAAATATTAATAAAATTGAATCAACTCCATGTGGAAGCACAAGTTTACATTAAATAACAATGAAGAAAGCAATAAAATTAATAATTCAAATAAGAAAAAAGAATCAAAAAGGAATGCTATGTTAACAAGAAGCAAATTAAGAAAGGGAAAGCCAAAAACAATTGAAAATTATGAAGAAGAAAATAAAAAAATTGCTGAAAATTTTCAGCAAGAAGAATCGAAAAAAGAACTTCAAAATGCAAATTTGGAAGTCAAAAAGAGATGTAGACCACGTAAGGCTATACTCGAATCACATAAAATAATTCCTGCTATTGAAAATAATATTAAAGAAAGCTTAAGAAAAGAAAAAAAGATAAATTTGAATCAGAATATTTAGAAATTAAAAAGCAAGGTAGACCAGGCAAATCAATGCACGAAAAACAAAAAGTAATCCCTACTCCTATAGTTAAAAAGAGAGGTAGGCCTAGAAAAGAAAATATAAAAATTCCTCCAACATTGGATGACTCAGACTGGAATTCCGAATATTTTGATTATTTAAAAAAAAGATTTAAAGAAAATAAAATAAGAAAATGTAACAAAAAAGAATTGCAAAATTCCAGTGAAGATAAAGAAAAAAATTATTATTGAAGGACTAGTGCATCAGAAGAAGATGAAGATAATGAAGAAGAAGATGAAGGATATGACAATGATATTAATAATGATGAGGAAAATTATAATGAAGAAAACTTAAAAGAAGATAACTATAATGAAGAAAACTATGATTTTAAGAATGATAATGAAAATTATTCTAAGAATAAATTTAATGATGTGAATTTTAATAATGATATAGATAATGAAATGAATGATACTAAAGAAAAACACGATACAGATAATAACCATGAAAAGGAAAATACAACACTTCAAGATGATTTTGAAAATCCTGAGGTGATAGAATCAGTAGATAATCGTCCACCCCCGGAACCACCCCCGATTGAAATCCCATTATACAGCCTATTTAATCTAAATAAAAATATTGTAGAATGTCGTGACAAAATGTCTATGAGAAAAGATAATTATGTATATTTTACAACCATCGAAGGAGAACCTCTAAATTTTGGGTGCAGCATTCTCGAAAAACTACAAAAGAAAAAAATTAAAAGACGTAAGCAATTTCACATTGCATTACCAATTGAAGGAGAAACAAAAGATAATCTAATACAAAAATTAAAAAATATAAATGTATGCATATTCTCTCTACGAAATTTTGCAGAAAAATTTAATTTAAAATCATTCAGTATAACAAAAAAAACATATGTTAATAACATATCATGGGAGGAAATATTAAACACACTGCAAGCTTTATTTTCGGAATCAACTATAAAAGTTGTTATTTGCTTGAGAATAACACAATATCCCACTAAAGATACAAGATATCAGTTAATTAAAGAAACACACTCGTCAGCTGTAGGAGTTGATAAAGGAGTAACAAAAACTTACAACAGGTTAAAACAGAAACATTTTTGGGAAAACATGAAGTTAGATATCCAGAAATATATACAATTATGCTTACAATGTCAATTGAAAAAATTAATTCGCGTAAAAATAAAAAGTCCGGTGGTTATTACTGAATCACTCGGTACAGCTTTCGAAAAAATTTCCATGGACATAGTTGGTCCACTTCCTGAAACAACATTTGGAAATTTAAACATTTTGACCATCCAGGATAATTTTACAGAATACTCATTAGCCATAACCCTTCCAAATCAACAAGCTAGTACTATAGCCGACGCATTTATCAAAAGATTTATATGCATCTATGGTTCACCGAAAGGAGTATTAACTGATCAAGGACAAAATTTTCTAAGTAATTTATTAAGAAGATTAGCAAAGAGATTTAGAATCCGATAATTTAAAACAACTACGTTTCACCCACAATCAAACGGATCACTTGAAAGGTCTCATCATTCATTAGCGGAATATCTAAAACAATTTGTTGATAAAAATTTAGAATGGGACGAATGGTTAGAATTAGAAACATTTTCTTATAATACAAGTGCACATGAAGGCACAAAATGTACCCCATATGAGTTAGTTTTTGGAAAAATAACACGACAACCATCAAGTGACACACAACCACCACATGAAAAACTAGAAACATACGACGATTATACAATCAAATTAATTACAAGATTACATGAAATGCGAAATATAGCAAGACAAAATTTAATAGCAGCAAAAGAAAAATCGAAGCAATACTATGACAAAAGAATTAACCCGCAATATTTCAATGTAGGAGATATAGTATTTTTACTAGAAACAGGAAACATTAAAAAATTTGACAATCATTATTTAGGCCCTTATGAAGTTTTAGAAATACTAGGAAATGGAAACGTAAAAATTAAAATAAATCATCAAAAGTCGTACACATAAAAAGACTTAAAATTTCCCATATTGATAATCAAAAAACATTTAATCAGATACAAAACAATAAATGGTCTAAGCAATAATAATACTGTTCAATATTTTGGATCAAATTTATTCAAAAATTCATACTCTCTCCAATTCCAGACTTAAAAACGAAAATACTATGGAAATTCAACACCAGCAAAGAATTGATGAACTATACAATATAATAGAAAGACATGTCGACATATACACTCTTTTACCATGTTTAATTATGTGCGGAGTATATGACTGGAATGACAATATAGTAGATTATTGGACAAGAAACATTTCTCAACCCGAAACAACTAAGGAAATTATTCTTACTATTAAAACAAGAAGACCTGAAGCCTACTATAATTTAATAAGGAGCTTTCGAATATCAAACCAAAATTTTTTAGCTGCTCTTTTAGACCTTATTTCTTAGGTATATGAAACGTAACCGAAAATAGCAACGAAAAACAATAAGTTTAATAGAATTTAAAAAAATAAGAATTGGCTAAATGAAGTAGAAAATACGCATGAAAATATGCAATGTATTCAAAAGCAGAAATAAACTGCTAACCGGAAAAACTTCATTTTTCCAGGCAATGAAAATCTCAAAAACCGGACAATACAACCTTTTACTACTACTATGGGGAAACTCGGCGTACGCCATCATGGGATATGACTGCGGGTCAAACGAACTAAATATCACAACACTGTCCCTTTTAGAAGTAGGCGAGTGCGAAATACCCGAATCTTAACTCTAGGTAGAAAATACCTATATTCAGTTATTACAATTATCCGAATTCAGTCGAATTGGAGTCATTCAATGCAAAGTCGAAGTATTACGTACTGTTACATATTGTGGTATGCATTCACATAATTCTGCCGTATCGAACGGACGTAGCGTATACTTAAAAGATATTTCGCGAGAACAATGTAACTCATTACATACTACAAGATCAATTGATATTGACGCGAATATTAAAATCTCAAATCTACCAATGAATGACTCAGCAACACATACAGTCATTCTAGCAGGAACATTAACAACATACGGAAAATCTTACGAAGCTCAATATTCGGACCCTTACGGTACATGGGATAACGTGGTAGTCGAAGCCAGCTATACATTCGAACTTAAAGAACATGACGCTAGAGTTAATTTAAATACTGAAGGGCCAGCTAACAAGACTTACGAAAGATCAACTGTAAATTCCGAAATTCCTTACTCTCTTACTACCGATGGCCTCACTTTCGTTCTAGAGAAAAAAAGCAAATCAATGAGTATGTAATTACTTACTAGTTAGAACAGAACATCCAAAATTATTAATATTCGAGACGTCTAAAGGCGAAACATTTTTACAGTAACGAAATTTAAATAAAAACAATATGGTCATGTTTACATATGTTAATTCAAAATTTGTGTACTTTGAACGATACGTTAGAACAGAAATTAAGAGTTTTATGACGACATACTGAAGCAAAAATGTATTCTTGAACAGAAAGTTATTAATAATACTTTAACCCTAGCTACTCAAGCACCAGATAAATGAAAGGACCAGGATATATGTCTATTATGGCAAGAGCGGTAGTTCATATTATAAAATGCGTTCCAATAGATGTCATGTATAGAAAAACCGAAGAATGTTATCAACAACTTCCAGTTAGCAAAGGAAACCAAACTTATTTTCTTAGTCCTCGAACACACATACTAATGAGCACAGGCACACAAACTAACTGTAATTCTTTCCTCCCATCCATGTATCTAATTGACACTAAATGGTATAGATTATTACCAAATGCAATAGATTCAAAGGATCCAGAAATAATACACCTTGAAACAAAACCAACTAGGAAATATACTAACCAATCATCATTAGCAACCAGCAGAATCTATTCTCAATCAGATTCAGAAAAACTTAGAGATTATATCATCTTCTCAGCAAAAAGACCAACAATTTTAAATATTCTAGCTCGTGGAATCACCGGACAGCCTACAATTAATACGAACTACTCCCTATTGAATATATTAGATAAGGAAACAATAGATAAGATAGCTCACTCAGCATGGGAAAAATTCTGGAATTTATTCATGAATTTTGGCACAGCTAGTGTAGGACTAATAGAAATAATCATAATAATAAAAGGATTAAAACTAATAGCCGATACCATAAGAAACGGCTACGCCCTGCACAATATGTTTGGATGGTCTATTTATATAATAGGAGCCTTATGGGAATCAGTAATTAACCTACTCTTACATTTAGATACGAACCGAGAAATAAGGACTCAATTCAGAAAAGAATCTTCTCAGAGTTCAAAGGACTCTAGTCTTTCGGCCCGACAGACTGAGATACCTGCAAACAGTCACACCGAAGACACAAACACAACAGGTAACACAAACACCAATACATTCTCAACTCTGTACCCTTTCACTCAGTTAAAAGATAATACGGAAACTCTGAATTATAACATACGACTATAGAAAGACTTTTATAAAAAAATGTCTCAGATTGAAAAACCTGTACAACTACTAGATGAATTAGTATTAGGAAGAGTACAAGTGTTATCTACTTACGATACTAATATCCAACATGACCTGACAAATAACATACAATTTGTAGTGACTTTAAAACACAAAAAACGTACTATAATTAGTATTGGAAAAAATCAAGACTTAGAAAAACAAAATGCAGCAAGAATACTGTGTAATATTCTACATGGAAATAACAATTTAGCAGACAACTTCTATATTCCGCCAATTTCGATTGAAATGATTAATAAACTCGAAGAATTTTGTATTTACATCCAATTTCAAAAATCAAAGTATGTAATACTATTTATTCAAACAAATACTTTCACGAAAATATACACTGTAATTTGTAGTGTACACAATGAGCAACAAACGGGAACTGCATACACAGCTTCTCTGGCAAAAAATTATGCAACAATTACAGTATTATATGCAATCAAAAATGCAAGTAAAAATAAATTCCAATCTATCACCAGAATTCCTATTCGAATTCCTCAACATCCAGTTGATAATCCTTTACCTTCTACACCTACTTTTAAACCGAATTAGAGTTTGAATAGGAAAGGCAAGAAAAAAATATACGCTTTGCCACAAAAAGTTAATGATCATTGTAAACATTCGAAAAAGTATGCTTTGAAAGATAGAAAACAACCATTACACTATCACATTTGTTCAAAGATCCAAACTAAGTCGAAAATTCCTTCACAAGTTAAAACAGAAGAAAACGATATAATAATTAAACATGAACTATAATAATTGATTTATATGATAAACACATTTTTTTCCTTGTTCTTGAAATTTTTATTTTTTCAAATTAAAAATTTGAATTTCTCACAACAAAAATAACAATTTTTTTCTTTTTGTTCTCTCTTTGCAACAGGGAAGCGATTTTATAACGCAAAGAATGGATCAATATGAATACAACATCAAAAAATTGGGAATTTTGAATTACATCGATATTCATGTGGATTTTACGATCAAATATGGCCTGAAGAACCTGATAAGTCCCTGAAAAATGAAACATGGAGACGTTTTTTTGGCCAAAGTCGGTTCTATTTTTCAACATACTCTCCTTTTAGGTCAATACAGCGAGTCCAACGATTTTCTAACTTTTTGATACCGTCCGAAAAGTACTCGATCGGAAGGTCTCCAAAATACGCTTCAGTTTCAGCTATGAGCACCTCATTTAAGTAAAAACGCTTACCGGTGAGCCATCTCTTCAGGTTAAGGAACAAGTAATAGTCGCTGGGGGCCAGGTCTGGTGAATACGGTGGCTGAGGAACCAATTCGAAGCCCATTTCATGCAATTTTGCTTGTGCAATTAAGCATAAATGACCAGGCGCATTGTCGTGATGATAAAGCGGTTTTTTCTTCTTCAAATGCGGTCGTTTTTCGGCGATTTCGATTTTCAATCGATCCAATAATGATGAATAGTATGCTCCGATTATGGTTTTACCTTTTTCAAGATAGTCCACGAATATTATGCCATGTGCATCCCAAAATACGGAGGCCTTAACCTTTCCGACCCATTGTTGCGTTTTTGGACACTTCGGAGCACTTTGGCCCGCTGGAACTCACTGTTTTTCCTGTTGCGTTGACTTTTTGTTGGATTATGTTTGTTAATTAAGGCGAAGCCTTCCTCGTTAAAATTTTTGTTCTTAAAGAACAGATGTGTTAAAATCGCAGAGGGTAAGCCAAGAAACAACCAATTCTGATAGTAATTGTTTCTTTATTAAGTATGCGCCCTAGGCCGGTCGCAGGAAATCGAGAGATGCTGCTCTGAGCTAGTCGAGAGGCAGACGCGGTTAGTTCCTTGAGTTGCGCGGGTTGGTCGGAAATTTCGCACGCGCCCGATTATTCTCTCTCTCGCACCAGCATTACACTTCCTCTTAACCGAAGGTTCATCTTACTCTCTAATTTATTTTGTATATTGGTCCCGTGTAAATGATAATAATAATAATATATATCATGCAGTATACATAACAGCGTAATATATATCTAATCAAATATACGTGTGAAGTGGCTATATTCCTATTATATAGAAATAATATGAAAGTCGGAGAACGAAAAACAAAGCTCGTCGAGGTGAGTATTTGGAATTCTGATCTGTTAAAATTATCGTGAAAGTTCTGAATTCCGAGCTTTCCCTTCAACCGTCCACAAACGATTAAAGGTCACGAAAGGCTCATATAAGGCGTCAGGCACATTAAGAATTCGTTTGATTTTATTTAAAAAAGAATCACGCGTCCTTCGACGTACCCATTTTACTGGGCAAAGTAATACCAAACTATTTTCCAAAATGACGGTTTTTAAATCAATCGGCACTCTCACTTCAACGCCTTGGACATTTTTTCCCGTCCAGCGGACTTGATTTTCCTCGATCTAAAAAATATATATAAATTTGAAATGATCCCTCTAAATAATTTTTTTCTCTTCTATCTTCTCGTTACTTAAATAAACTCAATATTTTATTTTTACTTGCTTTTTACAACATATGTTTTTCGAAAGTATCGCAAATTGCACAATAATTGGCTTCAACTAAGAAAGCACCAAGTTTGTAGTGAATCGCTATCTCAATTCGAACTTCTTTAGTCAAATTGTGTTGTTGCTCCTCAGGCAACAACGACCAGTAAACTGGACAATCAATATTTAACCCAGACCGAATTCTGATTGGTTTAAAAGATCCTCCATCCCCAGTAGTCACAAAATTTGGCTACGTCTTTACGACATCGTTACGACATATTTAGGACAACTTGACGACACCCTATGTTCATGTCGCTGCGGTGTCCTTGTGATATCGTAAAGACATCGTCAGATCATACGACTTATTTACGACAGCGTAAAGACAACTTAAGGACATGGACATAGGATGTCGTAATTAGTCGTAAAGACGTCGCCAAACTTTGTGCCCACTGGATCTATAAAAACCCAAGGATCAAAAAATCCAACCGAAGGTCTTATCACGTTGAAAATTGGAACTAGCCTTATTAAAGTCTCATCTAACATTCTATCAATATCTGCCATATTCCGTATTTTTCCACAGAACCTCACTTCAACAACACAAAAACTATCAACTGTCTCTTTAGACGAATAATTATAACTGACCATCTTAAGGTTTCAAGATTAGTACATAGCCAAAGTAAAAAAAAAAGAGAGAAACAGACCAGAAATACCTGGAATCAGTTTATATTCTTCCCTTCCCTTATTTAATACAAGTAGACTAAATTTCAAAATATTACTAAAAGAAAACTAATAAAACAACAAATTTTCTGCCATAGGGTATATCACATAAATTACAGTAATAAAAAGGGGAACTCCAGGTCATTTTCACTCTCAAGCATTTAACAAAACATTTTCCCTTTTCACCATCCAAGAAGACTACGAAAGATACATTTTCTAAAAATCCTTGACTATTTAACATCTCTTGGACCCAAGACCCCAGGCCCAGTCGCCTGCCCAGCGAATTTTTTCCCCGTTATGCCTCACAAAATTCATTTTCGGCACAGCTTCCCTTTTACCTTTATCTAACCATTTAACCTGATCATTTTCGATTTGAAACAACAAAAATTTATTTTAATTTTTAAATTATTTTTTTCTCCCTTCATTCAAATAAAAATAACTATATAATATAAGCTCAGAGTTTAAACATTAAAATAAAAATAAAAAATAATATTAAAAAAAATTAAAAACAAATATTTTCTCCTAAATTCTATTAAAAAAAATAATAAAAAAACTATATTCAAGAAATAGCGAAATATTTTACCACTATGTTTGAAAAGGGACATAAGTTAAAAACGAACAAATATAATATAAACAAATACCAAATAATAATAACAAGATTATAAAAATGTATTCACCACTTTCAAATCGAAGTGTCCATCCTTATTACTGAATAAGGCACAAAAGCGGTCTCGTATATGAAAAGCTCCATACAGCTCTTGATCAAGGAACTCTTTTTTTAAATTATCTTTCAAATCGTTTTGCTCATCAGCATTAAACAACGACCAATATAGTGGAGACTGAATACATGTTCCACAAGCCATTGTTAAAAACGCGAAAGCTCCTCCGAGAACAAAGTTCCATGGAGCCCTCCATTCTTAATTTTTTCTCTCGTCGAACTTTACACCACAATCCATTTTTTAAGGCTGTATATTCCTTTCAATTTCAGCTGAACTGTCAAGTTCAGAAGATATTTTAATACTGACCAGTTTTCTTTGAAGAAAACCAGAAAGTAAAGTAAGAAAAAGGTAGAAATTAAACTCCACCTATTTGGTAATAGAAATGTCCTTTTTCAAAGATTTTTCTCGACGAATCACACTGATTATAAAAAAAAGGTGCAAAGATCTTTTGTTAAAACAACAAAGCACTAAAAGTTACCCTCCCACTAGCAAAAGAGACCAGCGACTATTAAATCCTGCAATACAAACAAAAATGGTCAATCCCCTTTTTTTTCTCGTTTACTTAATATACCACAAGAAATTTCTTCACCCCTCAATTTATCAATTTTATTCTCTACTTATAAATTTAATCCTTTTTCCTAAAACGTAGTTACCGAACCTCACTTCATCCTATTTTTTTAATTTAGAAAATGAATAAACTCCAAAAGAAATTATCATTAATTTTGAAACTCGTAATCATACAATTAGAAAAATATTTTCCTATCCATTTTAATTTTTATTTATTTTTTTTGAAACACAATTTATTAAAAAAACTTTTTGTATTCTTTTATAAATTTATTTAGATATACTTATATTCAATTGTTTCATTATTTTTATGGAAATAATGATAAAGACCAGAAAAAAGGACAAAATAATTATTGTATGCAGTTTTTATTTTCTATTTATTACAATTATCATCTAAATAACACATATCTTTAATTCAGGTGCAGCTATAAAAATTAATAATTTTAGTTAATCATTTAATTCACTTTATATAATAATTAATACCAATTTTTTTTTTGATTTATACTAGAAATATCATATAAAGTAGAAGACTACAGGCTTTGTCCGGAAAGTAATAGGACTGATTTTCTTCCGCCACGACTGTACTTCGGAGCGTGCGCGCACCGACTGGATTTGGTAGAGGGCGTTCCTAGCTAACGAACGAGCGGCTGGTCAGTTGTGTGCGAGCACTTGGAGAGTCAGAACAGGCATTTTCACGCGACGCGTTTCTGTGAGTGGTGCAAGCCGAAAATGCAGCGTTCGTTGGAGCAGAGGTACGCGATTAAATTCTGTGTGAAACCCGGCAAATCTGCGACAGAGACGTTTGATATGATCAAGCAGGCTTACCCAGATGTTGCTTTAGCAAGAAGTGGTGTGTTTCGGTGGCACTAGGCCTTTTTGGAGGGCCGGGAAGAGGTCTCCGATGAAAACCGTGCTGGAAGACCTTCGACTTCGACGAACACCGACAATGTGACTCATGTGCGCAACGTTTTGAACTCAGACCGTCGACTGAGTAACGAGACTCAAACGAAGGGTCAATCGAGTCCGACAAGACATCGCAGCCGACTGGAATTCGCATCACGACAACGCCCCGGCTCACACCGCTTTTCTTGTGAACAGCTACCTGACCAAGGCCGGCATCCCAACCCTTCCACAGCCGCCCTACAGTCCAGATGTGGCCCCCACAGACTTTTTTTGTTTCCTCGCCTGAAAAGGCCGATGAAAGGCCAGCATTTTGAGACGACAGAGGGGATCCAAGCAGCATGCACCGCGGCTCTCAAGGCCATTGCGGAAAATGGCTTCCGTGACGCCTTCAATGCTTGGAAATCGCGCTGGCAGCGCTGCATCGACGCAAAAGGAGCCTATTTTGAAAGTTTTTAAAGAATTGTAACGAATGACTCAATAAAATTTTTTAATTCGACTCAGTCCTATTACTTTCTGGACAAACCCTGTAAGTATAGATACTTACCTGAGTATAATTTTTATAATTATATTTAACAAGAATTATGTGAATTTGGAATCTTTTCTTATTTTTATACAGAAATGATTCCAACGCACCAACCACCGAAAGTAAGCCCAACGACGGAAAAACTTTGTAGCCACTGTTATTCGCTGTTACCGCATTATTTCAAAAACAATTATGAAAAAAATTAACGTGGCATTCAATAGGGAAAATTAAACAAGTAAGAAGATCTTGCAATATATGCCCCTTACAAATAATATATCCTCGCCGTATTGCTCAGATATGTGTGTTCAAAAAATAAGGTGACTTTATGGTTTTCTCAAAAAATATTCATTCATTCATTCCTTAATATGTATATTGTCCCCTTTAAAGTAATCCCCCTCAGATATAATACACTTGTACCAACGGCTTTTCCAATCATCGAAGCACTTTTGATAATCATTTTGTGGAATAGCCTTGAGTTCTTCCAGCGATGCAGTTTTTATCTCCTCAATCGTTGAAAATTGATGTCCTTTCATGGATCTCTTCAGTTTTGGGAAAAGAAAAAAGTCACTGGGGGCCAAATTCGGTGAATATGGAGGCTGAGGCATGACAGTGGGACGTCCAGGGCGAGGTTCGTCTTCGACTTCCTCGCGGCCTTCTTGGAACAGCTAGAACTACTTATACACATTTTTCTTACGCAGAGCAGACTCACCGAATGCAACTGTCAACATTTCAATAGTTTTAGAGCACTGGATTCCATTTTTCACACAAAATTTAATGCAAACTCTTTGCTCAATTTTTTTCGAAAGAAGAAAATCGCTGAGCACACCAAACCCTTATAACCTTTTACGCCTCAGCCAGAAAAACAACACGAGCTACATAGTCAAAACTGTGAACATATGATCGTGACGAGTGTACCAACACAACAAAATAAAAAATTTTAAACTTGAATGTACGTAGCCCGCGAAAATTGAAAAGTCTCCTTACTTCTTGAACACACCTCGTATACTCTTCTATCTTACATTGTTTCAAATTTGCTCAGTACATGAAATTAATATTTACATTTAGATTCATAAAAAATAAACTATAAAAAGGAGCATGTATCCAATTTTACTATAAGGAAATGATAATACAGTGAATAATTTATAATCAAAATATGTTAATTCTTTAGTTTAC
>NC_046657.1:160404737-160411115 GCF_010883055.1 Belonocnema kinseyi
TAAAGAAGGCTTATGTTTAAAAAGAAATTTTTTCTTCAATGTCAGGAATACAATTTTTCCGTTCCCTTTTAGAAAGTAACTACGCTGCCCGACTCATTCTAAAAGACCTAACAGAAATGTACGATTTTAGCGAGAAACAAAAAAATAATGAAAATGAAAATAAAATAAAATTAGATAAGTGGACACATAGCAAACAGGATTTTAGTAATATACCTAAGAAATTTAATATTTTTTATCTCAAATTATATATTTAATTTCTAATTAGACTAAATGTATATTCTTAAGAATAAAAACAAACGCGAAAAGTATAAAAAAAGAACAGGATTTTAGTAATCTACGTAAGATATTCTTTTTTTTTTAATGCCTAGACTTCTAATTAGACTCAAAGTATATGCATAAGAATGAAAACAAGCGAAACAAATGTAAAAAAACACAAGATTTTAGTAATCAACGCAAGAAATTTTAATTTTAAAATATGTATTTAATCTTGAAATTTCTACTTAGAATCAACACATATGTGTGTGCAAACGACAAAACAAAAGGAAAAATAAAAAAGAATGTTTTAGTAATATTTGTAAGATATTTTGTTTAATTAATTTATTTAATATGTAAATACCAGCGAGGAAAGAAAAGTAAAACGAAAAGAAACTATGAAACTAATTATTCAAAATAGACCAAATCTTTTTCTTTTTCCTTCTAAAAATTAAATTAAGTTCCGAAGACACCTTCTAGAAAAATATATATCCAATTATACCAATAAAGTTGATAAAAATAAGAACCAATCAATGTTTCATTCTTAGAAAAATTAAATATCTTTATACAATTGTACTCTTCAAATTTATATAGAATTAATATCCGAATAAACATTGTTTTTGAGCATATTTCATTTTACTCATATGTTCAAAAATTTAAGGGGGACGTGTCACGTCCTGTGACGTATTATAACTATGTTATTTATACTTATTTTATTAATCATCGCTATATTTATACTTATAATTTACATTAATAATTATGAACAGAAATGATTATGTTCTCATAAAAACGCACAAATTCGTGCATATTTATTATTATCCAATATGTTAAAATCAGTATTTTAAACATCGTTGTACAAACTACGCATTTTATACATTTTGACTTTCAATACACCGCCAAAATACAATGATTTCTCATCTAAAAATCTTCGGCCGCTGCTCATAAAAGTCAGCCACGAAAAATTAAAAAGGGTGGCACAATAGCCAGTTCCTTGGACTCAAGGCACTGCGCCCCGATTCTACGCCTTTAGAAATAGACACCTGGATATACATAAAAATCAATTGATATCAATTGTGTTGCCCCCTTGCCGTCAAGTTTTTGGTTATCAAGTTTTTGGTTCTGATCACAATAGAATCTAACATATATAAAACCAGGATCTGAATCAAAAGTGAGTCTAACATCGAATTGCAAATCGGGCGGAAGCTCTGCCCTAGAGTACAACAAAGTAAATCTTAAACTATTATATTACTTAAAAGACTCCGGTTATTTGGAAAATATTTCCTAATTGTCGAAATACAAATTTCAACATAAAAGTAGAATCAGTGTTGTGGTTCGGAAATTCAATCGATTTGAAGTCGATTAGAATTTCAAATCCCTTTCAAATAAGTGAAACTTTACTCAGAAGATCCCTTTTTGTCAATACCATTGTCAACCATAATTACCCTTGAGTACCAGCAGGAGAGTCGAGGCTACCTGCACACTTACAGGTTCCTTTGTCTCAATGTCAATACTCATTGTCAATCATCATTACGGTGAATCACCAGAAGGACGATCAGGCCCACCTGTTAACCAGTAAGCACCAGCACGACTACCTGAATCTTTCCGAACCAACGACAACAAATCTTATCGAGCTGGAATAAAGAGTTTCTGCTACCTGTGAGATTCCAGTGAAAATCAACTTTCAAATTAAAAATACCAGCACATTTTAAAATTAAATCAACTATTAACATAATCCTTTTCAATAAATTCAAATTAGCTATCTTTCTTTAAAGCTCTAATTTCTTTAATTTAATAAACTTTTAAATATTGTATATTCGGTTGCATTTCAAATTATTTGTAGAATAGTGTGTAGTTATCTTGACCTTCGGAAGTTATTCTCTTCCCTGTTCCGAAATGATAGATTTCGTTCAAAAACGAGAAACATTTTAAATAATGATTTTTAACAAGGTAAGTTTCTGCCTTTTAGAACGTAACAATTTATTGAATTTTACCCTGCATTGTTCCTGGTCATTTTATATATATAATTGTCCTGATATTTATTTTGTCCTGTTGTTTTCCCATTATTATTTAACATTTCCCTATATTTATGTTGCAGAATGGTAATATGTAAAGTATTTCTTGTATTTTCATCTTGTTTTCCCCCTGTTTTAAACTTCAGTTTTTTTAATATAAACTGTTATACGTCCTCATTAAATTAACTATTAATTTTTTCATGTAACCTCCAAAAATTTAGTATAGTGTTGTTTATAAATTCAGCCAGACCCAAATTCTGGTCATGAAAAAGCAGACGAATGATCCTATTTCATTTATAAAAAATGAGTAAATTCCGCTATTTTTTCATCATTTCGGTCATCTCCTGAATTCAATTATTTTCTCCTCTTCAATTATTTCTAAATATATAATTTTTAATTGTAAATTGTTGCGCCAAAATAAAACAGCTATTTTTAATTTTGGGATCATTAATTTATTAATGACTTGAGATTAAATTAATTTAAATATTTCTGATTTCTAAGAACTAGCCCCTCTACCATTTTTCAGATACAAAGCTGAGCCAGTCAAACCTCTAATTTCGTATTCACTAATTTTATCTTTTAACTCAAAATAAATATCGGGTAAATTTATTTTATCTTTTAAAATTGTTTGGTCTTATTTAAGAAAAATCCATGTAGGATCTGACGCCCGCATTTCGTTTTATTTTCGGAGAATAAGACACGTATAGAAGTTTAATTATTCTTAAAATTATTGCCGAAGAATTGTTGACTAATTTTCAATCAATTGCTTCGATCATATTGTATATGTAACACCATGCTAGTACTCAGAGTATGCAGCCTTATCCGTGAATTCAAGGCTCAAGGGCGACAACTTTTGCTGTTTCAAATCGAATGTTAAAATTGAAGATGGGTCGGAAGATCAAAAGATGCTTGCATTAACTGCATAGGAAGACTGGGCGGGCAAGACTGAACGCGTCCCGTGCTCAATGTGTGATTGACTACATAACATTTTGGCAGATCATTTACGGAAAAGGTTCGAATGTTCGCCCAGAACTGAGGATATTCAACCACACAATAAGCGAGGCGTAGCTTATGAAATTAAGCAGCATTTTGCGCGACAAAATACGAGTGTCATCTAACGCAAGGATGAGAATACAGAAGAGGGAGAGATGGATAAGACAGAATCAACAGTTTCTTGCTAACACATTGCGCCTTATCAACGATCTTCTTATTTCCGTAAAAAATCCATCTAAGTTCAATGAATTAGAGACTTTTTAGAGAGAGATATTTAAGATCCAGAAAAGACTCGAGTCAAAGGAAATACTAATGATATCATCCGCTTCAAAAGGTTTTGCGACAACTTCATAACATTTGAGAGAAAATGTCTGTCAATTACTGTGGAAGAGATGAAAAAATCACATAGGATATTGACGAACTTTTCCGCAGTATTGTGAGAATTAAAAATAACAGCCGTATTTTTTGTGTTCACATTCGTTTTTTGGATAAAATAGCTTTCTATGTTTAGATAAATATCGATTTGATGCGAATTATGTTTTAAAATATGCTTTAGTAGAGTGATTATGAAAATAAAGCTTTAGCGAAAATAGATGAAAAAGTCTTTGGCACAAATTAAACACTTAACAGCATATTCTGAAATAATTAAAACATGAGAATGTTAGGTTTTAAAAGGAGAAGAATTTTCTTTACCTTCTGGTGTCATAATTTGGTTTTACATATATATTAAAATTAATCAAATCTCCCGCCGCCACATATGGGGAATGATGTCGCGCACGACGAGCCTATGTATATAGGACTATTTCGCTGGCTCCACCAACCACGCAAATTTGACCCCTGTGCGGAAAATGGTCCTTATGTATATCAGTAATTTCCACATACTTTACTTTGATTAATAAGAAAACATTAAATTCATGTTGGAAATGTCTTGAGTAATTTGTTTGGTCACGTTACATTTTAAAAAATTATTATATTATATCATTTTTACTTTACAATGCGTAAATTGTTTAAATAAGTGGTAGCATTGCGACGGTCCCCATACTCCAAGGTATGACCTACGCCGGGTGAAATGCTACATTTATGAATTAATTAAACACAAAATAATGACGTAATTAAAAAGCGATTGAAAGCAATAACATATGTTCTCTGATAATATAAGCTTCACCTTAAAAAATACACAGTTGAAAATCACATTTCAGTAGTAATTTATAGGATATTAAGTCAAAGTTTGACACTATAACCCACTCTTTCCTAGCTGGCTCCTGCTCCACAGGTATGGACTTTGAATTGGACAAGTGTGCTATAATTATTCTGAAGCGAGATAAGATTGATTTCGTAACCCTGGGATCTGAGCTTACAGACAAAAGTTTTAATAGATTTTTTGATATTTGAGAGACCTAGACAAATTTGGGTATGCCTCAAAGCGAAATTCAGAAGGTGAAATCAGTGAAGGAGTTTTTTCGCATTAGATACAATCATATTCTTCGCCAGATTTGGTCATAAAATCTGTCGGTGTAAAAAAAGGTATCGGCGACTAACATGCTTGCTGTCCCGGTTCCACTCAACTCGTTTGGGGCGTTTGAATGTTTGGAAAACGTCCTTGATATTGTCCGTTAAGGCGTACTAGTGAATCTCAAATGTCTTCATAGTCGAATTGTTTTAAGCACAGCTTACATTGTTACAAATGGCACAGGTTTTTTTCTAAAAATGGTGAGCAAACACGAACTTATTGATAAAGCAGCGTTTATGTTCAAAGCCGCGGAGCAGGTGGCCCAAACCCTCAGCCTGCATTTGAATTTCAGAAGTGAGAATAATGCTTTACTCCATCTAGATGCTTCACTTTTATATTACGAAGTAAAGGAAACAGAGTTTGAAAAATTCCAGCAGTAGCTACTCAGATCACCAGGACATAGTTTATGTTTATGGTACAGAGGGTTTTATTTTCGCATGGACCACGGTGTCATTTCCATTTCAGTATTCGGTTGTGCCACTCACGCGGGAACGACGTTTCTATGCAGATATACTGCGACCCTAAGATTGCTTTATTACCATTTTTGTTGCTTTCACGGTGTTCGAGGTGACCCTGCCCTGCCAAATCTTTTGGAACTACGATCTTTGGTTAGCAGTTTCCGTTGCACACTTGAGGCCTTACATATTACCCCAAAATATTCAGTTAAAGTAATTGTCATTGGTTCATAACCTTAAAGCCATACCGGCCTGCCAAAAATATGCCAAGAAACTGACGAAATGGATGCAGAGAGCCGTCATCCTTGGGTTGCTTCGTGTCCTCAAGACATATAAGGGTTTCGCCGTAGATGATCTGTAGTCCTCATTGATGTTCAGGTAGAATAAGATTTTAAAAAATATCGACCAGCCAGAATTTTTTTCGCGTTTAAAAATTTGAGGAAATAAATATTAAACTATTTTTACATAAGAAAAACTTTTTTCATATTCGAAATACGATACTAGATGGGCATTATTCCTCAACTGCCCCAACTCAAAAAGTCATGTTTTTCGATTGTCTCTAAATTCTGGGAATATGTTCGCCTACCCCACAGTAGTTAATCCACAAACTTATAGACCAGGATTACCAACCCTCCCCAAGTGAGGGGGGGTTGAATTTTCAACCCCAATGCCTGCAGGGGTAGTTTCAAACGCCTGTAACTTCCTTTCTAATTACGCGATTTGAAATTTTTATGAGGGTTTTGGAAAGTGCTTTTTACACGCTTTCATTCTATTTTATTATTTATAACAAAAAAATTCTTTAAACAATTTTTTCAATAAATTAATTGTTTATTTAACTTTTTTCGCAATTTAGGCATCTACGATTTTTTTTAAATAGTCTCAAAAGAAAGCTTGACTTTTTTACTATAAAAAATATCTAATAAGAAAATGGACAAATTGAAATTTATTGAGTTACAGAGCCGGTTGTAGAGGGAGTCCTCGCGCTCGCACTCGGGCGTTATGCGGCAGCATACCGCGGAACAGTTTTCAAGTATGCCATTTTTTTTGGTATTATTCACATTGATCCAAAATTGCATGAAGTCATCGGAAAAAACTATTCAGTAATGTTAACCAGTAAGTTTGAAGAAGTTAAACATTTTTAAAGTTATTATGAAAA
>NC_046657.1:160411215-160419320 GCF_010883055.1 Belonocnema kinseyi
TTCAGGAATGATGCCTGCTGCTTTGCATAAAATTCATGAGACTTTAAATTCAATAGTTTTTCGCAGAATCGTTCAAGAAAGATGTCGGTTTCTGCTACCTCGTTCATTAGATTACTTCTGTCCAGTTCTCATCGCAGTTCTCATCTAAAATTGCAGTCATATACGTGAGAAGTTGGTTGAATCATGTATTTGTTTTAAAAAATTGCAAGAGCAATAACCAATTATTGTCGGATAATAAATTATAATAGTGAGGAATCATTTATCTTCAGAAAAATATTGTTCATTTTTAAGAAAGTGCTTCTTACTTAATATTTTTTCATAATAACTTTAAAAATGTTTAACTTCTTCAAACATACTGGTTAAGATTACTGAATAGTTTTTTCCGATGACTTCATGCAATTTTGGATCAATGTGAGTAATACAAAAAAATGGCATACTTGAAAACTGTTCCGCGGTATGCTGCCGCATAACGCCCGAGTGCGAGCGCGAGGACTCCCTCTACAACCGGCTCTGTAACTCAATGAATTTCAATTTGTCCATTTTCTTATTAGACATTTTTCATAGTAAAAAAGTCAAGCTTTCTTTTGAGACTATTTAAAAAAAATCGTAGATGCCTAAATGCGAAAAAAAATTAAATAAACAATTGATTTATTGAAAAAATTGTTTAAACCATTTTTTTTTATAAATAATAAAATAGAATGAAAGCGTGTAAAAAGCACTTTCCAAAACCCTCATAAAAATTTTAAATCGCGTAATTAGAAAGGAAGTTACAGGCGTTTGAAACTACCCCTGCAGGCATTGGAATAATGCCCCATATATTGGATGAATTTGTTTGTTTCTTATAAGCCCACCTATCGGCCTAAGGTGAAAACTTTTATAACTTGCTAGGACCGATTTATCAATTTAAAAAAAAATGTGTATACTATTTATATGATATAAACTTGTTGATCTTACAAATATTTCAGAACCATATCTGATGGTATATATTTACGTTTTCGAGATACATCGAATGACGTATTAAAGCCCATTCTACATTCTTTTATGATCTAGTAATAATTTTTATAATTTTTGACAATGTATTCCTTATTTGTTCATACAGGAAAAAATTTGAATATTGAGAATCGAACCGGACTGAATATGATATATTTGTTTGCGTCTTTACACAAGACCGCTGATGTTAAAATGGTTGAAAGTCAAATGCCAATCGTCTTAAAATGAGAACTTTTAGTCTCATTTGTCAATCCTTAAAGGTGGGTTCACATCTAGAAAAAATTCCATTTCATAACTTTTCCGCTCTACACTATTTCGTTTACAACTTGTAATAAGCAAAATAATTACAATAATATTAACATCATTCTTTTCTTTTCTTTACTTAACAGTTAGTATGAGTGATTTAAAATAAAATTAGAAGTTCTTATTACAATATGCAAATTAATGTTAGACCTGCCGATCATGACATTGAAACTAAAGCCGCGATGTAACGACCTCGTCATGGCCATCTATATGCACTAAGATGGTCCAAAAATGTTTTTGAGCATTTTTTTCAGTCTATAGGGCAAGACACCGTCTTTCCAGAGTTTTCATCTCCAAAGAAAGAAAATCCGTAAGTTATTTTCGAAAGTCGAATATTAACATAAATATTAACCGGGCACATTAAAATCCCATTAACATGGTTTATTTTCAAAATTTTTAAAATTTTCAAAATGTACAAAATATATTGTTTTCCAAAGGACCCCGCAGCAAATGTACATTACCAAATATCTCGAAAACTGCAGCTTTGCGAAAAAAATGTTCCCTATGAAAGTTATTAGGCTCTAACGGGGACATGCAAAGAAAGTCATGGCCTTAAGACACAGGTCATCTTTCAAGGGCATTCAATGTGAACTTGTCATTTATTGCTAATATCCAGCCAATAAAGACAAGATATAAAGAGGAAATCAATATAGAACCCATAAAGGCAAGAAAGGAGAATGACTTAGTCAATAGCCAGCCAATGAAGGAAAATCATGAGATGGATGTTTTCAACACACGTTCTTCTTGACTCTCACGCAAATTACGCCCTTCTTGACCCCTCCCCTCTCGAAAAAGAAAATAAAGAACAAAATAATATAAAATGGGTATTGGCGCGCGAAGTTGTGATAAGTCCCCATTATTACTTTTATGATCATGAGAACAATAACTTGAGAGCTCTGCTATTATTTTTGCGCGAGTCATTTTGTGTACACAAAGGACGGGCGATTTTTTTCTGAGTACATATTCCCGTTATAGCGGGCCAGTGTGGTACACTTGTTTTGGCTGTTCTTTTGTTTCTTTTAATTGACGATTGCTTTCTGCGTACACATTCACGATACTGCGAGGCAGATTGCTACTCATTTCATGCCTTCATTGGCTAGATATTGACAACATCCTGCACAAATCTTGCCTTCATTGGCTAGATAATGACTAAATCTGGCCTATATCTTGCATTCATTAGCTAGATAATGACTAAATCGCACTCATGACTTGCCTTCAGTGGCTGGCTGTTAACTAAGTCATTGTCATTTCTTGCCTTTATGGATTCTATATTGATTTCCTCTTCATATCTTGTCTTCATTGGCTGAATATTAGCAATAAATGACAAGTTCACATTAAATGACCTTGAAAAATGACCTGTTTCTTAAGGCAATGACTTTCTTTGTATTTCCCCATTAGAGCTTAATATCTTTCATAGGGAACATTTTTTTGCAGTGCTGCAGTTTTGGAAATATTTGGTAATGTTTCTTAAAAGGGTTGAATGTTTAACCCTCTATAACTCGAAAACTGTCTATTTTCGGACTTTGTGCCCCATAACACTTTTGATCTAGATATTGAGAACTGCAATTTTACGAAGTTTAATCAAAATCGACTGGTGCCCATTTCATGTACATTTGCTGCGGGGTCCTTTAAATCGGAAAATACGATTATTTTTTACATTATTTCGGAATAAATAATTGTTTAAATAATTTTAATGAGTTTAAACAATTGAAAATTGTTTGAAAGCTCATGGAAAATATTCAAATTATTCATTAGTAAGTTATTAGTATGGTTTTATTTCATAGACAACTCGTCTTCAATCCCTGAAAAGTTTTGCACGTTTTGATGAAACCCTGGAACATAAGTCCAATTTTTCGAAAATTCAAAATTTCCCCATGCCAATTAAATGGGATATTAAAGTTTCCGATGGCAAGTGTTACTATTCGAATTTAAATAATAATAATAATAAGAATAATGATATTCTTTCTCCGGAAACGGAAACTTTGGGGATGGGGATGTCTTGCTTTGCAGCTCGAAAATATTTTTTCGGAACACCCGAATAAACACATTGAAGTCCGGACGTTCGATGATATTCGGATTGGGGAATTTGTAACATAATGTACAAATACATTTTTCAAAAATCCGCGATGGAGTGCGACTTCAGAAGTCGGTCTCGACGACCTCTTTAGTCATAATTCCTTTGCGTAGCGCTCGCGCGGGAAACTTCACAATCGTCTGAAGTCGCCTACATCTACCACTCGATGCACCATATATTATTGTATAAGATGCAAGTGTTGACCAGGATTTAAATATCCAGTTGAAGATTTAAGTGAGTAGATCATATTGATTACTGGTCAACTCACATCTTCAACTAAACAATTTACCATTGTCCAACACCCACGATAGAAATGCGACTTCGGACGCTCGTCTCTAAACGACGAGGTTTCCGATTTTTTAAACTGATGTCGTCACAGTGGTGCAAGTGAGTTTAATTTCCTCAACAGTGGGAAAATTTCGACAAACTTATATGTCCAGTCCAGTCATCTGGTCGGAAAAATAGGGCGAAGATGGTGATTTCTGAGACCGTCCTTTTTTCTTCTAAGTAATTTATTTGTGGGTGCATTAGTAATAATAAAAATTAAAGTAGATACCATTCTGCGCAAAGCTAAAAAAACGTTGTTCTATCACCAATAGTTTTGGAGTTACGGACTTTTAAAAAACACCGTTTTTAAAAAATTTTTGCCAAAAATCACATGTTTTTTTTCAATGTTGTTCGGATCCTGATGGCCAGATCGAAAAATGATCAACACATGGTATAAAGTAGCCGGAAATACCTGTGATTTCAAAAAAAGAACATTATCCTAACTATAATAGATCGCGAGTTAGCACAGGCCAGAAGTGACCCATTTCAACCTGAATTTACAAATAAATTCCGGTAGTTCAGTTTTTTGTGAATAGATCGTTGTGGGATTGTTACAGAAGGAAGTTCCTGCCGAATGAATTCAAGAGCACTCCATTTTGCATAAGTTAAGACAAAGACAAGGTTCCTACTCACAATAGGTCTCGAATGATGACCTTCCAAATTTGTCTATTTTTTTTATCTTTTTAACCGAACCAGCACGACTTTTGGATTTTCGGTGAAAAAAGACCAAAAATAGGCATATTTGGAAGAAGGTCATTACTCGAGACCTATTGTGAGTAGAAACCTTTTCTTTTTTTAATTTTCGCAGAATTAAGTCCTCTTACATTCATTCGGTAGGAACTTTCTTCTGTGAAAAACCCGAAATGAGCTATTTACAAAAAACTGAACTCTGGGAGTTTTCCTGTAATTTTGGTCGAAACGGGTCACTTCTGACAGGTGCTAACGCGCGATCTAATATAGTTAGGATAATGTTGTTTTTTTAAACTTACAGGTATTTCCGTCTACTTTAATTCTTCTGTTGGTCATCAGCATCCGAGCTACAGAGAAAGAAAAAAACATGTGATTTTTGCAAATAATTGGAAAAAATCGGGGTTCTTTGAAAGCCTGTACTTCCGGAACTATTGGTGATAGAACAACATTCCTTTTTGTGTTCCACGACGAAATCCTGTTCACAGAACTCGACCCGACATTATTTACCCACAAATGAAGTACTTAAGAGAAAAAAAATGATTGCCCCAAAAATTACCAGATGACTATTTTCTTTTAAAAATCAATAAGCATACAGTGATATAATTAATTTCAAGAAGAATTATAGGGAGACAATTAGACGTATGCATCGTTTTTAAAAAATACGAACCTGACCGGTCGGGCTGGTAGTATTTCGGAGCGGGTCGAGCCAGGTCGGATTTTTGATTCATAACTCAGTCCGAAAACCTGGCACAAAAACCCAAACAATGTTCTGGAAACTTTTACAATATTTAAATTGAACTTTTCATACTGTTCCGAGTTTTCAAGTCATCTTGGGCTTTCTTCCGTTCGGATCGTATTGCCAACTAAATACTCGACCTGAGGTCATTTTGCACATCACTTGCAACAAGAAGTAATTATATCTTATTGATTAACAATGTTGAGAAACGTGATATTTAATCTCTTTTCAAAGCTATTTAACTCAAGCTCTAAACCTCAAATTTGATTGCCGTATTATTTTTGAATGAATAAATTCTAAAACCGCATATTTTGTAGATAACAAGCGGTACTCCTTTCGTAAATAAAAGTGTGTATTTGTTTAATTCAATCATTTTCGAAAACTTCATCATACGCAAAAATTATTGAATAGTTTTTCCCTCTGTGCACACATTGTACACACTAAAATAAGCCTACTGAATTTCGAGGTTTAGGCTTAAGTCAGAAAGCTTCAAATGGGTATTTTCTTTGGTCCTATAAGTAAATAGAAATATTATTAAAACGTTTCAAAAACCGTACTATCTTACGCCAAATAATTTTCTGAAAGCATTTAAGATTTCAACTACGCCCTAAAAATTTCTTTAAGACATTGAATGTGTTGCAATTGGTTCTTATTATTATTTGGCTGAATCCGAAACTTTGTAAGAAAATAATGTTCCAATATATATGAAATTGACCGCTCAGTGATTTTTTAAGCCGCTGTTTTAAATTTAAAACTTAAACTTTTGAATAATGACAATAATAACGAGAATACTTTTTATTTACCTTTACTCTTTTACTTAGCTGGAATTAAAGTAAAGTAAAAAGTAAATTACGAACGTTAAAAAAAGGTAGGAGCATGGATATCTTTTAGTAACGAATTAAACTAAGATTTGAGTCCATTATAAATATAAATACGTACCCAGAAAGATTTTTTATTTCGAAGTGCGAAAATTATAAAACTAAATTTTAATATTGAACTCAGCTGAAGAGTGCGGATTCGTGGCTAATTTCGAAAATTTGCATGGTCAATATTGAATTCTTAAATTACTTTGATAGTCTAAAAAATAATGATATTTCAAAAAAGAATTATAGCATTTATAATTTGCAGAAGCGAAAAACTTTTATTAAATCTTAATTAATATTTCCCAAAAGAAATATGGAAAAGAGTCTCTCACAATTCCAAATCAAGATTTCCAACTTTTGGAAGCGACGGTTTTAAAAATTAGTAAAGAAAAGACGACAAAAAATATAGAAATGGAAGCGAGCGGGGAGACGAATGTGATATATGTAATATATGTAAAGCATTGAAAACAGCAAACTTACAAACACATTGTAACCTGGATTGGAGGCCGGTTTTGGGACTATGGGTACGGAACTCTAGCCTATTTTCTGTCGCAATCATCGGCTGGACGGCGCGGGGGAGCAGCGAGCTTTTTGCGGTACTCCACAAGAGGAGCAGTATTTTTTTGTTCTTTTTTGTTAAAGGAGTTACTAAACGGCACCTATCCACTGAACCTTAACTCCTTTCCTACCAACCCATGTTCCCGAAATCCGCTTTCGCATTACTTCAGGAACATGGAGATAAGGCTAATAAGCCGTGCCTCGGCTTCCTGCTTTCCTGCCTACTTGGTCTTCTCATAGCTGTCATTCTGGGGGCTTCCTTCTCAGGGTGGCCTCCCTGAAGGACGAACATCGCATTGAACCCGGTCGATGGTCTGTCCAGGGCTTTTCAGCGCGTGCAGCATAGATGAAGCACTACGGGGTGCTTACACACTCCACAGACTTAATGCCCTCTGCACGCACGTCTGGCACGCCTTGGTCCTATCAGGACCTTCACAACTTGCTGGCACGTGGCCAAAGCCTTGGCAACGGAAACACCGCATAACCATCGTCCTCTTTCAGACTCCGCAGGAAATCCAACCAACTTTTAGATGTCACGTGCGCAGGAGCCGCGATGCTAGTTCCTCCTTGATTTCTATGTAGGGCTTTACGTGACCCCTGAAGGCTGTCTTCGTCAAATTTACCTTCGCATTTCCCACATCCACATCACCAAAGTGTTTGCGAATGGCCTCCGTCACCTCCTCAACGTTGCAAGTTGTGCCGAGGTCAATGACATCGACTTCCGTACGTGGGACGAGCTCACGCAGGCAACTACCCACACCGACGACCTCCCTGACGCTGACGTCAGCTTCATCCTGTCGTCTGCAGAAGGCTCCACCTCGATGAAGAATTCGCCTTTTCTCGTCTCTCTGACTCCCCTCATTCTGCCCTTGAAAGCAGGTTCTACCTCCTTTTCCGTCTTGTTGGGGGTCAACGTCGCTACCTCTGCAGCATTTTGTACCCTCGGCTTCTTACTGTTCGGCTTTGAACAACTTGACTCAAAGGGACTCAGGGTAAGATCCCTCTCTCTTTTCCCGCAGTGGGTATCGGGAGTCTTCACGGCTTCTTCTGGCTCCCGTTGTGGCTCATGTCCCGTCTGGCGCTCACCTCTATGCTGGTTTTCAGCTTGCCGGACTTCAAAATTGCCACCTTTTCAAGGATGTATTCCATCATCCCTGCATTATATTTAGTCTCGTAACTCACCTTCTTCGTTAAACTTTCCGCCTTTGATATTCCCTGATTTATGTACCGGAACATGTTGGGCTTGAAGTTGGAGAAATCCCTCATTTCCCGCAGGACTTCTGTCAACTACTTTATGGCTTCTTTTGTCTCAGTAAAGACTTTTAGGGATTCTCCAATATCCACACCGGTTTGGTTCAGAATTTGTTCCTCAGTCACTTCCTTCTTCTGGGACAGCTCCTCACTTTCACTTATCAAGAGAAATCAGGGTTCTGAAACATTCCGCAGCAGGTCTTTACTTCACGTTTAGATTGGGTTCCGGGCCCATGGTTGGGGCTGATTGTGGACACCAATCTAGGGTCTACGAACTGTTTTGTCGAACCTTCTGTTTTGTCACGCCTATGCG